>NC_082695.1:76383906-76685491 GCF_949987515.2 Delphinus delphis | reverse complement strand
CCGCTGATCATCTCCCGTGTCTTGTACAACAGGCACCAATGCTGCCCCTCTTGTCGTGCCCAGGATTATTGTTTTTTTTTCACCTCCAGGCAGCATTTTCAGTCTTCATAACACAGCTGGAATCTCCCTGACAGAGGGATAAATGGTCCAGTGAGTTTGGAAAATGCCCGACAGCTTATCCCTCCCTTGGAGACTCACAGGGCATACGGGTGGGATGATATTCAAAATAGTTAACGACCGACATGGCACAGACACTGACCAGTCAGATCTGACGCTGACCGTTATGAACCGTCTGAGCATCAGTTCCTCACAGGAAGACCCTAGAGGCTGCTGCTACAAAAAAAGGCAGCGGCTTTTGTTTAAGCCCATCATTTATTTGCCCTTTGAACATGCTCCTTTTAAAAAATATCGTCTCTTAAGATACATTTGGAAAACCTGTTCTCTAGTAAAAGAAATCAGTGTATTTCAGTTCCACAAACATTTGCTGAGTGCCAAATATGTGACAGACACATGCTCCAGGGATCCAAAGATAAATAAAACATGGTCCCTGCACCTCCAGGTGCTAATCACTGAATGGGGGAAGACAGACATGCAAACAGGGACTAGCTGAGGATTATTCAACTCAACCCACGGGCTTGGAGAAAGTTGCCTGCAAAACATGATTGCACTGAATTCCTGAATGAACTAAAATGAACTTACACGTGACAGAGCTGAGCAAGAAACGAGGTTGGGGCAGAGCACTGGGAGCCTTGGATGTCATGTCAAAGAATTTGGAGGTAAGCATGGAAGTGACAGATTTGATTCTGAATAGATCACTCTGCCTGCAGTAGCAAGAGGAGATTGAAGGGTAGGGCATTAGACTAAAGGCAGAGAGATCAGATGGGAAATCCTAGCAGTAATCCCGGGGAGAGAAATAGTTAGGTGGTGAAATCAGTGGTACATATACCGTCCTGTGGAATCCCCTTGCCCTTACCACTTCAGAGCTCTTTAGCGTGACCTCCAACTACAGGAGATACAGCATCTGAATCTCTTGCCCCAAGGGCTTTCTCTGGCCTCTAGAGCCCACTTTACCTGTGCACGTGACTGGCCAGAAGTGCTGGGATATTGATACCTCCATAGGAGCAACCCTCAGCCAATGAATGGAAGGAAGTGGTGTATAAATATCCCAGCTCCCTAGCCGCTTACTGGAATAATGAAATGTGCGTGTTCTGCACTGACCCCCAGATTTCCCAGCAGGATTCAGTTCCAGTTGCCAGCGGCAGTAACTTGCTTGGCAAGGTAACTCATGGCCACGTTCCCTTTTCTGTCTCACTTCCCCACTCTCCTGCTAGTGTTTCCTGGGATCACCTCCCACAAAAACTGCTTACAGTCCAGTCTTTTTCTTAGGGTCTGCTTCTGGGGGAACCCAACCTAAGACTGTGAGATTTACCTGTGAATGAATGGATGGGGGAGAAGAGGAAATATCTATCTAGGAGACTCTCAGGGTGTGGGTTTACTTGAGAGCATGGACGCTGTAAAGGTGAGAAGAGAGGCCGGCTTGCTGGAGGGGCTTTGATGGCTCCAGTCTGGACAGGCTGTATTGTAACTTCTGGTGGGTCATCTAAGAAGACGATTGGAATAGGAATCTGGCTGTCAGAGGAGCAAGTGGGGCTGGATACAAAGGTTTCAGAGATATCATCATGGGGGGGGGGGGGGTGTTTAAGACCATGAGAGTGAAGATTAGCCGAAGAGAGAGAAGACAGTCCAGGCTGCTCAGGGAGCATCAAGTACCCATCAGGGCAGACAGAAGAGGAGGTGCCCATGAAGAGATGGAGAAGAAATTCCCCAGGAGGCAAAGGTTTACAGTGATCTCAGCATCCAGTGTGTCAAAATGTTCAGTCAGGTATGATCTGAAAAGTATTCAGTGGATTTAGCCACATGGAGGGTATTGGTAGTCTCGGGAGAGTGGTTTCAGAAGCGCAGTGGAGGACTTCCCTGGTGGCGTAGTGCTTAAGAATCGCCTGCCAGTGCAGGGGACACAGGTTCAAGCCCTGGTCCGGGAAGATCCCACATGCCGCGGAGCAGCTAAGCGCATGCGCCACAACTACTGAGCCTGCGCTCTAGAGCCCACGAGCACAACTGCTGAAGCCCGCGCACCTAGAGCCCGTGCTCCGCAACAAGAGAAGCCACCGCGATGAGAAGCCCGTGCACCGCAACAAAAGAATAGCCCCCGCTCGCCGCAGCTAGGGAAAGCCCACGTGCAGCAATGAAGACCCAACGCAAACAAACAAACAAAATCAATTAATTAATTAATTTAAAAAAAAAAGTTTCTCTCTTTAAAAAAAAAGAAAAGCGCAGTGGAGGAAGCGGCCAGGCTGAATGGATTAAAATGTGGTAGAAAAGCAGCTGATGAGAGTAGGTTAGCAGTTTGTCTTGGGGGAAAAGAAGAGAAAAGGTAATGTTTAGGGTGGAACCCAGCATCCGTGTGGACATTTTGAGGAAATCTGAATGTTTATATGCCAAGGAAATAAGAGACAGAGGTGGATGAGGTTGACATTGTAGTTGGGAGCTGGGACAACTGATGGAGGAAGGTTCCAGAAGCAACAGGAGATGGTGGAATAAGGGAGCGGGGTGTAAAGAGCAGGGGAGGACAGATAGAGATGTGAGTTAGTGGGTGCTCCCAGACAGGAAACTGGGGTGATTCTCACCCAATGGCCCGATTTTCTCACAGAAGAAAGAGGTGACATCAGCTGTTAAACAGTGAGGGGACACATGAGAACAGTGGTGGCTGTTTGGAATAGTCATGGAAAGGAGCAGAGCCAAGCTCTGACCCAGGGGAAGGGAGTGCTCAGTGCTTTCTAGAATTCACTGAGTCTGGAGACCATGAATTTACAGCAGCCCCCATCTGCCTGGCCAGACGACTTTCAGTGACGCTTGGAAGGCCAGAGGTGACTGGGGGGCAGGATGGGGTCAAGGTTGGATGGGAGGCGCAGGGTGAGGGAGGCAGGGGGGAGGGGAGCAGGGGGGACAGAGCCAAGTGCCTGCCAGGGTCCTCAGCCACTGAGCACAGGAGGCCGGGGATGCGGGCGCAGCCTCTAGTCCCTTCTCCGCCTCATGGCAGCTTATTAGTACACACTGTGAATGACGTACTTTCCCAGTCTGCATTTCATTTGCCTCATTTATATAAAGGGCATTATCATTACTAGGTATTACCACACAAGCGCAGGAGATCTGAACTTACCTGGAGGTAACTGCCCACTGTTTTGAGTTACTATATTTTGCCTTTTCCATTTTCTTTCTTTTTTATAAATTTATTTATTTATTTATTTATTTAGGGTCTTCGTCGCTGTGCGCAGGCTTTTCTCTAGTTGCGGCGAGCAGGGGCTGCTCTTCGTTGCGGTGCACGGGCTTCTCATCGCGGTGGCTTCTCTTGTTGCGGAGCACGGGCTCTAGGTGCACGGGCTTCAGTAGTTGTGGCACGCAGGCTCAGTAGTTGTGGCTCACAGGCTTAGTTGCTCCACGGCATGTGGGCTCTTCCCGGACCAGGGCTCGAACCCGTGTCCCCTGCATTGGCAGGCAGATTCTTAACCACTGCGCCACCAGGGAAGTCCACCGTCTTTTCTATTTTCTAACCCTTGCCCTCAGGTTGTCATGAGGGAGGTGATCCCCATGGAGACAAAATGATAAAGCCATGACAAATAGAAAATATCAAAGGCATTTGATAGCAGTGTTCAGTTTCCTGTTAGCACCATCTGATTTTCTTTGGGTTCTGCCGACAGGACCTCCTGTTCTGTGCAGGTAGAAAATGGCAGCGCGCCTCCATTTGATTTAGTTCACTGTGCACAAAGAGGCATCCCCTCTCTAGATTGGAAGCTCTTTGATAGCGGGATGACTTCCCCCGCTTAGGGCCTCCCATGATGACATAATGTATCCACAGAAGTCAGCTCAAAGATTGTGGAACGTAGCTGAAGTCCTAATTTGTCTATAGCCAACCAAGACCACATTAAATTTCCCCACGGTGCAAGGAGCAATGAGAGCCAGCATGGAGCCAGGGGCCTGGACTTGCGGACGTTGGTTTTGTTTCACTCAGTGTTATGTTGAGAATATCTCTCCTTGCCAATAAATATAGGGTATAATTTTTAGTGACCGACCCATATTCCATTACCATATTTTCAGATATTTTTGTTTTCAGGTTTTATTCATTTTTTCAAGATAAATAACTAGAAGTAGAATTACTAACAAAACGACAATATTTTTAAAGCTTTTGCTGCGCATTGCCAAATATGAAAGGTCTCTCCATTTACCTGTACCTGGGAGTCTATCAGTTGTGTAAGAGTATCTGGGGCTCCCACCCCCATCCCTACCCCATCCTTTTCAGCAGAACTCAGTATTCTTTTTCAGTTTTTGCCAATCTGATTCGTTTTTAAATCTCGTTTTATTTGGAATCAGGTTTAAACGAAACTTTTTGAAGGATTCTGAAGGGGAAAGGAAAATTTTGGAGGGTGGGCTGCCTTGAGGGACCTGTATGTGTGTGTCTGTGTCGGGGAGGGGGGCAGGAGAGAGAGAGAAATAGAGGAAGAGGGGAAAGGAAGGAAGGGAGGGAGGGAGGGAGGGAGGAAGAGGGAGAAGCGGGTGAGAGTGGTCCCAGTGCAGGAGGGACGATACTTTTACCGCCTCCCCCCAACTTTCCCTGGCTTAGGAGTCTTGAGTCTGGTCTGTTCCCATCCGTCTGTCCCGTCTACTTCCAACCCTGCAGCCAGGGTCCGGGGTTGGGATGTTGGCCGCCCTGCCCCACTGATGCCAGCCCTGGGTGGAACTCAGACTCAGACCATCTGTGGCCTCTGAATTTGTAGTTTGTGGGGAAGCTGTCTGCAAAAGAGCACGCAGAGCTGGGGCACTGCCTGCCTTCTCTATGATGTGAGAGGCCAACAGAAGAAAGGACCCTTCCCTGGGGACTTGCTGTGCCCATCCCTGAGGTCAGGCAGAGCCCTTGCCAGTCCTGACATGAGCAAGGGCTGCCGTGCCTTCTGAATATATAGGCTGGGATTTTGTCTGAATCACATGACGATGGCCCAGGTTTTCTTTTTCCCTCTTTGTTGCTTTTAATACATAAAATGAGCATGTGTTTATTTAAAACAGCTTTCAAACTTAAACAAATAATGACAGACTGTTCAAACAGACTTCGGAAATCACCCTAATCAGGATGTTTGAAAAAGCAAGAAGACTCTCCATGAAAGTAGCTTTAGGATCTTCAGTCCTGAAACAACAGGGTCTGCTCTGCACTTTAGAATCACAGATGGGCAAACCGTAGGAGCCAGATTCCATCTCAGGGGGTTTAAAGAATGCCCCTCAGCCCTACAACCTGACTTAATAATTTACGAGGAAGTAGAGTTGGGCGTGTGTTATCACCAGAACACATGACAGGTACGTTTGAATTCACAGTGTCTATAGAAATCACCAAGCATCTTCAGAACCAAAAGATGACACTTTAGAGGGAGCTAGTAAATTGTTTCTGGAAATTAGCAGGCTCGGTAGACCATCTGGAGGGAAGGGCAGTTTTAGGAGGGATGTAGCAGATTAGCAAGAAGACAGGCCAGAGAACAAGGTACTGTTTCCACTAGTTCACACTCTGGGCCACATTTACAAATGGCTTCAGTCACCTACGTTTATCTTCACAACAACCAATTTTATGGGTGAAATAAATGAAGCTCAGGGTTGGGTAATTTGTTCAAGGTCATAAGCAATAAAACGTCAAACTGGGATTTCACCCAGACCCTGTCCCCCGAGTTCAGAGCTAATTCCCAGATCCCTGGGGCTGCGTCATCGTCTCTGTGCTCATTCTTTGGGTTAAGAGATGCGTCTTTAGCTCATTCCACTTTAGAAATGATTTTTTTCTTTATACTGCACATCAGAAATGGGCCATGAGGTCCATTAGAAGCATAGTTATTAATGTGAGGGGCTGGGTCTTGGGAGAGGGAATTATTCTGGCCCCAGAGAGTTGGGGGTATTTGGAGAGGCGTTTCTTCTCCTGCTGGTACTGTGCACCAGACAAAGCAGCCTGAGTTTGTCGCTGCTTCCTCCACTTTCCCAGGATGGCTCCTGGTCTGGAAAGGTCAGATGGCCTAGGCCTTAGCCTGTTTCATATTCTGCCACAGAAAACTCAATTGATAACTAAAGGGATGCTGGGTCCAACCACTGACCCCTCTCAACATCAAGCCAAATTGCATACTGCCCAGTGTTGGTACTCTGAGGAATTTGGGGTGCCCTTTGGCTGGGCTCTTGCGGGTTCCGGCCTGCCCATCCCTCAGGGAGAACAGCACAGAGGGGAGGGCTGTTAGACGTTTGCTGTTGTGTCTGTGGGATCCTGAGATGCACTTTGCAAGAGGCAGTTTCTCTAAGTAGGTCCTGACCCCTTTCTGCCCCATTTATCCCACTTACATGTAGGGAAGGCGGGAGGTGTCTTGACAAACAGCCGTGAGTGTTAGCTCAGCTTTGCGCTAAGGGCACTAAGCACATATTTCATTTATGTCTACTGCCTTGCTTGCTAAGGCTCAAACTTTGAAAATGTTAACAATAGATTAAGAAAGAAGAAAACCCTTGCGCCCTCTCCTGGTAAAAGTTAATCTAGTACATCTGAAGGTATAGCTCACTCATGGGGAGAAGTTATTTGTCTAGACTAAGTAATCTTGTACTAATTCGACCAAAGCTGTTGACACACTAGATGGACCACTGGGTCTTCCTTGGGCCGTGATTACAGAGTTTCTTCCAAACCTTTCTTCGCCGGGCTCCTCAGCCTCAGCACTGTTGGCGCTTTGGGGTGGATAATTCTCTGCGGTAAGGGCTGTCCGGCGCCTTGTGGATACTGAACAGCATCCCTGGCTTCTACCCATTAGATGCCAACAGCACGCCCATCCCAGACCATGACTACCAAACATGTTTCTAGGCATTGCCAAATGTCCCCTGGGGGACAAGACCACCGCAGTGAGACCCACTGCCCTAAACCCATGTCTGCCGGTTTTTTTTTTTCTTTTTTTGGCTACACCTTGCAGCTTGCAGGATCTTAGTTCCCCGACCAGGGTTTGAATGCACGTCCTCGGCAGTGAAAGTGCCGGGTCCCACCCACTGGACCGCCAGGGAATTCCCTCTTGTTTGCCTTTTGTAAAAGGTGCCACTGGTCACAGGGCAACCAGTGAGGATGGCTCCACACAAACCTTTCGTGACTGTGGGGGGCAATTCTGATGATTGGTCAACTGAGTTCACCTCTGGGAATCTGTCTAAAAAAATCCAAACAAGTAGACAAGAATTTATGTATAAAGCTGTATCATAATGTTGTTTATGAGAGCAGAAGTTTAAAACAACCCAAATAAAGAACTGGTTAAATAAAGTACAGCATAGATATAGATATATAAACATATATTGTGGAATACTATGCAGTCATGAAAAATAATTGTGTAAGTTTATATTCAATAACATGAGAATATTCCCTAATGATGCCTTAAACTCTCGAGACTACTGCAAGATGTCCAGAGGTTTCTGTATACAAAAGGAATAATTTCAAGAAGGCCGAGTAAGCATCTAGGTGAAGTACTAGGCCAAACACAGAATTCAAACCAATGTTCGACTTCAGAAAACTTCACTCTTTAATTGAACAAACATTTCTCAAACACCTACATGTATCAAGACCACACATAGCACTGGAGAGACAAAGATGATACCTGGTCCCTCTACTGCAGTACTTGCCCCAAACAGACAAAAACACAGTAAACATCGTCAGACCCTCCTCCACACAGTGATGCGGGACGTCTCCGTATGTCACCATCTCCCATAGTGAAGGGCCTAACTGGAGCTACATCTTGTTTTCCTCTTCATGCCTGATTAACCACACCAAGGGAACATTTCACTTACTGCTTTATATATTCAGATATATTTAGAATTGTCCAGATACTCATTGGGCCCAAACATGGAATCTAATCCTCCCCAACAAATCTAAGAAATGAGCATTCAACGGTCTCAGCTTTTTTCCTACAGCACAAGAACAAAGAAAATGAATCCATAAGATGGGTATGAAGAATAAATAAAATAATGCATGTCAGGCATCTGTTTATATAGCAAGCACTCAATAAAGGAGTAGTTGGGTTTTTTTTAAAAATTATTTTTACAAATGGTCATGCTAGCTAAAATTGCAACGCCTCCCGTATTTCTAACTGCCTTTGCTGTTTTATCTTTTCCCTTAGCACCTACCACTCTCTAATACACTATATGAAACATGTAGTTTTGTTTACTGTCTATCCTACTCCACTGGGTCAAAGCTTTTGCGCTTTTAGCCTATTTCATTCACTGCTGTATCTCTACAGTGTCTGGTATATAAGTAGGGTCTCAAAAAATATTTCCTGAATGAAAGTGAAAAGAGTGGGTCTGAAATCATTGCCCCCAAAGTGCGTTTGACCTTTCCCCTCACCCTCCTGAAGGTGCCCAGGCACTTCAGATGCCTTTCTCCCTGTCATCTGGCATTCTGTCTGTGCCGCTCTAATACTCTTTTCCTTCCCTCCTCTTCCCACTGCAGGATGCCTTTGTGGAGCTGTACGGTCCCAGCATGCGGCCTCTGTTTGATTTCTCCTGGCTGTCTCTGAAGGCACTGCTCAGTCTGGCCCTGGTGGGAGCTTGCATCACCCTGGGTGCCTATCTGGGCCATAAGTGAAGTCCACAAGCCGGCCACAAACACATATGCAAAAGGTTCACTAAAGCAGTAGAAATAATATGCATTGTCACTGATGTACCATGAAGCGAAGCTGTGGTCTCTTAAAAACAAAAACAAACCACCACCAACAACGAAAAAACAGCTTTCAGGCTCAACGTCGAATCAGCTACTTACTGCCAAAGGGAAATACAATTTATTTTTTACATTATTAAGAAAAATAAGATTTATTTATTTAAGACAGTCCCATTGAACATGTCTTTGGAAACCCTACTGCTAATTACTAAGCCCCACCTGGATGGCTCCACCTGGTCTCCTGTGCCTATAAACACGGATTTCTGTTCCATGTTGTTGGCCCAACTGACTCACCATCTGAAAAGCAAACAAATTAACAAAGGACTTGACTGTTCCAGAAGCCGGGTTTCTGGCTGCTGGAGGTTAGGAAGAAGGTGTTCGCTTTCTTTGCCTTTTTTTTTTTTTTTTTGCCCTGGAGGCTGTGTTCTTAATAGAGGGAAGGTCCTTGGAGGGGAGACCATTCTTCCCTGGCCTGAAGAACAGGCATTTTGCATATGGTACACACCCGGTTGGAAGAAAACCATCGGAAACTTCAGATGGATTTGGTGTTTGCCAAGATCTCCACCCCGAAGGACAGTGACGGGAAAAATGCCCTTAAACCATAGGAAAGTATTTTTTTAAGCTACCAATTGTGCCGAGAAGCATTTTAGCAATTTATACAATATCATCCAGTACCTTAAGCCCCGACGTGTATATTCATATATTTTGGATACGCTCCCCTCCAAATACTGGCGCTGCCTGTGTATGAGACAGAATCCTCTGGAATGCGAGGAAGTGAACGTTTCGGTGACTTCTTCGGCATCAGGAAGCATCAGGCCGCCACAAGTGCCTGCTTTTCCGCAAGAGGCCGCGGTCGGCTCTGCCTTGCCCCAGCTCGGAGACCTCGTCCTGGAACCCAGCCTGGCCACTCGCTGGCCTGCTCGAGGGCTTTTAAACAGAGCGGTGTGGTCTGCGAATGCCTGGAAGCTGACGGAGCTCAGAATCGCGCGGGCAAGGAAAGACGGCAGGAGGCCTGGTCCTGCTACCCTGGGGCCTCCTGGTTAGGCGCCTCTCCACGCGGAGCGTGGAACCCGGGAGCCAAGGCTCTTCGGGCGTTGATCACTGTGGAGGGAAGGAAACAGGCACTGCGCCTTTGCTCGCGGAGGGAGGTGGCGATGGCTGAGGAGCCCGCCCCCCAAGGGAAACGCTCGCGTGCGCCTTGGCTGTGCGGTTGCCAGCCTGCCTGTGCAGCTTAAAGCAAGATTTTAAAGACTTTGGGGAGGGTCATAAATCCTAAAGGAAGCGTTAAAATGGATTAACTGACCTATGTCTGTGGAATTACGATGTAAAACATTATCTTGTCATTGTAGTTTGGTTTTATTTGAAAAACCTGACGGAGGGGGTAAAAGTTCCAGGTGTGGAATGTGGGGATTATCTGTACATCCTGGGGCGTTAAAAAAGAAAAAAAAAAAAAAAAAAATCAGTGCTGGAAAACGCTAGAGAAGTAGCAAAAGAAGTGAAATCTCCAGTTCATAAACTAGAAATATTTTTTCAAGTTTAGAATCAGCCTTGAGACATACGTGGAATAACTGTGGCATTGTTGCATTATATACCATTTATCTGTATTAACTTTGGAATGTACTCATGTTCAATGTTTAATGCTGTGGTTGATATTTCGAAAGCTGCTTTAAGAAAAAAAGATTACATGCATCTCAGCATCTTTTTAAAAAATTGTATTTAGTTATGGCCTCTACACTATTTGTTAGCAAAAATGATCATTTTTTCCATTTGAGGTTTTTGGCTCTTAATTCTTTAAAAGCATTTCTGAGGAGGTGAGATAAGCCCTGGGTCTCAGCTACCTGAGAAAACCTGGAGCATGCTGGCCACCCAGCCACTTTGCTTGAACCGAGTTACGTCCACTTCCATGTCAACAGAATTATTTATTGTGAGGGACGTATCTGTTGTCCCTTTGACCTAGTTGCTTAGGTTTACTTGTCCTTGGCCAAATCAGAATTTAACTCACATCATTTAGGATTGCATACATGTTTGGTTAAACCCATGAGGTTCATTCGGCTGGAAAGCCAGATGGAAGATGACCAGGGGATTAAATTCTGGCTCCGATGGTTTGCCCTTTAGAGATGGTTTCCGTGCCCGTTTCCACGGAGACCTGTCTGGAGCCCTCCCACCCTCCTTCCATAGGGCCTTTCTCCGTGGCCGTCCTCAGGTCCTTCCTGAAATGCAGTGGCGCTTACGCCCCAGACGGAGAAAGCAAGAAACCCATGGTATGAAGCCAGATCTCCCTGGCGGGCCTCAGGGAACAGGACGATCAGACCTTTGAATGATTCTAATTTTTAAACAAAATATTATCTTATGAAAGGTTTACATTGTCAAAAGTGAGGAATATGGAATATCAAATTCTGTGCTGCTATCCTGCCAAGATCATTCTAATGGAGTCGGTTTGCAGTACACTCCAAGTGGCGAGATCCTCCAAGCTGCTTTAGAAGTAACCATGAAGAACACGGACATTTTTAATATAAAGCCTGTTTGTCTTTTGTTGTTGTTGTTGTTATTGTTCAAGCTGGGATTTGCAGAGTGTTCTAAAAATGTATATATAAAAAAGGTCACAGGGGCTAATTTCTGACTGGTTTCCTTTTGCTGTGGGGTTACATTATCTGGTTTTAATGATAAATGTTCCCGGTCACCTGACCCCAGAACTGTACAGTATTGTGGCTACACTCTCTCTAAGAGTAGCTGAAGTTGCATTTTTCTTGTTGTTAAAAACATGTTAGAAGCAATGAATGTATATAAAAGCCTCAACTAGTCATTTTTTTCTCCTCCTTTTTTGCATTGTCTCAATTACTTTGCAGTTGGACAGCAGAGACCCATTCCTACCTAACAGGTGTGGAGGAGGGATTCACACCTGAATTACCATCAGCGTGGTGCACATGTTGGCCCAGGTCAGGGTTCAATAGAGCACGTGCACTTTCCAAATGGAGGTCGAGGGCTCTAAAAAAAGCCACAAGGAGAAAAGCACCCAAGAACCTCCTGGGTCCTCCCAGGCCCTAGCCGCACAGACAGCCCGAAAGAGAGATCAAAATGACAGCTCGTATCTTCTGCAGCAAACAGCTCATCTCAGATTTTGCAGGCTTAAGATGTGGCTTAAAGTCACATTTCGAATGAAGGAAGCACTTTGCTATAGTTCAAGCCAAAAACCAACAGCCTCTGCCCCAGCTCACTTATCTCTGTCTGTTCAGATATGACCTTCCATTAAGATTTGACTTTATTTCATTAGAAAATGTTTATGCTTATCATTTAAAGACCTAGTCCTGGCCCAATGTGGGAAATTAGGAAGTGATCATAAATCAAGAGGAGTTCTAATAATCAGGATTAGACATAAATATGTAGGACAGTCCCAACACACGTCTGGGTGTTTTGCATCGAGGATCTATGGGATAAACAGAATTGCAAATTGTCTATATTGTAATTAAACTTACGCTAAAATGATGAACTTATACATGTGAACTTAAATTCTAATTTCGACTGTACTTCTAAGGCAGCGGCTGTTTTTATACTTCCTTATCACTTATAGTTAGTAATGGACACCTCCTCTATCAGAAAAAAACAGGAAGGGCTTGAAATGTAAGCCATTCTAAGGAAATTAGGGAGTCAGATGAAATTCTATTCTGATCTTATTCTGTGGTGTCTTTTGCAGCCCAGACAAATGTGGTTACACACTTTTAAGAAATACAATTCTACATTGTTAAGCTTATGAAGGTTCCAATCAGATCTTTATTGTTATTCAATTTGAATCTTCCCAGGGATTTTTTTTTTTTTTAATTTTTATGGGACAAAGGACATTTGTTGCAGGGTTGGGAGGAAGAATTTTCAAATGAGCAAAACATTCCCAAGATTGGATCAGGGTGCGGAGGCTTTCAGAATAGCCAGGACTGTAGGATGTGAGATGCAAACAAGTGAAAACTTCACTAGGGTCAGTGTGATGCCTCCGTGAAGGACCTTATGCAACAAACAAGAAACATTTTCAAGCTCTATGGTATATTTAGCTTCTAGAGACAACAGGACAACTCAAAGTCCAGCTCTGTGCGGCAATATGCAGATGAACCAAAACTCCTGTAAACATCTGCCATCAATGGTAAGGATTTCAGTTTCAAGCCTGGGCGTGTCTAATGGCCACTTAAACAATAAATTTGTAATTTTAACCAACAGGATATTTAATGAAAACCTTCTGGTTGGTAGGGACATCTATTTCTAAATACTTGTTATGCACAATACGGGGAGAAGAAAAGTGAGACTGAACTGGGTAAGTAATAATACAAGTTCCTTATCCTTACCCAAAGATTCATCCTGTTCCATGTCTGTGCTCATAGGACTGGCCTTAGACAACCATGAAATATGCATCCCACGGGGCACAAAGAAAACCAGATGGAGTATGAATGGTATTGCCCCAATTCATCATGACTACCCCAGAAAAATAACTGAAAGGCCGTATATATCCTATCGATGACAAGGTTGTTTTGGGTCCCAAGGTAAGCTCAGCAGACAGAAACACTTGTGGAAGATGGAAAGGCTTAATCAAAAAATCCCGGGATTGTTACTAAATATGACTATAGTATATTAGTAACTCCGTGTCCCTAGACCTTTTAGGGAATCTGCAGTGAGCCTTCCAGCCAGCTCATTTCATTAATTTTTGCCTCTGGGGTAGCATTTAAAGGAGTGATAGCCGATCACATTTCTTTGGAGGAAGCTTGTGTTTATTATACTATCTTCTTAAGTTTTCAACCAAGTTTTGCTTTTGTTTTGAGTTACTGGGATTATTTTTGTTTTCAATAAAAGTAAGTGTATAAAAAGTGGTTTTGTATTGAAAGCTTTTGTTATCAAGATGTTCACACTTCTCCCTTCCATGGGCTGTTTTTAAGATGGACACTTCTTAGGGGTGGCTGATATCCTGCAACACTGTACACACACAAAAAACTATATGATAAGTGTACTTTAGATAGTTAAGATAAAGTAAGTCTCTGCTTGGCCAGCATTAAATATAATAGCATTTTCTTTGTATTGTTGGGGAAAGCCACACTGCCATTCAACTTTCTCTGTCTGTCCAGTTAATATTGTGAAGAAAAATAAAGTACAGTGTGAGATATCGGTTGTGCCCTGGAATTGTTTGTGATGCGGTGATGTGATTTTGCCCTGTCATTCAAAGACCTTTAACAAGCCAGCAGAGCCACCGGGAGCCTGACTGGTTATGAAGCCCTGAGGGGACCAGGCTATGGGATTGCTCAACAGGTGAAGCCACCTTAGAAGGAGGTTTTGTTTCTTCGTTACTAACCCTTCTGGTTTGGTTCAAGGTGGACGAGCCTTGAGTTCTACTCCCATTGTTGCTGCCGGGTGTACTCCCTCAGACCAAGTGAAGATCCCAACCTCTGTTCCATAAGATGAAAGATGGTATAAAAAGGAGAGAAAGAAGCTAAAAATTCTGGTTTGAAGTGCGCATTTTAAGATAACCAAAGCAGGGGCTTCCCTGGTGGCGCAGTGGTTGAGAATCTGCCTGCCAATGCAGGGGACACGGGTTCGAGCCCTGGTCTGGGAGGATCCCACATGCCGCGGAGCAACTAGGCCTATGAGCCACAACTACTGAGCCTGCGCGTCTGGAGCCTGTGCTCCGCAACAAGAGAGACCGCGGTAGTGAGAGGCCCGCGCACCGCGATGAAGAGTGGCCCCCGCTCAACGCAACTAGAGAAAGC
The DNA here is from genome assembly GCF_949987515.2 of Delphinus delphis. NCBI lineage: Eukaryota > Metazoa > Chordata > Mammalia > Artiodactyla > Delphinidae > Delphinus > Delphinus delphis. The sequence goes on along the minus strand of NC_082695.1, from coordinate 76,671,004 downwards.
CCTCGCACAGAAACGAAGACCCAACACAGCCAAAAATAAATTAATTAATTAATAAATTAATTAATTAAAAAAGAAGATAACCAAAGCAGTCACTTGTTTTGGAGCACAGAAATCCTAAATAGCCGGGCACCTATGTTTCCCTCTTATACTGCTACCCTAGGAAGGCATCAATCCTCCAAGGGTCTTCCCTTCAACTCAATTAAAAGGACTCCGATAGCAGCATCTGCTGGCTGCCAGCCCTGTACACGTAACACCACCAGTTATTACCTTGGAAGGTGGGTATTGGCTTCTCCTATTTTATAGACGAAATCTGAGACTCATAAAAGTTAATATGCCCAAGTCCTCAAACCTCGTGAATTGCAAAGGCAGGATTTGAGCTTGTGGTCCGGCTGCCTCCCAGGCCCTTGCTTCTCTTCTCAATCAGTGGTCTTCAAACGGCTGCACATGGAGCCTTGGGGCACCACATTTGCAAGGGGTAAGCAAGCTTGAAGTGTTTAAAGGAATCAACGTTCTTGGCATCGCAGGGATGCTCTGTCCTGAGGTCAGGCCAGTTCTCATCTCCCACCTTCCCTTTCACAATCCTCTGTCACAGCTCACAAAACAGAGGCGCACATAGAGGTCCCTCCCGGAATCTGGCTGTGAGGCACTGTACCCTGTGCTGGGCTCCCTTGCCCTGGCCACGGGGGCCAATCACGCCCGTCTCTTCCCAACTCCAGCGAAGTCAAGTTTGGTAGCTTGAAATCGGCCCTGGTGGAAGTATTTACACCATGGAAACGAGCACAAGATACAAAATAGAGCTTTTTTCCCCCCTCTTGTTTCTTTTTCTTTTTTTTTTCCAGAGAGCCAATTTACCTGCACACCTCTGGGCACTGTCCTGGGGATTTAAAACCCTTCAGTTACCAAAAGGTATGATGTGAAATCCTTGGGCTGTAGTAGACACTAATGACTGGGAAACGAATCCTTTTGCAAATCACTTCTCCAATTGGTTGCTTTCAACAAAGGTGAAAGAACACCTAGTCAAGAGGGCCATGTGTCAAGCTGGCAGGATATGGGTTTTTTTTTTTTTTTAATATGATTTCAGAATATAACTCAGAAATCCAGAGTTGTGTAACATTACTGTACAAAACTCCTTCCACTCCCTCGTACTTGGTATGTGAACAGCTCTCCTCGAAGCTTACATCCATAAAAACAAAGAATGAGGGCTTCCCTGGTGGCGCAGTGGTTGAGAGTCCACCTGCCGATGCAGGGGACGTGGGTTCGTGCCCCAGTCCAGGAAGTTCCCACATGCCGTGGTGCGGCTGGGCCCGTGAGCCATGGCCGCTGAGCCTGTGCGTCCGGAGCCTGCGCTCTGCAACAGGAGAGGCCACAGCGGTGAGAGGCCCACGTACCGGAAAAAAAAAAACAAAAAAACAAAGAATGGGTTTGATGGTGAACCCTAGCTCTTTCTAGTAACAGGTCATTTCTATTTATAGATACTTGTCCTTCTTGGTGGGGAGGGGGAGGATGATAAACCAGCCCCATTTATCTCATTAACACTTGTATTTCCAATAAAATTTAAAATTTAGATTTAATAACGGTTTATCAAAATGTGTAATATATTTGTACATTTTTATTAGTTGGGTAATAATAATAATTGTAATTATTCAATTATTCAACCTAGGAACAAAAAAGTAAAGCCTTATGGTCACAAAAATTCATAGTTTACTTTCGTTGTAGAAAGTTATGACAGGTTAACCAATTTTAAACTTGCAGTTGTAAGACATATCGTATTAGGATAAAATGGAGGGTAGAAATATGAATTTTAGGGAAGAAAAGGAAAAATGTAAAACTTCCTGGGGTCAAAAAATAACTTGTTCCTGTTTTTTCATGTAATTGATGCTGAGTATTATGCATGATTATTGTTATGGTATTTAGATTCCACTGTCTATAATGAAAAAGTGGTGCAACAAAGTTATTTGTACAATGTCATTTGCTAAAATAACTTCTCAGACAAACTTGTTATTAGTGTGTGTCAAAATTCTATTTCAAACTGGCCTCAATTCAGGGATTGTCAGAGACAATCCAGAGGGAAAAAAAGTGGTCCCACCACCAAAGAATGCCCAGAGCCTGACTGATGTGTCTTAAGATAGTGAACGGGGAAGCCTAACTTCTCAGGATTTCTTAATCCCATTAAAGTCTATCTGGAAGTTACTCAAGCATTTTATCAAGAATCATAATTACTTCACGGAAGGGGTTATAAATTACATCATACAAAAAAAGTTCTGCCACAGATAATTTCGGGACAATTTTCTTTCCCATACTATTCACAATGCATTGGAAAGAAAATCCTTTGCAACTATTTATATTTAAATTTTAAAAGTTAAATGTCAACTTGAACATGTGGAAGGGTGGTAAATGCCTTTTCAAACTCCTTTTAATGGAACATCAGCAACTGCTGGAAGACTCCTGCCCTGCCTACCCCTCTAGGCACTCCCCCTGGACTTTATTGGAAGCTCCAAGATGGATGGGGGAGGGGCAGAGGATACATTCCCTCCCCCCAGGACCCAGCAGGTAATTGGGTAATGATAATTGTAATAAATATTCATTCCAGCAACAAAATAAATAAAAACAAAGCCTTACAGTCACAAAAATTCAATTAAACGCACAGGCTCACTTCTGTCATAGAAAAGCATGAGAGGCTACTCAATTTGAAATGTATTATTTTTGTTGCAAATCTGTTTTAAAATTCCTTTTTTTTTCTTTCCCATTAAAAAACCACAGAACTGCAGCTCATTGCCCATCTTACCCCACTTGTCATTTGTCTGTATGTCCTTGGTTGTATGCTCCTGTATCATTCTTAATCTATGCTGCTGAAATATCTGAGCCCACATCTATAAGGAAAGGCAACTCCCAAAGCAATCAGGGCCTGTTCTTTCCTTCTTTCTTTTCTCACCCCCTGGAGAACTCTGACTGTTCTCCTACAAGCTGATGAGTGGATCCAGTGGTCCAACAAACGTCTGTTGAGCTCTAGTCCTAGGACAGGTGTGCGACAGAGCTCTAGGATTTAGGAATTATTAAGACCCAGTCCTTAGCCTCAGGAACTCTCTATCTAGTGTCTTGTCTGTTTGGCTTTTTTTTTTTTTTCCTTTTTTTCTTGATAAAATATTTATCAAGCCCAATTGAATAAGCTCCTTGTTTTCTGGGGTCATCTTACATCAATCAGGCTAACTTGCTATTTATATCACTACACATTCTCTTTCAAAGTGGGCTGTTTAGGGGCAGGTTCCCACAGACAAAAAAAAAGTAAACATTTCTCTCTTTCTAGCCAAGATTTGGAACTTTCTGTCTGAAACAACTGGCTTAGATGCTACGTAGCTGTGGATTTTTTTCCTGCATTCTCTCTCTGTTTTTCCAAACTTTTGAGCCCACTTCATCTCAGAGCCCAGCAAGCAGGAGGGAGTAGAAGCTGCAAAGACCGTGAGGAGAATTCAACAGCAAGTAGACCCAGGGAGGCTTTGATCTTCTCTCCCAAGGGGAACATCATCTCCTGTGTCCATGTGGAACTCCTCAGCCAGGGGTACAAAAGAAAGAAAAGGAGGAATAAAATATTTATAGGAAAATTATTTCTCACAAGCAAGCATTTGTTCTAAAAGTTTTTAGAAATATAATTTGTCTCCTTCTTGGGTTTTTCTGTTTTTAATATGAGACACTTTCAAGTCCCCTAGTTGAGTTTCCAGGAAGCAATAATCCATGTTGCCCTGGGTGGAGTTTAGGAAGAAACTAGGTCTCAGGAGTGAAAATGTTTCCATTGAAATTGCCACATAGAACTCTTGCTGCTTCTTTAATGTTCTTGCATAATAAGGCCCCATTCCCTAGGGCAGGGTGGACCAGCTCTCCCCTGGCCCTCAGCTGTAGGACTCTCTGTCCTCTTTGAGACCCAGCTGGACTCCTGGCCTCACTTACCCTCACCTACCAAGTCTTATCCAAACAGGAAACCTCTGGACCAGTGCCATCCAACAGAAATAAAATGTGAGCCACATTTGTGATTTTTCATCTTCCAGTAATCGCATTAAAAATTAAAAATAGTACATGGAATTAATTTTAATAACATTTTATTTAACCCAATATATCAACATATAATCAATATGAAAATGACTGAGGTCATTTCCATCCTTTTTTATATGAAGTCCTTGAAATTGGTGTGGAATTGACAGCTGGAGCACATCTCAATTCAAATGAGCCAGATTTCAAGGGCTCCATCTCCGCACGGGGCTGGTGGCTACCACGTTGAATGGCTCCACTCTAGACTCCGTGTACGGATGTTTTAGCGCCCACACACGAACAACATGCCTGTAAAATGCATTCTTCCTCTGTCTGCCCCCATTTCCCCTACCCCCATGCTAATTAAGTTGGGAAGGCTGAAAAGCATCTTTCTCTCCGACTGCCTCTGTTAGGGGAACCACTGACGGAAACCGCCCGTCCTGGCCAGGCACAAAAGCAACCACTTGCATGAGTTACTTTACACCAGGAGCTCCTGGTAAGGAACGCGGAACTAACAAGCTACCACCAACAGAAGAATTTCAGAAAAGTCCAAAGGAGAGAGGACACGCCAGTCCATATGTCCTACCAACTCCCAGGATCTTCCTCGCTGGAATCCATCTTGGCTGAGCGATGTGCACGGCACCAGGAAGGACCCTGAGTCAAACTACGGGCCAAGCAAGATGACTGGCCAGAGACAACCCGGAAACGAACCCCATTACCATGAAACCTGAGACCGCGAGCCACGTGTTAGAGCAGTCCTGCTGGGTTCACTCACCCTGCTGCTCTCCGCCCAGGCGCCCCTTCCAAATAAAGTCTCTTGCTTTGTCAGCGCGTGTGTCTCCTCGGACAGTTCATTTCTGAGTGTTAGGCAACGGCCCACTCTCAGGCAGGCCCTGGAAGGGGTCCCCCTTCCTGCAACACCTCAAACCCTCTTTTCCAGACTTTCCCAAAAGAATTCTTACTTTTGAAACATCTGCTGTTAGGTCAGAAGGGAAACCAGATTGCGGTATGTTCAATGAAAGTATTTCAAGCCCTAATGGTGGGCTTCGAACACTTGCTATCAGAAGATCTGGATTCAAATTGTGGCTGGCTAGAAGTAGGAGCTTGGGTAAAGCATTCCACCTCTTTGAACCTTAGGTTTCTCCTCAATTCAGCAGAACTGCACCGTTTGTCCTGTCATGTCCTACCAACCTGCTGAGGCAGCGGCGTGAAGATCAAAATGGTGAATGTGAAGGGGCTGAGGTGCCACCCAAAATAGAAATTCACATTATTTATTATTCCAAACGATTAAAGGCTGTGCAGCCACGGAAAATAACGGCCCACAATATTTACAAAGACAGAGTAAGGATTTATATTAGGAAGCTGAATCAAAGTAGCAAATTCCTATAATTACCTACAAGGTCAACAATTTTCTTAATTATTCCCAAACCTTGACTTTTCATTTCTATTTACTGAGAGAGACACAGAAAGGGAGAGATTGATACATGACCCCCAGGATAATAATCAACTGTGGTCCTTGGAGACAGGTACTCATCATGAGAATCCATCTTGATAATGCCTAGCTATAAACTTAGTAACGATCTTGACAATGACACTGCAGAGAACATTGCACGTGGACCTTATTTGCAAAGACCAACAATTTGAGACGTCTGTGGAGAGTTCCTGCAATACCTCTACCCCATAACCGCCTGGATAGTTCCTTGCCCCGATAGCTTTCAGATTAGTAACATTAGCTTCTAACATTTCCCATGACACCACTTAAAATTTACCTTCTCGGGCTTCCCTGGTGGCACAGTGGTTGGGAGTCCGCCTGCCGATGAAGGAGACACAGGTTCGTGCCCCGGTCTAGGAAGATCCCACATGCTGCGGAGTGGCTGGGCCCATGAGCCATGGCCGCTGAGCCTGCGCATCCAGAGCCTGTGCTCCGCAACGGGAGAGGCCACAGCAGTGAGAGGCCTGCATACCACAAAAAAAAAAAAAAAAAAAAAATTTACCTTCTCATTGTTTTCTTTAAAGTGAGATCTGCGCGCAGGGGACTAGGGAAATATGCTGTCTTCATTCCTAAATGGTTCTCTGCCCAGTGTTACTTAAAAACAAAATTCCAGTTTTGGACTTTTCCCATTTGCCTTCACTAATTACTTCCCCTATGTTCCACCCAGTGGTACCACAACTAATTCAAGTTCGAACAGAATTTAGTCATTATGTCATCACACTCATCCCCTACTCGTGGGGAGGCCGTGTACATACACTCCACAAAGACAGAAACCAAGAAGGGTCTTGGGCTTCCCTCAGCCACAGTTGTTGTCACTCTGATCTGTTCACACATGACCAAATTCATCCATGCCCATGTCCACGAGCACAGAGTATGTTCTTACTCTGAAATCCACACCCGCCAGTTGCCTACTTCACAGCCACACGGCTTGGTGACATTTTTCATTCGCCACTGTCACATTATCTGAGTGCCTTAGGTGCACCTGCAGCCCTTCAAATGCCACCAAGATCGTGGCTGTGTGGAGCTGGAACGCAGGACTTCAGTCACACGTCTGTGGGTCCCCAAAGCCTTCTGGGATAAAGGACTCAGAAGCAACTCCTTGGGTTCCAGCAATCCTAAGATGCTGTACCATAATTTCTAAGAGATGCAGCCACTTCCAACCACGCCAAGTTGGCTTAGTGCAGTGTAGTGGGATCCAGCCCTGGCTCTCATAATATGACTTTATAAAACACATGATAAAACCATCTACGATTTACTTGACATCCACTTTGTTAAGTGCCTTAGATACACTGTCTTATTTAAACTGTCACAGCAGACCTATGAGGTGGGTACCATTATCGTTGCACTTTATAGGTCCCACTGTGTTAAAATCAAGGTGTCGTCAGAGCCATGTTCCTTCTGGCAGCTCTAGGGGGACTCCACTTCCTTGCCTTCTCCAGCTTCTAGAAGCCTCCCACATCCTTGGCTCATGGCCCCTTCTTTGCATCATTCCAACCTCATCACACCCCTCTCTCACTCTCACTTTCTTGCATTCCTCTCATAAGCACCCTATGATGACACTGGACCCACCCGGACAACCCAGGATTCTCCCCATCTCAAGAGCCTTAACTTAATCACACGTGCAAAGTCCGTTTTACCATATAAGGTGACATATTCATACATTCCAGAGATTAGCATGTGGACGTCTCGGGAGGGTGTGGGGGGGTGTCATCATTCAGCCTACCACAGTAGAAACCAGGGTTCAGAGAGGTCAATTTATTTTCACAAAGCATCACAGCTCATAGTAGTGGAGCTGAGGTTTGAGTTTTCCAAATACATCAGACTTCCCTTTCTGAGTTCACCAGTAATGCCTTCGAGGCCAAACTCAGCACAGTGTCACATGTGTAAAGTATAATCCTCACCCCTGCACTTCCCCAGTCATGTGGGTCCCCACGACCGCCAGCCCGCACGGTCAGCTCCCAGCCACCCACGCGCCTCGATCCAGAAGCCCCGGCATTCAGGGAGACCATCATCTGCAGGGTCAAGGTCTGGTGCCAGAGCTGCCCCTCTTCAAAGCTCAGCCTTTACTTCCCAGCCGCAGCCCAGCCGTTTCCTCTGGTTTCATTTCATCTTGCTTCCTGTGCATCTTCCGTGCACACCTCACTCCCACTCCAGAGCCTTTAAGATTCTTCCCATGCTCTGTCCTCAGAGCACACAGGGATAATGCCTTTTCTACAGATGGTTCTCTCTCCATCTCCTCATTAAAATACATCAGGAGTTAGGAAGAATATCCGGTTTAACTGATAATCATTTCCAAGGAGCATGGATGCACTAGACCCTGGCTGGTCAGGGTGCTGCGGACTAGAAGACCCATTCCAAAAACCGCATAGCACATGTCCAGGCTGAGTGTGGGCAGGAGAGGGGCTCACCTTGAGAGGAGGAAGATGCTCTTGACATTGCCAGCAAGGCCTTGCCTTCTGTGCTACTTTAACCCTCCTTCTTGACTATGAGAGAACTCCGGGAGCCCTTGCTCAGCCATGCCGGGCAGAATTACAAGAGACCAGAATACTACTGTTGGGTTTGCTAATCCTCCAACCTCTGGGCTCTGACCCTTATCTGCCCCGCCCTGTGGTATTTGATGGGTGCTCTGTGCCTCATCTGTTCTTCTTGGACTTGGTCTCCTGTTTTCTGAGTCCTCCCCAGTTGGTCTGCTATTCTGGGATGTAATTCTTATCATGTAATTCACCAGATACACTGGCCAGAAGTTCTTCCACTGTCCCAATACTCGGTGTCTGTTCGATAAAAATCACACCCAAGGGGCACATCAGCCTTTTATGGTGTCTTCGTCAACAAGTCTAAGCCCCAGAGTTAGAGAAACACAGCTCACTGTGACAAGAGAAGATGCCTTGCTGCTTTCTTTGGTGTTTCCTTTTTGCACGTGGGTAGGCAAGGGCTCGCTGGAACACAAGGAGCGGTATTCATTACAAAGAGGAAGTTAATAAGAGCTACGGTGAGCCCAGATTCTTTCTTTTATCTTCTCTCTATACCATGGTTTGGTTAGCTTTTGAAATAATTGCAGATCAATTTCACTTAATTAATAACTTTAAACAGTGGTCCAGAATCCCCTTTGATCTCCATTGGGATAAATTCCTTGTATCCAAGGGAGCCTAGCAGGAAAGGTGGCTCTCAGAGGAGTTTCTGGGCCCCTCCTCTGGACGGACCTTCTTCAAGAGTCCCCAAGTCCTGGACTCCCCGTCTCTAGTGCTCTGTGGCTCTTTGCATTTGGTTTCTGCACCTGAGCAAGGCTTCAGCCCTGCCACCCAAGGTGAATTCTTGTCCGCAGTGAGATCTCACACCAGGCACTGCATAAATCCTGGACACAGTTGAGTGAGAGAGACATTTATTGTCTGTTTTGGCTCTAAGTGAAGCTAAGAGTCTACGAAGAACATTTGGGACACACATGTGTGGTAAGTCTCTAGCACTGTCTTCCCACCCTGAGTCTGACCAATGATGCTAACTGACCGTGGATGTTACAATGATGGGTCCTGTGACTCCCCGGCCTTCTCATGTAATTGATTCCAGTTTTCCGAGTGTCTTTAGTAGCATAACAATATTACTAACACAATCTAGGATAGGGAATAAATAAAGCAATGTTTCTCCAAAAATTAATCCAGACTTCCTTTTTCTTGTGAAATTCACAGGTCACTAAAAGCAGGAAAAATAATTTAGACATAATTAACTATAACAGGTTGATTGAGCATCTCCAAAAAGAATCAGTGTTTTTATACTGCAAGACCATCATTATATTAGATTCCTTTGCTTGCAAAAATCAAATATGCATTTGATGTAGAAATTTTAAAAATCAAGATCGAAATATAGGATATCCTCAGGATTCCAAAAGAGCCAAGAAATATATTTTTCGTAAATTCCTGGGAATCCTTGGAAAAGTCATTTAACCTCTTTGGGTCTCAGTTTCTTAAAATTCAGCAAAGATGAAGTCCCTCTCTGGCTAATGTCTGAGGCAGCGCCATTCAACAGAACTTTCTGTGATGACAGAAATGTCCTATATCTGAACTGTCCGATACAGCAGCCACCTTGAGCACCTGAAATGCATCTAGTGTGACCAAGGAACTAAATTTTAAATTTCATTTAATTTTATTTCGTTTAAATTTAAATAGCCACATGTGGCTAGTAGCTATGTGTTGGACAGGGCAACTCTAAGGGGTCCAAACTGACATAAGGAAAATTACAAGTGAGGTAAAGGCTGACGTTCTGGGACTGAGTGGCCTTGGGTCTACGATTAGCTATTACGACTACAGGGCGCTATGCCTCTGCTCTCAGACACTTCCAGCTGAGCGAGGAAGGGAAGGCTGCGAGGCCCAGTAAACCACACGCTTGCTTTATGATGGTGAGCCCACTTAGCATCCAGTGGAGAAAGGAGAGAGGAACTGGGTGAGCACTTTCCAGTTACCACTCAGTAACTCATGACGTCAGAGGAGAAAGAACCGAGCAACTTCTTCCACGATCTGTTTGGCCTTCCTGGATGTTCCGGGTTTTTGGAGAGAAGGTGGGAACTTAGTCCAGTTAGATAAGAGAGCTGGCTCCCTGCGGCCAATCAATCAGAAATCTTTTAAGACAGAAGTCTATGAAATATGTATTAAATGCAAAAAGAAAAAAAAATCAAATACAGTAAAGTTTTCAACTTAGAAGCACTCCTAAGAGCCAGAGACCTGGTTCTCAAAACATAAAACCTGCATTAAGACCTCATTCCGTGTTAAGACTCAAATCCACCTTTCCTAAGGGATCAGTGAGGTCCCTCAAGGTATTTCCCTTTTACAGGGTAGGGGTCTGAAATATGGTACTTTTCTGCCCTCCCCCAGAGCTAATTTCCTTTCTGAAAGAAACAAAAGCAGCAGAAACACTCCTTTGTGCCATTGTGTTTTGCACAATCACTCGCCTTTAAATTGCCACATGAAAAACACTCTCCAGGCCCCATGGAGTTAGGTGATTACGTTTAATATAACCTTCTGGGTTTCGGCTTCATGCAAATCAACAAAGAATATGGAAACATGTAATTCCATACTGCCCAAAGTACTTCTACAGTTTGAGTCTCAATTAAAATGTTTACTTATCTGCTAATCGCATTATTTTTTCTCAATTCGCCCTCCCGTGCGCGGGTGTTCAGAATCTGAAATTCAGCCATTTCTGAAATATGACCAAAATGAAACCTGGAGAAAGAGAGTGTTATTCAACGAGGGAAAAGAAATACATAAACCCCAAATGAAAGGCCTGGAGTGTCCTTTAACTTTTTCTAACAGAAAACCATTTTCTATGGAGAAGGTATGTGCACAAAGGGGTGACTTTTTAGAAATTTATCAGTGATTTTATCGTGGTAAGTTGAGCCACGATCCCAAGGAGAATACGTGCTATTATTGCTAGAAACGCATAGAGCCTGTATTTATTTTCAGAGGAGTTTGGTATCATTTTTATTAGTTGCTCTTCGCAAAAAAGCAAAACAGAAACCACCCCGAATCTCTGGGAGGTAGATCAGATTTTATCTCTTTTTTTTTTTCTTTCCAAATGAGGAAACCACACAAAGTGATTTGCCCTGGGGTCAGCCAGCCCATCGGTGGCTGGACTGGGGTTAGGAGATCTGGTCTCCAGATTCCCAACCTGCTGAATCGTCCCTGGAGCCAATCCTTCTGTCCCCAGTGGGGACTCGCCATGCGGCGCTGTGCAACCAGTAAGGATGCCGACAGACGCGTCCTTCTCCCCAAGTACTCCCCGGTTTCACCATCGTCCAGTCCCCCAGGGCCCAGAACTGCCGCACCAGTGAGATCTTCTCCTGCGGTTCTTCTGGCTCCTTTGTAACTAACACCACTTGGATGGAATCCAAGATTCTTCTTATTCTGAACTCTCTTCTATAGCAAAGAAGTCAGATGATTATTTTTACTGCGATCTGGCCATAGCCCCCAGGCTGTTCTAAAGTCCCTGTTGGTTATCTCCCCTGAGGCAGAATGATATTTGGACAGAGCAGGGCTCTCCCACATCTACCAGCACACAGATGTGGTGGGGAGCTGGGGAGAGCCCTTCCCAAGGTTGGCACGGGCTTGCCACGCAGGGTAAGGTCACCCCCGTCCTCAGGAAGCCTAGAGAAGGGCCGTTGCCCAGGTGGGACCACTCCTGCCTGCTCTCCAGTCACACGGCGAGCAACCCCATGACCCCAAGGCTCCCTGAGCTGCAGATTCAAGGGAAGAGAATCCCAGCTTCTAGAAGGGGACAAAGCGCGATTAAGAAAACAGAACAAACAAGAAAACTTAATAGGTCAGCGTAACAAGAGCCTTGGCTCTGCACCCGAATTTCCAGGTTGGTATGTTACCCACGTTTCCCAAAGAGTATTCTGTGGAACACCAGCTCCACACTTTGAGAAATAAGTCAAATAAGTTTGAGAAATACCACATTTTACATTCCCCTCTTGTCGAGCCACATTGGTTTATCAAAGGCTATGAGAAGTTCCATGATGAAGACCCTTTACTTTGTTCCACCCAGGGCTCCTCAAGTTCAACCAGGGGTAGGTCCTTCCTTGCAGGGGACGCAGAACACACTTTGGGAGATGTGGCCTGAAGTCATTTCTCACCTCCTGGGGGCCTCCCCTCCAGAAAGCTTCCTTTCTGCTCGTGGTGTCACCTCTCCAGGCACTTTCCTCCGCCCAAGGCCTCTTCTATGGCCGAGTTCTGTTTCCTTCTGAGATGCCTTTTTTTTTTTTTTTTTTTTTTGCGGTATGTGGGCCTCTCACTGTTGTGGCCTCTCCCGTTGCGGAGCACAGGCTCTGGACGCGCAGGCTCATGGACGGCCATGGCTCACAGGCCCAGCCGCTCCACAGCATGTGGGATCTTCCTGGACCGGGTCACGAACTTGTGTCCCCTGCATCGGCAGGCAGACTCTCAACCACTGCGCCACCAGGGAAGCCCTGAGATGCCTTTCTGCTCGGCCCTTGCCTCTCTTTTGCTACCCTCTCCACCTCGGTTTGGGGCCACAGTGCCTTCTAAGTGTTCTCTCTGCCCTCTGGCATCTTCCAGCAAATCCACCCCCCACCCTGCCATTCACGTGTTCTAAACACACCATTATCCACATCTCTCTGGTGCTCAAAGACTGGCCACAACTTCCTGTGGCCTCCTGAAGTAAGACTGGGCTCTTCTGTTTCCTCTCCTGTCACCAGTGTCCACATGGACCCCTCCTTCCCCCACGTCTCCCCACTCAACTCTACACCCTCCACTTCCAACAGGCAGGTCTCATGAGCGGTGTGATTAAGAACAAAGGTTTGGAGATAGATGTGAGCTTGCATTCTATTTCTTTCCCTTAGGAACCCCGTGGCCCAAGCCTCTTTGAACCTTGGTTTTCTCATCTGCAAAACGAACACGATAATCAACTCTCAGGGCTGTTGTAACGATGGGGTGGGATAACGTGGGTAAACGTGTCACCTGGCAGGTGGGAAGCTCAAACAATGTTAACCACTCTTCTTAGCCAATGTCCCCAGTTCACCCTGCTTCCAAACTTGTATTTGTTCTGACACACGTACACACACACTATCACACACTGATACATACATACACCTTCTAGAATTCCTTCCCCCTCCTGTCCATTACCTAGACCATCCTCATCCTTCTGGGGCCGAATCACACACACCCCCCCAGCCTTGTGAATCCTTCCCTGAAGACACCTACGCAGCAGTCCCTCCTCCTGGATTTCTCCTGTGCTCGTGGCCTCAGTTGTCCTCTAATATTTCCAAACACGTTCACCTGGTTCCCCAGCAGGACTGCAAATTCTTGAATGCCGGGGCCTCATCCTGTCATCTATGTGGTCCCATAGACCCCTGCTCTACAGAGATGGGGGAGCTGACTGGGTCAAATAGTCACACCAGGATGAATCTAGTATCTTTTCCTCCAGGCCCTTTGAAAGCCCTGTTAGTTCTCAATTTCCTGTAACTTTTGAAACCTGACCTTGGTGGCATATTCCAGGCAAAAAGAAAAAAACCTCAAAAACCTCTTTTTTTATATCCCAAATACCAGAAGGAAAAGCAGCGAGTTGATCTGGGGGACCATCACTCACACACACTTGGTGAGTACCATCTCTGTGCAGAGCGCTCTCTGGGGCTCTGGTCAAACTTGTGCTAGAAGGAGCCTTAACCGCAAGGATCCAGGTTAGGGGACCTGAAATAAGCACTGTTCCCAACTAGCCTGTTCCCACCCCACCATGCTCCCAGCATCCCCACCCTCTCCTGCCACACATGGGGAAACAAGCAGAGGGAACATGGTCCAGTAATTTCACCTTAGGGCGCACTGGAGGTGCTGGAAAGCAGGGTGTGACCCCCTAGCCCGCTCACTTCTCCCCAGCTAAAGGCTTCCTTCACTGGTCTTGACCTCAGGCATCCTCTGTCTTTTTACTGTGTTGGTCCACTTAGAAAATGCTTCCCAGCTGATATCAAAGGGAAGTAACCCATTGGAAGGAAGATTCTCTTCATTTCAGGGGTCCCCCGGGATCTCTCAACCAGCAGCCGTGCCCCTCAGGAGGTGGAGAGACTCCGTTCTTCCCTCGTCAGGAGGCTCCCAAAGCCGCCGCCGTGTCTCTGCTGAAGCGGGCCTGGATTTGCCCCACTCAGAGGACTACCTGATTCTTCTGACCCTTTTCATGCAATAGGGGATTTTCTCCAAATTCTATTTTAAAAAACAAGGTCTTTTCTAACCCCATTGGGGTCCCAAGGAATCCAAAGGAGCCTTCCTGAACCAGGCTCTAGTCCAAGCCGAAAGGGTTTCTCCTTTTTTATTCTTAGCCTTGGGGTCCTGCTCAGAAGAACTTTGTCTCCTGTCCCCTCCAGATCACCACCCAGGGTCTTTCGAAATAATTGGCTCCGGCCCTCTCCAGCCACGTGGGGCTGCTCCCTTCTCCTTCTTCCTGGAGTATTCACACGCATGCACACGCACACCTACATGCACACACATGCACGCAGGCACACGCAGTCTCCCGCCACGTCCGCATTCCCATCTGTGACACTGTCCTCCTTCCAGCTTTCATCGTGGGCACAGACAACTTTGCGCAGCATAAACTGCAATGCCCAACAGAAAAGGCTGAGCTTTTCTTATCTATCTGTCAGCGCCTCTTCATTACAGCTGAGCTGATCTGAAACGAGGAGATTCTTTGCCTCCCACCTCCACACCCTAGGAGGATCTGTTTACACAGCAGATGTCCATCCACTCGCCCACCGTGCGGTGTGACAAGAAGCTGTGGCTTCCCAGGTGGGCACAGGCGAGCAAGCTCTGGGGGTGTCAGGAGCCATGGTGAGGAGTGGAGACGCAGGGCAGGCAAAACACCCCCAGAGGAGCCACGAACACTGGACAGAAAAAGATGTTATGATGATAGAGGGACCCCAGAACGATGAAGAGGTGCTTGTGCTTCGCTTCCAGTCCCAGGGCTTCCAGGGGACCTTGGACAAGTTATCCGTGAACTTTCATGACCAGCCTCTCTCCCTCGACCTTTCTTTCCCACTTGAATTCTTGGAATCATGCACAGCAGATAAACCACTGGCACTCAGAGTCTGTGTCACCAAAGACAGTTTCAAATGACTGGTGAGCAACTGGTGGAGGGGGAGAGGCGGTGAGACGAGAAAGGTGGATTGGGGGATGGTGCTAGGGATTGGATGCGCGCAGCAGAGCCCGGGGATCACACTGGGGACGTGCCTTGCTGGACCACATCTGTGTAAATTCGGCAGTGGCAAAACACAGAACGCGCTCTGTACAGTGTGGGAAGAGGGCGGGTCCCTCTGCTCCCCAGGGCTCCAGGCCCAGGAAAGAACGAGAATCAGGTGACGCGTGCAGAGAGGCTGCAGCAGGCAGTCAGGGACACTAGTTGGCTCACCTGTGGCCCCGGGTGAGCTGCAGGGACAGCGTGAGTGCGATGTTTAGTTCACACGTGCACGCACCCCATGGACGTTTTAAAGCATCCTCCGCTCCTCAGGGCCTTTATTCCAGTTGGGGCTTCAACGTCCTTGAATGTGCCACGTAACTGTCGGACCCAGTTTAGTTAGGGACTTGGAGCTTCAGTGAGCCTCCCCCTGATGTCAGGGAGCAGAGGTGAGGGGACCACGGGCTCAGGCTGCAGCGGTCCCCCTGCCCTATGGCACGGAGGCCGGCTGTCAGTCCCTCATAGCTGAGCACAGAGGAGCAAAGAGCAGGGGACTTCGGGTCCTCCGAGCCGGTCATTCCTCTCCACCCAGTCCTGGGGCAATGCCGGCAGTGCCCTCAGCAGACCTAGTGGAGAAGAGGGCCCCGGGGGTCCATGCCCTGGCCAGCCGGCTCTCCTCGGTCTCAGCGTCCCCGGGCTGCTCTGCACCAGGAGCTGCAGCATCAGGCTGAGCAGACCCTGGGCTGGGGGCTCTGCACCAGGAGCTGCAGCATCAGGCTGAGCAGACCCTGGGCTGGGGGCCGCCCCTGTGCAAACCTCGGTGGCACCTCCGCACGCCCCCCCACTCCGGTTTCCCTCTCCTTTTCTCTCTCCTGTTCTCAGTCCCTTGAGGGTTCTTCTTGACTCTCCTTTTTCTTTTTTCTTGAGCCCTAGAACTTGTGTGATCACCGCTTTGGCTTATCCTACCTTGGAATTTAGAAAGAACCTGCCGTGGGAATTCCCTGGCGATCCAGGGGTTAGGACTTGGTGCTTTCACTGCCCTGGCCCAGGGTTCCATCCCTGATTGGGGAACTAAGATCCTCACGAGCCGCATGGCGTGGCTGAAGAAAAGAAAAAGAACCTGCCGTGGATGGTCCTTGGGATGTACAGTCCCTCCACAGGTAAGACAGAAGCCCAGGATCGCGTGGCTGAATTGGCTTATAATCAGGTCAGAACACATGCTTGATATCTTCGCTGCTTTCATGACATCTTATACTGGCCGCCCAGTCAGAGGGGCTGTGATGGAGAGGAAGTAACTGAACAGCAATTGCTCAGGAGCGAGGGGCGCTCGTGGAGTTCACCTGAAGGGAAGGCCAATCACTCTTCCACGGCGAGAGCTTCAGGGCAGGGTGAGGACCAGACTGGCAAGTTGTTGGGTGGCAGTTTGGGGACACAGCTGTCAGAAAGACTATTCCTTCCTGATGGAGCAAAAGCCTTTGTGAATCCACCAAACACGCGGCAGCACTGAACTCACTGTCAGCCACACGGCCGAGCTCATCCACTCATCCCAAGTGGGACCTGCGGCCTGAGCCCTTCAACGACAGCCCCGGACACATCTTGAACCAGGAAAGGAAGCCAGAGGCCCAGGCCAGACCCCAGGCTGATGTTGAATGAGTGAAAGGGAAATCAGCCACCGTCCTCCCCCAACACAAAAATACAGCCACACCTAATTCAGACCAACTTGGAAACTAAAAATAGGTGATGGAGAGGAGATGGTGGAGAAGACAGCCCTCGAGGAAGTTTGGTTTTGACCAGAGGGGTTGGAAAACCCTCGTCTCTTCCCTCCGTTGGCAGAGCGGTTGATTGTGCAACGTGTGAGAAGCCCGCACTCTTATCTGGGCCACCAGTTAAACTGGTGGAGGAGCTCTGCTCGCAGCAGAGCCGCTCTGAACCAGGCGGCCTGGGACGGGCCCTTCCGGGCGCCGGCTGTTGGCAGCAGTGCCTGCTGCCCTGGAGCTCTCCAGTCCAGGCTCAGGGCTCCCACCGCTCCCAGAGGCCCGGGAGGCCTCCTGGTACTCATGCCCACCACCCTGCCCCTGCCCCTGACTCGCGTGCCTGCTAGAGCGCCGTGGAGTCCTGGGCTCCCCAGAGAGAATCCAAAGTCGAGTTAATAAGTTAACCGTTTACAGGCCACCGCGTATCCTTGAAAGATAAGGGAGCCCTCAGCCTGGGGAAAAACATTGTCCAAGGTCAGAAGTCTGTGAGGCAGGTGTCTTTGGAAAATGCTGTTTCCTACGGTCAGCGCCGCCTGGACCTTCCAGGCTTCCTGGATGGAAGCATAAAGACTGGCCCTGGGCACCCGCTGGTCAGCATGGGGCCGCGGGGTGCCCGCTGTGGGGATGCTCGCCACTCAGGCTGGTCCTGAATCTGTCTCCTGGCCGGCTTTCTTCTGCAGCCCTGCTCCAGGCCATGGCTCTCCCCTCTCTTGGCCCAGTTTCCCATGAAAACTGGAAAGATTGTGGTATCTGCATTCGTGCGCTTAAAAATAAAAATGATTCCACACCACCAGTTTAAGAATCCCAGAGTTCTGATTTTCTCTAATGATTACTTAAATAATAATGCCATTGCTTCTTCCTCTTCTTTTTCTCTCCTTCTTCAAGTGTCAAATTCTTTCAAAACATTTGTAACACTTGGTGTCCCTGCTTGGGACAGGGCTAAGTTGAGCGCGGGCTTCATCTGCTATTTGGTGCTGGTCCTATCCTGGATTTCAGCAAACAGCTTCCAGCTGTGAGAAGTGCGCCTTGGTCACCAGGACCCAAACCAGTCACCAGGACAAATTCACCTATTCTAGTGATGTCAACAGTCCTTAAATTAAAGATATGGGTACAACTGGTCTACTTAGAATGAACTTGAGCCAGGAGCCCTGAGACCCAGGGACCAGTCCAGGCTCTGCCTCTAAAGGGCTCTGTCTCTTTGGTCAAAGCACTGTCTGTCCCTGGACTCACTTTCCTGAGTGGTAAAATGAAGACGTTTCCTCATCTGTACAGTGACTAGAAGATTGCCCAGGTCCCTTCCACCTACTGAAGACTGTGCCATCAGCTGGATTCGGGCCCAAGCCTGGACAGTACACAGCCCTCTCTCGGGGACACCTCTGTCTTTCCTGCCTTGCACTTAGTTTTTGTCTAGAAAGCTGTAAGAGTCGAGACCGTGAGAGAAGGCTGAGTAGCCATTCATTCTCCGAATCAGGGGTTTGGATCAAGTTGAAGGGTGGAGGGTAAACTCAATGCCTAGACCTGACACGTTAACCACTGGATGAATTATTTTCACTTCTGTTAAAAAGTCTTCTGCTATCGCTTCACGGAGAAGCCTGCCGCATCTTAAAACCGCCAGTGTCACGAGCTGTCTTATGGAAAGTGGAAATGGGCAGGATGTGGTTTGAACTGACAAAAAAATGAGGCAGCCCATTCCTCACTGGGGAGCTTGAAGCGACGGTGGGGAGGTGAGAACAAGAGATTGTGTCTTTCTGACTTGGAGCCAACAGTCAAGCCTGGATCAGCCAGACCAGCTGCTTAGAGCCAAGATGGTCAGACAGCAACAAAACACATACACACACACCACCACAAAAAACAATCAACTAATAATATTTCTTGTTTTGGTAGTAAAACTTTGCATCTTTAGAGCAACGTACATACTTCAAGACACGTTCACATACATGTGATGCTTGCAGTCACTTAACAGAGAAACGCACAGCTATGTTGATACTCCTATTTTCCAGATAAGAACACCGAAGTAGGGTCTGGTTATGAAGACCAGTTACAAAGCCGGCTCAGGAATCCAGGACTCCTGACACCTGATCCAAACCTAGTGTCCGGTGCTTCTGAATTTACATAAACAGAGCCCCGTTTGAGAGAGAAAAGCAGGTTCCCAAGGCATCTGCCACCACAGCTTATACCAGCAGTCCCCAGCCTTTTTGGCACCAGGGACCGGTTTCGTGGAAGACAATTTTTCACGGACGGAGGCAGTGGGGGAGGAGGGTTCAGGCGGTAATGCGAGTGATGGAGAGCGATGGGGGCAGCAGATGCAGCCTCGCTTGTTTGCCTGCCTCTCACCTCCTGCTGTGCAGCCCAGTTCCTAGCAGACTGCAGACCAGCAGCGGCCCGCCACCCAGGCGTTGGGGACCTGTGCCTTATACCATATCGCACTGCCCTGACCGGGGGGCCTCATCCCCACTTTACCACATGCTCATGACACCTGTCACCTTACCAGCCCACTGAGTCACTCAGTGAAAGTCTGCAAACTCAACAATTGATTATAAATTATGAAAACACACACTCAAAGGTCACTAATCTCCAAAGACTTAGATACAGAATTCTCTGAGCTACCACAGGATCTTGTGGTAAAAAGGTCTCTGCTGTGCCCCCCTGAGCCAGTTAGAGAGATGAAAAGCCTTTTTCTTCGCTTTCCCGGAAAGGAGAAGCGTTCATGCGAAAGGAACAGGAGTTCAGTGAGTACCCAGAAATCGATGGCGGTCCACAGTTCCCAGAACCGTACAAGTCACCTGGCTAGATCACTTTCCAACCCAGGACCATTTCCACCAGATAACACTGCATCCCAGCTGCAGGGACCTTCCTGGTCAAGTGGTTGTGACACTTGACGTCTTTGTTGAGAGGAACCGTTTTGAAGAACGTGACAATCCCAGCACCTTTGTTGATTGGCTGGTTTAGC
This sequence comes from Delphinus delphis, assembly GCF_949987515.2. Taxonomy (NCBI): domain Eukaryota; kingdom Metazoa; phylum Chordata; class Mammalia; order Artiodactyla; family Delphinidae; genus Delphinus; species Delphinus delphis. Next base: position 76,651,131 of record NC_082695.1, on the reverse strand, counting down.
CACATTTTAGACTGTTGTTCTTCCAAATGATTTGGTGGGAAGTGACCTGAGGCCTCTGGGTCTGATTCCTCATCTCTAACATTGGGGTGGATGATAGCACCCATGTCGTGGGTGGTCCTGAGGATGAGCGAGGTCGTCCTGTAGGTGCTCAGAGTGAGCGCCCTGGTGTCAAGTGAGCGCCCAGTATGGGGCAGCTACGGTCCCTCTCGCAGGGTTCTTGAAGCAGGTAAGCGTTTTTAAACCATAAAACCCCCTCCTGCTTTTTTTCTTCCAAGACATTATCCAGAGCAACAGACCTTGTTTAATGTTTTCCTGGCTTCCTTCCCTCTGTTTGCAGTCTCTGGGGAGGAAGGGGGGGTGGGCAGAGGGAAAAGGAAGGATGTCCACATCTTGCAAACACCACCTCTGCAAACGCCTCCGACTCATCCACTGCACTCCACCCAAAGGACTTGTTATTTTTAGCACACATAAGCATTTAATATATGATAAAGGTGACACCATGCACTGGTGGGGAAAGAAAGGACCACACCATAAATGAAGCTGGAACAACCAGCTAATTATTTAGGAAAATGGACAGATCAGAAATTTATGCCCTCCCAAATCCAAAATCAAACAGATGTATATCAGAATGAGGAATGCCTTTCTAAGCATAAAAGTGAAAGAAAGACATACAGATTTGACCACATAAAATACAAGCCTGGGAAAGTCACAGAAATAAGGTTAAAGAGTAAATGTCACACCAGATTAGAATATTTATAACGTATGTGAAAGCCCATTATTCCATTGGGTTACTTACTGTTTTATTCACTTTTAAGAGCTCTTTGTATATTAAGGAAATAAGCACTCTGTCTCCTGTGTGTCATATGCCATTATCCATTTGTTTGTGGTATTTCCTGTCTCTCAGAAATGTTAACTCCTATGCAGTTAAATTTGTAAATCTGCAGAAATTAATTATAAGCTGACTTCACTGTATATATATATCTATATAGTCACACTTGATGTCACCTGAGCTCTGTGCCTTGCCAAGAATAGTATAAACAGTGCCAAAGAGCTGTTTGTTATTGTTAGTAGAGAGGGATTATACAGAATTTTGGATCTAGAGTCTCCTGCTGCCTTAAAAAAGAGGGAGGGGGACAGCTGATAAATATTTTTGTTGGAATTTTGACATGAAGCTGCCATTCTTAGAGCCTTCAAGCCCTGTCTGTTTTCAATCCATGCCCTCATTTTTTTTGTCTGAAATACCAACCAAGTTGCCAACTCTCACTGAATGTCTTCAGAGGCAGAAGCCAGAGAAGTTGTAGCATCTGTGAGTGATAATATGTGACAGGCTCCGTGTTGAGTGGCAGACACTGAATGTATAAGGTCTCCCCCATCTGGGTAGGCTAGATAGCAATATACCCAATTCCTTGACTGGTTTCCATTCTGTTTTTCAAAGCTGGGCATGTGGAATTTCCCAGGAAGAACTAGAACAGGTAGGCATGGAATTCAACACTCCTGGTTTCATTAGGTGTCTCTAAATCTCCATGAAGTTTTTATTAGTTCTGGTAACCAAGAAAGAAAGAAAGAAAAAAACCCAGTCATTTGTTAAAGTCATAACGCTGCACTAAATGGATAAGGTCCTCTAACTGACCACAAGGAAGCTCAGGGACACCATAGATCAGCTGCTAAATGACTCGAGATGTTTCGATTTAGAGAAGATGTCCGGCTCCCTAACTAATTTGTCTGCCCATAAATTTCTTGATTAGGCTAAAGGCCTCTGCCAACATAGCCAGATCTTCATTTCAGTACGTCCTTCACTTGAGTTAGTACTGTGGCTGAAAGCATGTTCGATCTGGGTGACACAATATTTAAATTTAAAATTGTGCTCATAGCTCATTTCCAAGAGATCCATTTATTAGTCTAGGTGGGAGGTGGAAATCACGAAGGTTGGAGCCATGATGCTCTTGGAGGTTTATTAATGGGAACTGTGGGCCAGAGGCAGAAGCTCCTTCTGACTTCATACTGCCTGCCAAGGACGACTTGTCTCAAGTCCATCAGTGCCCCTTGTGGGAAAATACTGTTCAACATTTATTTTTGATGGTCCAATTCAGGCTCCACAAGACACCACTGAAATGCCCAAAGTAAATTAGTATTAATCACTGGCACTGAAGATAATATAAGAACTTCTCACTGTATCTCAGTTGTCTGTTCAAAGCCAGACAACTGGTTAAGAAGATGTGTGGAATTTGGGGCTTATTTACCAACTTTTCCACTCTTCAACTGTTGGAAGTAGAGATACATGGACAACATAGTCACTTTTGAATTGCTATGTTCCCCTTTCATTTTTTTCTTTTTAACCCTTAATATTCTTCCCATCAAGAAAAACAAGCCGATAATAGTAGAAATGTGAAAACCCCGCTTAGAAATGCTTTTTTAAAAAAGCAAACAAAAAGACCTCAAAAATTTTTGGTTTTCTAGAACTTTCTTTTCTCAAGAAAATAACCTATTTTCTTCTGGGTAGTTAATTTCCCCTACCAAGTATAACTAAAAGCTCTCTCACCCAGGAAGAGTCAGGACAAAAATAAACAGATATAACCATGGATCCTGCCAAAACAGAATTGTTTTGGGATAAAATTACTTCTGCAGGGGGCTTCCCCGGTGGTGCAGTGGTTGAGTCCGCCTGCCGATGCAGGGGACACGGGTTCGTAACCCGGTCCGGGAAGATCCCACATGCCGCGGAGCGGCTGGGCCCGTGAGCCATGGCCGCTGAGCCTGCGCGTCCGGAGCCTGTGCTCCGCAACGGGGGAGGCCACAACAGGGAGAGGCCCGCGTACCGCAAAAAAGAAAAAAAATAAATTACTTCAAAACCATTGACACTGGATCAAATATTCCGAGTGTCTTAAGTTAAGTGAACATGAAAGAAATAAGACCCAGCTACTTGACTTCTACTTTTGTTTCTAAACATGAAATGGTATATTTAGACTCTCTCTTAGATCTTCTTGTGAAACAAAGTTACTCCCCGGGTGGGCTGGTGCTTGGAAGTATTTTTCTCTGGTAGCCTACAATTTGCAAACAAGTTGGTACTTTGATCTTCTTATCATATTATGAATGTCCTTCCTATTCCTTGCCCTCCCATCAGCTTTACAATCCCCTCAATCCCATAGACAAAGGAAAGGCTGGCCCCTCTTGCAGCCAACTCGTAGAAGATCTAGAATTTCACTTCTGTGGGGCAAGCACACCCTATTTCTGCAAAGAACACGCACACCGATCATCCCTCAGGTGATCTTCCCTGGCATAAATGGAGGAAATCCTTCTTTAAATTCCCCTCAGGTATAGATATTGCTTGTGTAGTGCGGACGAGTCTCATTCCACAAACTCAGATATGCAAGAAATAACACATATCTTTACGTTATTGAAATGAAATTAAATAAGATTCTAAAACACCCTTACACCAGGCTGGCAGAAAACTTCATCTCATTCTTGATTGGTAAGAGCACTTCTCCCTTTCCCTAGAAGAAGCCAGAAGGTTCTTGCCTAAAGATGGAGGATGAGCCAAGATCTCCAGCTTGTTGTGGCTGACACTGATGTCAGTCATTTCTCAGAGCCAAGGTGATCTCCTGAAGGCAAGTTACCCTACTGCTTCTGGGTCAGGCTTGGGCAGGGATGTCTGCCAAGACTGGGAGCCCCAGGGCCCAAGACCGAGCCTCATTTGGTGTCCCACAGGCTGTCTCCCCAGAAGTTCTGTGCTGTCACCAGGCACTGCCAGGGAGACAGAATTGGGTTCTGCTTCTCCCCCTTGAGGGAGACCACCATAATGCCCCCATATGACACAATATGTCTCCTTCCCTGTCTCAGTCTTGTTTTTTGCTTCACTCAGAGCCAAGTTTTAGACAAGCAAGTCTTCTTTTTGTTCTGTCTGGTGGTTTTCTCTAGTTCAAGAGTGGTACTCATCAGAGGACCTAGCTTGTATAGGTATCTCTGGTCTGACATTCCAGCTTGCAGTGGTCCTAGGCTCTATCCACTGCCACCAGGGCCGTAGCCTCTTAAAGTCCAAGATCTAGAACACCATGGACGGTGAATGCCTTGGGGTGAATGGCAGCTTTGATTTTCTCTTATATCCTTTCAGGGCTTTAATCCTTTCCCTTTACCCCAGCCATACATTTGTGAAGTGATAAAAGGGAGGTTTCTCCAGAACCTCAGCCACCATATCACCCACATGATTTCTTACCATAGATTCTCTTTTTTGTTCCTACTATAGTCTCTGCCCACCCTTTTTTTGTTTTGTTTTTGTTCTCTCAGTCCTTCCGGTACGTCTATAACCAAATTTCTGTATTAAATCCTCTCTGTTTGACATACTTACTATAATTTCTGTTTTCCTGACTGCACCTCTGATACATACAGATGCAATTCCTGAGCCTGACTCAGCTCTTCGGCCCTGACCTCCACCTTCCTTCTCATCTCCCCACTTCAGGGACCAGTAACTGGAGCTGCAAAGCAGGCTGTGGATAAGAAAATCCAAAGCTGAAGTAAGCCCGAGTAACTTACACACATCAATTGCATAAATTAGTGTACGGGAAAGAAAAGGAGCTTGGGAGTCAGTATGAGGTTCAAATTTTCTCTGCACTTGCAGTGATACCTTAGGCAATATACTTCGCTGCTGTGTTCTACGCTGAACTGTGTCCTCCAAAAAGATATTTGAAGATCTAACCCCCAGAACCTCAGAATGTGACCTTATTTGGAAATAGGGTCACTGAGATGTAATTAGTTGAGATAAGGTCTTACTGGAGTAGGGTGGGTCCTTAATCGGATATGACTTTTATGAAAGAGGAGACGACACAGACACCAAGATACATACAGGGGGAATGCATGGGATGACAGAGGCAGAGATCAAAGTGATGCAGCTAAAAAACAAAGAACCCAAGGATGGACAGCCACCGGGAGGATCTAGAAGGAGGCAAGGAAGGGTTCTATCCAGAATCTCTGAGGGAGCACGGCCCTGCTGTCACCTTGATTTCAGACTTCCAGCCTCCAGAACTGTGAGAGAATAAATTTCTGTTGGGTTAAGACACCCAGTTTGTGGTACCTTGTTATAGCAGCCCTAGCAAATGAATATATTATCTGAGTCTAAGTTTCCTCATCTATAACAGTGGGATAGTAACACTTTTATAAGTTGTTTTGAAGATTAAAGTAAGATAATGTATGCAAAGCATCTGGATGGTAGAAGGCAAACAAGACATAGTAACTTTTATCATTATTTTGCAACATGGAATGAGCTAGTTCAGAATCCCTTTCCTGTAAGCAGTGCCTGCTTCCTACACACACACACACACACACTGTTCTATGCATAGCCCTGTGCTATGTTGTAGCAAAGTCTGATGTGCTTTTGTCCACTTCAAAACCTCTAGGATGTTCCTTTCAGCCAGGCTTGACCTGTATAAAAGGTCTGGTGAAAGGATCTGAATTGGATGATGGCCCTGGATAGAGGTAGGACTGTCAGAGGACATCATATTCTTAGCTTGGCCCCTGCCCCACCTGGAAACATGGCTTGCCACGTTTAACTTACAACCACAAAGAGCTGAAGTTGAATGGAAAGTGTCCTTGCTTGCCAAGGCGTTTGCCCGTGATTGATAAAAATGGCCGTAACTTCCGTTCTTCCGTTCTTTTGGTGCCTTTCATTTAAAAAAGAAAAAGATTGCTGGCAATACCTCGAACTCAGACGGAGGGAGACAGCACAGCTTGGGTTGGGTCTGAACCTGCATGGGGATCACGCGGGAGAAGAGGAGCCTGCGGCACCCGATTCCCCACACAGTACTCCAGGACGCCGCTTGCCAGTCTTACTGCCACTTGGGAACACTAAAAAATGTTATTTTTTAATTTTTTTTTTTTTTTTTTGCGGTATGCGGGCCTCTCACTGTTGTGGCCTCTCCCGCTGCGGAGCACAGGCTCTGGACACGCAGGCTCAGCGGCCATGGCTCACGGGCCCAGCCGCTCCGCGGGATGTGGGATCTTCCCGGACCGGGGCACGAACCCATGTCCCCTGCATCGGCAGGCGGACTCTCAATCACTGCGCCACCAGGGAAACCCATAAAAAATAAGTTTTTAAAGGAAGTACGTAACTTTCCCAAATGTCCATAGTGTGAATGAGTAACAGAGGGGTTTCAGCCTCACACGCATGGGCGAGGAGAGCCCAGCTGCCGAGAGAACGTTATGTGCCCACGTCAGCGTCCTCTCGGTTCTGGCCACCAGCTGCTCAGAGCGGAAAGCGGAGCAGCCACAGGCCAGAGGTGCTGCTGCAAATATGCGCGCGGAACCTCTCGCCAGTCCCAGCGCCCCGCCCTCTTCTCCAGATGCTGAGCAAATCAGGACTCCGGGGAAAAAAAGCCGAACTCAGGACTGACCTGCTCTCTACCTGAGTCATCTCTGAGTCGTTGTTGGATGGAGCTTCAGAGCCGTTAACGGCGCAGCTCTCCAACAATCACAGGGCCGCCCAGGAGAAGCAGTGCCTGGGAAAACGCTGAAGAGCAATTAGGCAAAATCCTAAATTGCAGAGTTCTCACTCCGCAGAGAAATGCAAATTATAATTTTGCCTCCTCCAAAAGCCCGCGGCCTGATTTCGCTCTCCATCTGCAAACTGCTTCCATCCTGGAGCAGCGCTCTGCCCTCCATGCTTCCCCAGGACCCCAGACCTGCAGACATATGAACATCACCCATCCCTCAGGCCTCAGTCCAAACACTTCCCAGGTGGGTGGGCCACAACTCCCTCTGTGCCTCCCTGCGATGGGCCCGGTGTCCCGGAGATCCTGGGGGCAGGGGCTGTCCTTCCCCCTAACAAAGTGCCTGGGACACAAGGTCAAGGAGCTGAGTAAAGAAGGACAGCATGGACAGAGTGGGCTCCTGGTGGGACATCTGCCCACGTGTCGCCTCGTATTCGGGTCAGTGGGCTCTTGGTGCTGTGACCAGGACCCCAGGGAGTCAGAGAAATGTCAGCTGGGGGGCCGCCCAGGCCCTTCTTCTGCGGTGCAGTCAGGCCCCATCCCACTTGTCCCTGCAGATTTTGCTCCAGACCCAGTGAGCTCTCGACACAGCAGGACATGGCAGGGTTTGGTGACAACCCTGTGATGTGACCACAGAGCCTGAAGGGTAGCAGCAGGGGGCTGGCCCCTCCTCCTGTGATCCCCCAGCAAGGCCAAGCCCTCGGCCAACCTCCCCTTCTCCTCCGGGCTCTTCGGACCCTGTTTCTCACCTTCTGGGTCGCAGGAATTTCTAGGCTCTGACCTACAGGGACCTGACTCTGCCGCAGGCTGGGCTCTGGAGAGGAGCTCCCCGGGCAGGCAGATCTGCACCGGGCCTACCAAGCAGGAGCCTGGGGCAGCGGAGGAGGGTGGGTGGCGGGATTAGGGGGTGGGGGGAGGGTGGCAGGACTCGCCTGGACCGCGCAGCCTGCTGGGCCTGCTGGGGGAGCCGGGGGAGCCGAGGGAAGGGGTCAGCTCTCAGAGGACCTTGAGCATGACCTTGAGAATTTACCCTGTGGTAAAGGAGAGCCATTAATAAGTTTTCAGCAGAGGAGACACATGGTTAGATCTGTGTTTTGGAAAGATAGCCCCCAGCTTTGAAATTTTTTAGCTATAAAGGGTTGCCTAGGTTAATGAATCACTTTTTACAGGCCTTGTTCTGTCTGTCCTCATCCATCAATACCCATCTCTAATCCAATATCCAGACACCCAGGGCACTCAGATTTATGGGGATGTGGGAGAGAGTCAAGTGTACAATGGGAACTGGGGGAGAATTCTGAACAGGGAGCCTTTGAGGTCCCCCTGACCTGAGGTGTTCTATCACCCCTGCCCCAGGGTAAAATCTGCTTTCTCCATAAGCCATTTGGATTTTTTAAATCTATTTCATAACCCACTGGAACTAGGTTGCTATATACTTGTTCCAGGAGAGGATGTGTATAAATCATTTCATTACTACTGGGTAAATCAAGAGCATCTGTATGCGTAGAGAGTCTGAGGTCTGGTGTTGGTGATTTGCAGCACTATTAATAGTATCTTCACCTGTGCGGCATCACAGAGCCAAGAGGCTCCCACCGACTGCTACCTCACTTGAGCCTTGTGACCACCAAGGCATGAGCTCCAAGGTCAGCCTGCATGGATGGACCCAGCCCTACCATTTACATGCTGTGCAACCTTGGGCAAAATACTCTATCCCTCTGTGTCCTCAGTCATCTCCTTTGTAAAATAGAAACTGTAGTAGAATCTACCCCATGGGGGGCGTTGTAAGGACTTAATTAGTCAATACACGCAAAGTGTTTAGAGTAGTATCTGGCACGAAGGGAGCAGATTCTAATAGAATATTAGATTATTCTTATTATAAGAATATAATAAGAATATAATATTATTATTATTATCATCCCCCCCGGCCATGCAGACACGACCAGAATTGGACCTATGTTTGTTACTTTCCCATAGACTCAATATGGATTCACGGCCCGTCCACGTCCAAGCAAAGAGCCACAGCGTCTATGAAGTTCCCACTGGTGCTTTGTTCCAGCTTGATTCCAGATCGCCTGCTTGTCTCCTTGGATTGTGTCAATCCCCATCTAATTAGTAATTAAGATATTTGCAGGGATTTAGGATTGGGTGCCTGGCAGTGAATTACTCTAAGTACCTGTCTGATGTGAATTAAACCCGTGGCATTTGTATTCCAAGTTTCCGGAGTATTCTAGGCACTCCATAATGTTTGGTGAATGAATAAGTGACATGAAGGGCAACAAGAGAAGGTACCATCTGGGCTAGTGCAGATTCATTATTCCATTGCGTACATCACACACTGAGTCAGCCCCTACTGTGAGTAGTTATAAAATGATCTCATTTAATTTACTAAGTGTAAACCTTAAATCATACTGTAAAGCTGAACACAGTCATGAAATCACATCAGTTAATTCTGGTCAACTGACCAGATACTCTGCCACTTGATGAACTTAAAATGCAGTGTTTACTGATGTAGATTAACCATGACTTACGAAAACTAAACTTACAGACTCACACAATTGGCAAATTAGAGGTTATTTGAGTTACAAAACCATTCTTCAACTTTACAAAAAAAAAAAAAACCCACTGGAACAATCTATAGATTTCAAACTCTGTGAGTGGTCAAAATATAATTCGATTTACTGAAATTCACCTTTTTTCCGGAATGTATCCACTGTACGAATAAATCCAGCTATAGGATATTGCTGCTGAACTTAGCAGAAATGGCCCAAGAGCAAACGTAGCTGCTAATGAGTATATAGAACTTGTAAAAGAATAAAATGTAGAAATGTATTAAAGATGAAAGATGGGAAGAAGAACCAAAGATGACCAGGAAGGAAACAGAGGAAGAGGAAGAACATCAGGAAGGCTAACAGCCAAATGGAATCAAGGCCTGTGTGTGTCGGGGCGGGGGGGGGGGGGGGGGGGTGGTATCCTAAGGACAACAGAGGGAGTTTATGTTTTCATGCCTAGCTTAGAAGAACAAAGAAAGACCAGACCTGATGGGGCAGGCAGCAGAGTGTTAGCAGGCAGACAGAAAGAAGCTTCTTAACCCTCAGGCTGTCAAGTCTAATGTCCGCTCAGGCAGGATCTTGGCCCTAAAGGGTAGACCCAGATGCCACAGGACTTTGACAAAACCCAGCTGCCACCGCTCATGAGCACCACTGACTGTCCTGGCCACCATGCTTGGCCTCTCCTTCTGGATCTTAGCTGGGAATGGGCTCAGCCTTTGATTCAACCTTTGTCTCTCATTCTTCAGCTGAATATTTTGGCCATTTTAAGACCTGAGATCCCATGTCTCTGAAGTCTCCCAGCCAACATGCACCTTGATTACTCTTGCACTCTTGGGCTGAGTTCTTAACTCTCTCCTCCTTGGACAGAGCTGATAGACTGGCAGCACAGAGGCATGCTGTAGACTTTATCTTGATTATAGCAGAGCACTAGATCAAGACTCTCATTTAATCCCAGTGGAACCAATCGGAAACGCGCATGCTCACGCTAATAGGATTCAGTTAGTGTTTCCCAAGAGTGTGTTATGAGACTCCACCAGATAATACTCCCCACACAGATACACGTAAAAGGGTATTCCACATTCTTAATGATTCACTGGGCACAATAATAAAAACTCAGAACACTTTCTTTTAAAATAAACCTTATCAAAAAAAAGTAAACCTTATCAATATTTAAAGAAACAGTTCTTCCATCAGACATACTCTGCAAAACCCTGCATTCGAGCTGATACACAGTTGGTTGAATAACTGTACTCAGAGACCACTGCTCAGTGTCAATTTGTGGAGACATTTCCAATCCAGATCGACAGGCTCTGTACTTGGCCCTGGTCAGTTCAACTTTTTTTTTTTTAAGCAATGACTTGGAGTAAGGGATAAAATCCATGCTTATCAATTGTTGGTGGAAAGACAGTTAATAGAACAGAAGGCAAGGACAAAAGTCAAAATAATCTGAGCAATGACTACTCATTGTTCCTTTTTGGCAGCATTTATGTTTAAAGAATTAATTGCACAAGAGGGTAAGAGGGGAGAGCTGATTTAGCAACAGTTCATGCTTGGACCGCAAGCACAACCTGAGTCAACACCATAATGGTAATACAACCCAAAGCCACATGAATAGAAGTTTGTTGTCTGGACCATGTCTGGCGTGTACATTCCATCCTAGATACTACATTCTAAGAGGGCCACTTGAGACTAAATTATGTGTAGAAGAGGTTGGACAGGGGGAAAAATGTGATTATATGATAACTATTTGAAGCCATTAAATCTGCTTAGCTAGAATAAGAGAAAACCAAGAGGCCAGGGTATTGATTTGTCTTCAACATATAAACAATTATCTTGTGTACGTTGTGTAACACTTGATCTGCATGTTCAAAGTCTAGATAGTGAACCAAAGGGTAGAAGTCAAATTTCACTCAATATAAGACCTTTTTATATTTCATATGGTCCAATAATGGAACAGGCTGTCCTCATAAGTAGTGTCCCTTCATGGGAAGTGTTGAAACATGCCAAATGCCCAGGTGTCAGGGCTAAAGAAGAAGGGGTGACATTAAAGGATGCTTTCAGCTCAGGTTCTAAGATTTTTTTCTGGTCATTTAAATATTTACCTACCTCATTTTGGGGGGATGAGAGTTGGGATTACCTAGCCTGTCCCCGACACAGTTCATAAAATTGTATCCCATGCCAAATCCTCTATGATGCTTCTGCTTTTAGTTCTCAGTTCAATCTGAAAAAGAAACACTAGCAACTGAGACCCCCAGCAGCCCTGGTGCAGCCCCTGCCCTTCTTAAACACTGTGTCCAGATCATTCTTTAATGCCGCAAGACATCTCCATATCTCTCCAACAAATTCCTCTTGCCCAATCTGGCATGACTTGGTTTCTATTCCTGACAAATTAAAGAACTTTAACTATGATCCCTAAAGTCTAAAGTCTAGTGCCTTTTACAATCTTATCTCACCAGAGGATCGTTCAAGTTTATTGAAGCAGGAATTTTGGTCATAGTTTTATAATACACTTATTTCCCATCCTTACACCTTGGGCACTGAACTCCACAAATATTAAAGCAACGGGACAGGGAATCTGTGATTAGCCTTGTAGTAATTCACCCTCAAGTGTGTATGGTCTCTGGAAGAACCCAAAGAAGGCTGCCGTGAACAGATTTACATTTTCATTATTAAAAAATACTTGTCCTGCAAGGCACATTTTTATTTGGAAGGCAGCCCTTCATTATGCAAATACCAATTTCTCTCTGAAATGTCTCCCTAATGGTGTAAGTTTTATACCAATCATTTCTGGCCTGGAACCAAGAAAATGGCACAGCCACTAAAAGTTCACTCGTTACACAGCTGGTCTGACAGTTAATCAATGGGCTTTATTAGGCTGGGGGGCAGCAGGCTTCCCCAAGCCAAGTTTAGGATCCAGGTGGGTCTCAAAGGTTGGGGGCTTCGAATGAAGCTCTGACGTCATGCCGTTAACCCCCAGGCTCTTGGCAGAGAAGAGGTTTCTGTTTTGAAAGTAATGGCCTCAAGTCTCTCGTGAACTCGTCCTGGTAGAGATCAAAGCAATCTTTCATAACCTCATTTTGATGAGTTCAGGGAAAATGAACCAGAAACATGAGGATTAAATGTCCCTTAAAACTCCTCTTGGGATGTAAATACTGAGAAGAATGTGCTGGACCAAACCATGTATGGGATTTTATCAGACCCCAACCATGAGGGGGAAACAGAGCAAGGCTTCTGACAAATTGAGACACGTCTGGGCTTGTCTCTACCTAATTGGTCTGTATTATGATCCTTAAGGGGGGGGGGGGTCTCATCATGGAAAGGGCATCTGTGCTCTCCTGGGGGCGCTGCTCCCACCTACAAGGCTTGTTCTCTTCAAATGGACCAATTGTAACTGTCTAACATTTAGGTTGTTACTTTTGCTTTAAATCACTCATTACATGAAGCAATTCCACCCAGTTAAAGATGTCTGGTAGGGCTCCAAGCTTATAAGGAAAAATGATTTTATGTGTTAATTTCTCACTAAAAACACAGCTCTTTCAAAGGGATTTCTATAACATATAACCAAAGAGGAATGCTAATTCGATCTCTTGTTTTCAAATATCTTTTTATCTAATCTAAACATTTATCCTGAAATTATTAACAACTCCTAGTCTACATTTAATCTAAAGAATACCTTTAAAAGATAAGAAAAAGAGGATGGTAGAGAAAAGAGCATCTGTGAGAGGAAATAAAGGTTGGGAACAATGCCTTGCTTAAATGTGCAATGAATGTAAAACCACAGAGGGTTTTATCTGTTCATTTTTATTGAGGTGAAATTCACGTAACATAAAAATAACCATTTTAAAGTGAACAACTCAGTAGCATTAGTACAGTCACAATGTTGTATAACCACCACCTCCGTCTACTTGCAGAACATTTTCACTCCCTTAAAAGGAAACCCCGTCCCATTAAGCAGTTGCTCTCCAATCCTTCCTCTTCCGAGCCCCTGGCAACCACCAATCTGCTTTCTGTTTCTGTGGATTTACTTATTCTGGACATTTCATATCAATGGACTCACACAGTAAGTGACCTTTTGTGTCTGGCTTTCTTTCACTTAACATATTGGGTTGGCCAAAAAGTTCGTTCGGGTTTTCCCATAACCGTGTATGACAAATCCGAACGAACTTTTTGGCCAACCCAATAATATTTTCGAGGTCCACCTGCCTTGTAACATGTACAGATACTTCATTCCTTTTAATAGCTGAATAATATTCCATTATATGTACCACATTTGTTTATTCATTCACCCACTGATGGACATTTGGGCTCTTTCCACCTTTTGGCTATTGTGAATGGTGTGGCTATGAGCATACGTACACATGTGTGCACATGTATTTATTTGAGCACCTGTTTTCAATTCTCTTGTGTATATACTAGGAGCGGAATTCCTAGAAGATCACTGATGCTAGAAAGCACTGCAGCTATACTCTGCATGTCTATTTTTTTCCAACACTGTAACACACACAGGTAACAATCCCCACCTCTCCTTTCATGTTCCACCATCACCAGTGGACCCACCGCCCATTCCCCTGAATTGGAACTAAACTGCTCCCTGGCATTTCAATGTCCGAGGCCAGAAAGAGAGTAAGAAAGAGGGGAGGTCAGAGTGAGTGTTGGAGGGCTGGTGCTGACTATACAGGGGAGCTAAGAGAGCTACTACACTAAGAAGGAACAGTGTTCAAAGAAGCTAGGGGCTTGCTTACCCCTAGGGTGTCTATCTGTACTTCCTGCCCCATGCTCAAGGTTAACAAAGGACTACATAAACTCCATATGGGCAGAATCACCAAGGAGTCACACTCCTCAAAACTGAAAGTTTGGATCATGTTATCAAGCAAAGAATCAACTGAGGTGCTGGTAAAAGGCAAGGGAAATATGGGGGCAGAATGGGTAGTTATTCGACCAACTGATTCTTATGACCAGCTGCAGAAAAGCAGACTGACATCTTTAATAATTTCCTCCCTTTTTGTGTTTAGATAGAAGTTATACCCCTCAGTATATGCCCTCCAAAATGAAAACCTATGTCTACAAAAACTGGTACACTTATGTTGATAGCAGCATGATTCGTAATAGGCAAAAATGGAAACAACCCAAATAGCCGTCAACTGATAATTGAATAGATGGTGGCTCTCCATACAACAGAATATTATTCAGCCACTGAAATAAATGAAGTACACTAGGAATGGAAAAATATATATCCTAGATGCAACAGAAATGGAAAAACTCATAAGGGAATCTGCTGCACAATTTTATGTCAATACATTTGGAAATATAGATAAAATTGCTAATTTTCCAGAAAACTATATAACTTTGTGACACTGAAAAAGAAACAGAAAACTGAAGAAGGCAATTTTAGCATTAAAAAAGTTGATTTGACAAACGTTCCCACCTCCTGACCACCTTCCCCCTACAACACTAGTCTTAGATGATTTTAGTAGTGAATTTTACCAAATCTTCAAGGAAAAGATCATCATTATAAGCTCTTACAGACAATAGGAAAGAATAGCAGGTCACTTGATTTGTAAAAGCTAGTATAGACTTGACACCAAAATGAAACAAGGGCAGTACAAGAGGAAAAAACCAACAACTATAGGGTAATCTCTCTTATAAATGTAGATTAGAAGTCCTAAATAAATATAATTAACATACAATTCCCTCAAAACGGAAACACATTTATAACAAAATATATCATAAAGTTTGAGATTAGAAAAAGAAGAAGAAACAGGCTTTGAAAGATAGTTGCACGATCTACAACAACGGACCTGATAAATACATATTTTATTTTATCAGAGAATTTATATTTAATGGAGAAAGAACCTAACTAAATAAACAAACAAATAAGAAAATGAAAGCACTCCAATAGGAAAGTGGGGAAAAAATGAGAACAGGTCATTTTCAAAAGTGGAAATCCAAATACCTTTATTATATTTATATGTGTGTGTGTGTGTATATATATAGTTCTTATTTAAAAGATTACTTAAATTATGGCATTCATATTTTATAAATTTTTTCACTCAAGGTAGGCATTTATGAGAATTCCACTACATTTTGAGTGAAAGTTTACAGAATATGAACACCATAATTCTATTTATAAAAAAGTTTTTAAATAGGATAAAGCAACACTGTATCACTTATGAAAATATTAAAAATGTGAAAAAAAAGTGAGAAGATTGAAGCTTGCACAGGGAAGCTACGACAGTGATGTCCTTCAAGACAAGGCTGAGGGTGTCAAAGAGCACCAAAGATTTAGTTGTATTTTATTCCTGGGAAAAAAGAGATAAAGTGTTGGCGGTTGTTAATGGCTTGGTATGGATTCTTCTACTCCATTTCCCACACTTACATAGGAATTACAATTTTTTTAATGTTCCTCTTTTCTTTCTCTTTTATAAAACGGGAGAAAGACAAACTCACCATCTGATCTATATGTTATAAGATGTTGCAATAACAACATGAGAAACATAATGGAATTTTCTCTGCACAAAAATCACAGAGGGGAATCCCCATGCTGGATTCCTTCCAAAATAAGCTTTTTAAAAAAATAAGTAAATTCCTGTAGTTTTATTTTCAATTCAATTTTAAATTACACATGCACTTCCCTCTCATGAAAGAGAAAAGACCATGAAGATTCACTTATAATGACTTTAGGTCTTAAAAAATAACTAACAGTTGTTTTTTTCTCCTGCCATTGCCATGTTCTTTGCAATGATTCTATACCTTTGTGTAGCCATGAATATAAGCCTCCCAAGACCACAATTGTGACACACACTTGTCATTCACAGGCCAAGCCACAGGATGCCACTGTTGGATTTGCGCTACAATGGACTTTTACTTAAGCTGAGCTGAATGAAGAAAAAAATCTCTTTTTCATAAACAGACACATGACAACCATTTAAGATTTAAGATTCAAATCTTATGAGTTCTAATTTTAAAAATCCCTTTAAGTTGGATTTTGAACATCACATATTGAAATTATATGTCTTTTATTAATTGCATTCCAGAATCAAATCAAAACAAATTATTTTGGAACAGTTTAAAAATGAACACCCACTCATGTTTAGAACAAAGCTCTCTGAGTTATATTCTCAAAATCCGTTTCTATGCCAGCTATGTGAAGTCGATTGCTCTTTTTATAGACTCAGAAGTTCTATCTCTGTGATATATCACTTGCTAAAACTAACAATATATTCACTAGTATTTAAACCTATCTAAAACTGTTTGTTTTTTTAATGGAGCCGATGTATGTTAAAAATCAAAGTGTTGTTGGGCTTCCCTGGTGGCGCAGTGGTTGAGAGTCCACCTGCCGATGCAGGGGACACGGGTTCGTGCCCCGGTCCGGGAAGATCCCACATGCTGCAGAGCGGCTGGGCCCGTGAGCCATGGCCGCTGAGCCTGCGCGTCTGGAGCCTGCGCTCCGCAACGGGAGAGGCCACAGCAGTGAGAGGCCCACGTACCGCAAAAAAAAAAAAAAAAAAAAAAATCGAAGTGTTGGGTAAATCAAATTGCAGTTTTCCTTTGACTTACCCGAAGATACTTTATTCGTATTTCTGAATTGAACCGCGACTTATAGTTACACCTGGCACTTTAAAGTTTCTTTCTGACCCTGTTCCAGACTCTAGCAAGTAATTAAAGGTTTATAAGTTAACAATTACAGGTCCCAGAGAAACTGATATTTAAAGGGAAGCATTCCTTTTGTCTTATGAGTAAATAAAATATACAATAAGGCATTCCCAAAGTAGAATACATCCTATTAAAAAGTGACTAGATTTATGAATATCTGGTCTATGCATGTGGGAAATAAACTGTAATCACTAAAAGAGACTGTAGCCTAATGAGGGACACATGACACATCCATATGAAAACACTGTCGTTAGGAAGATGACATGCCAAGATATTTTAAAGGGCCCAGTTCAGAAGAGGAGACTCCCTGAGCACTGCAGTGTCCAGGAAGAGCTTTGGAGGGGACAGCACCTGTGGCGAGACTGCAGGGTCAGTGTCACCTCCTTGCAGAGTTTCACCATCCTGCACTTGGCCCAGCCAAGCCAGTCCCTTTCCTCTGCTGACTCAGTCAGTCCCTGTCTTCTGAAGTTTTCCATAGCCCTTTGAACATGTGTTAAGTTATAACTTTCAAAAATTGTTCATTTATTTAAAATACTAGGCACAAAGCCTACAACCAACATGGTATGGTCCCTGGCCCTGAAGCTTAGGGTCTAATCCATGCATTGCAATTTGCTCACTCGTCTCTGTCTTTCATGGGACTAAGAGCTGTGCAGTGTTCCCAGCATGGAGGACAGAGCAGATTGTGAATAAATGTTGGCTAAATGAATGACGTGCCAGGATGGGGTGGAGGTAGGAAGATAGAATTTAGCACAGTTGTTCAGCCAAGGGGTGCTGGGAGCTGGGATTAGAAGGATGCGGTGGGGACGGGAGAGAAGGGACAGTTAAAGAAGAAGATGAAAGAGCAAAGGGACGTGTTCCCCACAAGCATTAGGGAGAGGGCAAAGCCAACATCCACTGCAAGGCTGGCTTTCCCAAGCGGGCTTGTTTGTGTGCTTCTTCACTAACCCTTGGCACTGGCAAACCTTTTAAGTTACAGAATTAACCGCGTACCCACCTAGTTTTTGTGCATAAGCTTGCCTCTTCGGCAGTAAACTGTCATCCTGCAATAAAGGCAAGGCTCCCTGAAAGGTCAACGTGTAGGTCCCCTGGGTGGGTCCTGGTCGGTGTGCTCAGCCAGGGGAGAGCAGCGCGCTCTGCACACATGAACCACGGTGCGTTTGTCCCAGCCCTTCACAGGCACCCGAGCCACAGGTCTCAGTTAATGCAGAGTCAGGGGTGACTCTTAAGGGTCAGAGTGACTCACAGGAGTGGGACATGAGCACCGTGATGGGCTGACTGGTTGTAAGGTAATAAATTTTTAAACTTAACTAAAATACCCTGAGTCTGAATTCAGGATATTGGTTGCCTGAGTAACAGAGAGGTTAAAGCAGCAATAAATTATGGCTGGTCTAATCAAATAGAGCTGTTACCGTTTTACAACCGGGCATTAGCGCCCTCGATGTTGGCTGCCAAACACAATTCAGTGTGGAGAAATGATGGGCAAGTTCGAATCAAAGGAAAAGAGAAGACCACGGTCAAGGTCCAAGCTCCGAGCAGACCCTAATCTCAGTTTAGAGAAGACCTAGGTCCTAATGTCCGCCCTTCCTGATCATGCGGCTTGTGGGTGGCTCAGCTTGCCCCTGGGAACCGCAGACTGCCCGCTTCAAGGGAGAGCTGTTTTAAGGCTCCAGGAAACACTTTTTTTTTTTTTTTTTTTTGGCCGCACCACACAGCTTGCAGGATCTTGGTTCCCAACCAGGGACGGAACCCAGGGCCCCTGCAGTAGAAGCACGGAGTCCTAACCACTGGACCGCCAGGGAAGTCCCCAGGGAACACTCCACAGAAGGAAAACACTCTACAGAAAAGATTCTGCCATCTCTCATATGCCTTCCTCTCTGTCTTCCAGAGCACCACTGGGAGAAGTCAAACCCGTGTTAATCACTCGCACGTCTGAATAACCTCATTTACCAACGTTTTTAAAAATTCAGGTATAATAAACACAGAAAGATGCACAGATCTTAAGTGGTCTATTAAGTTTTGACAATTGTATATACCCTGTAACCACCACTTCGATCGAAATATAGAACCTTTCCATCACGCAGGAAAGTTTCCTTGTGCTCCTTTCCAGGCAATTCCCACCCTCACCCCCCAGAGGCAATCACTTTCTGATCTTTATCACTTTCTATTTTTTACATTTCATATAAAAGGAGTCAAAAAATTTGCATTCTTTTTAGCTCAACATAATGTTTGTCTATTAATATGTTGTTGCATGAATCAGTAGTTTGTTCTTCTTTATTACTGAGTAGAGTTCCATTGTATGAGGTACCAGAATTTGTTTATCCAACCTCCTGCTGATAAACATTTGAGTTGTTTCCAGTTGTTGTCTTTTTTTAAAAAAGCTGTTGTGAAGAGTCATGCACAAATCTTTACGTACCCACGTTTCCATTTCTCCTGGGGAAAGACACAGGAATGGAACATCTGTATCACTGGGTTATACATATATGCCTAACTTTATAAGAAACTGTCAATTAAGTTCCCCAAAACTATGATATCATGTTACGTTCCCACCAGCAATAGATGAGTGTTCCAGTTGCTTTACCTTCTTTCCCAAGTTTGGTATTGTCCATTTTTTGGTTTTGTTTTGTTTTCAGCCAGTCTAGCAGATACAAGACACTACCTCGTTGTGGTTTTGACTTGCATGGTGACTGATGATAGGGGATGCTGAGCCCCTTTTCACGTCTTATAGCCGTGAGTGCATCCTCTTTTGTGAAGTGACTGCTCAAGTCTTGCTCATTTTAAAACTGGGTTGTTCATCTTTTTACTGTTGATTTGGAAGTTTTTTTCTATATCCTGGATTCAAGTCCTTTGTCAGATATTTGTGCTGCAAATATTCTTTCCCAGCCTGTCCAGGATTATCTGTTCATTTTCTTAGCAGTGTCTTTTGATGCACAGAAATTTTTAATTTTGATAAAGACTAAGTTATCAAATTTTTCTTTGGTGGTTAATCGTTTGGGGGTTCTGTCCAAGAAATCTTTGCCTACCACAAGATTATGAAGACAGAGTCCTATACTTTCTTCTAGAATTGTATGGTTCTGGATTTTATATTTAGGTTTGTAATTCAGCACAAATTAATTTTTATTCATGGAGTAAGGTAGATTGAGGTTCACTTTTTTTCCATATGAGTATACATTTGTTCAGCAACATTTGTTTAAAAGACTTTCCTTTCCCTATTGGACTGACTTGGTACTTTGATCAAAAATCAATCGACTATCTATGGGTGGTCTATATCTGGAGTCACTAGAAATAATTTTTTAAGCAACACAGTCACCTGGAGAGTTGGCCTTTCAAGACTTCCTAAATTTCAGTCTTTCCTTTAAAGGGAGTGATAGAGAATCCTTGGTTTTGAGAAAATAAAAGCACATGCTTGTTAAATTACAGTACTTTGGGGGACAATATTTTCAGACACCAAAAGGAAGCAACATGTCAGGTATAAACCTTCCTCCACAAAAAAAAAGGACACATTAGTTTTATTTTTCTTGAATTAAAATTCAATCTGGGGCTTCCCTGGTGGCGCAGTGATTAAGAATCCGCCTGCCAGTGCTGGGGACACGGGTTCGATCCCTGGTCCGGGAAGATCCCACATGCCCACGGAGCGACTAAGCCCGTGTGCCACAACTACTGAGCCTGCACTCTACAGCCTGTGAGCCACAACTACTGAAGCCCGCGCGCCTAGAGCCCGTGCTCCGCAACAAGAGAAGCCACCGCAATGAGAAACCCGCGCACTGCAACAAAGAGTAGCCCCTGCTCGCCGCAACTAGAGAAAGCCTGCGCGCAGCAATGAAAACCCAACGCGGCCAAAATAAATAAAATAAAATAAATACATTTGTTAAAAAAAATTCAATCTGCCTTTAAGCCGTTATACCTCCATGCTGGTAGGAAAATCAATCCAAGTCTGTCTTAAGATGCCTCCCTCCCTGTGGTTACAAGAGAATCTTTCTTTCAGCAGGCTGAAAAATTGTGGGGAGAAGGAAGGGCTAGGTGGGAGGTGGGGACTCTATGCTCTGGTCCTTAAAGGGAACAACTGATATCCTTAAGGATCAAGCCTGACCATTTCCTTGAAGGCAAGCTGGAGTGAAACAAGAGGTTGAGGTTCATTTTTTTCCAATATGGGTATCCAATTTCCATGCGGTACCCAGGGGCCATGCCAGGTGGAATACAGGGATACCTGCACAGGCAGGTATCCCTGACCTTCCCCAGGCTGCCCCTGTAGCCACTCCCCTCGGATGCGTTTTCAACTCCTTGAGTGTCACCAGCTTCTATGGAATATGGCAGTGGATATTTGATATTTTTGTCTACCCAATACATTTCCCCTTCTTCCAGCAACAGCGCTTCAATTTCTCTTTGGGAAACCATCCTCCCCATAAGTGACTGACTGAGCTCCTGACCTAAATTCTAAGCCAATACAGAGCAAGGAAGGTCA
Source organism: Delphinus delphis (assembly GCF_949987515.2). Lineage (NCBI taxonomy): Eukaryota > Metazoa > Chordata > Mammalia > Artiodactyla > Delphinidae > Delphinus > Delphinus delphis. Next base: position 76,630,000 of record NC_082695.1, on the reverse strand, counting down.
GCCCCTGGGATTGCTCTCTGGGAAGCTCTGCCTGCTGGGCTTCAGCTCGGTGCGCTGAGGACTCCCTGCTTAGTGGGATTATCCTACATGGAGAGAATCTGACTAAGAATGAAGCCAGCCCAGAGGGCAGCCAAGCCATGAGAGAAATCAGAAGAGACCAGTCCTCCTAAGCAACAGAATTCAGCCATGCCTGAAGCTAGATCCACAATTATGTGAGCCATTAAATTCTCTTTAACAGTCAGCCTAAATTGGATTCTGCAACTGCAATGAAAGGAGTCCTAATTGTCCATAACTTGGGCAACCCAACAACCTCTGCCCTTCCCAATCTAGGGATACGTCTCTCCTTTTCCTCACAGCTTCTACATCTACTCCTCACTTCCAGAACAAGTCCCTCAAGAAGAACAGAAGTCAGGAAGAAGGCTGTCTTGAAGGAGCTCCCACTTTCTTACCTGGCATGCTTCCTACCTACTGGGAATAAGGGTAAGGAAAAGTCATAGTGAGGATAAACACAACTTAATGTCTCAACGTTTCAAGCCTCTTTCTAGACCTCTTCCTGTCTCCCGCTTTCGTATCACTGACAAATTTTCTCTCCTTCCTTCCCTATCCCTGTAATCCTCCTCCCCAGTACTCTTGCTTTTAAGCTGATAAATGCATGAATCACTTACTTTGGGCCCAATACTGTTTGGAATCATAAAACATGGTCTCGCCCCCTTGGAAAGCTCAGCTGTAATGGAGGAGAATTGGGAGCTAGGAGAGAGTAAGTGAATCCATTTTGAATTTGAAGAAACTGATGACGCCATTGAGAGACTCATTCCGGGAAGAGGAGGGGCTGGCAGACACGTAAGGTGGGGCTTAGCCGATGGTGGGACAATCAGAGGAGGAGACTGAAAAGCATGGTACTCTGAAGGAGATTTGAGAGTCCATTATATTAGACAACATTTCTGTCAAACAATACCTGAGAGATTATCTAATCTGACACAGCTCCTTTTATTTCTTTTAAGTAAAATTAAATCCAACCCTAAGACTCAATTTCACAGTGTAATCAATGAGATAACAAAGCCAAAAGTTCCCACCATGTGCTAGAGTGAGGGTGCCACCCTCGCCATGTCTACAGGGTCTACCAGACAGAGGAACTCAGCTCTTACCTGCTTTATTAGTTTGATTACTCATGTGATCTTATAAAACAATCCCTAAATACATTTGAAAACCTAAGAATTAAATTCATTTCCCTTGCAGTGCTAGCATAATTTCTTCCTTCTTTTGAGCCCGATCTGCTTCCCCAGATTTCTGCCTTTTATCCTATGGTCTCCTTTGCTGCCTTTAGGACATCAACTCACATTTCTGGGCAAAAAACATCCAGGTCTGTCAGTTCAGCTGGACCCGTATTCTGCGCTTACGTCCAGAGTCTCTCGCTGCCAGGACACTCCACCTGGGTGCTCTGCTCACAGATCCCCCACCAGAAGGAGAAGAGAAGAAATTCAAATTACTCCACTAAGTGGCAGTGCTGTGGTGCTAGTGGCTACGACGAGGCTCTTGGCTTATCTGATTTATGTTTTCCACGTTCCCCGATCCCCTGCATGATGGAGTGAGGGCCACTTCAACAGATGCATTAAATGACTGAGCCGCAGCTAGACAGCACTCCACACCTGCTCAGAAGCTGCAGCCATCAGGCTCACAGCTGTGCGCTGAGTGAAGATGGACATCCGCCTCTGCTTCCCAAGACTCGGTAGAAAGTGGAAACAATCACAACATGATTTGCGTGCAAGGACAATACTTTACGGTGGGCCTCAAAACTGGAGCTGCATCACAGTCCCCTGGAGGTTTGCTAAAACACAGAGTCCTAGGTTTTGCCTCCAGAACTTCCGATTCAGGAGGTCTGGGGTGCAGCCAAGAACCTGCATTTCTAGTGAATTCCTGGTGATGCGGCTACTGTTGGTCCAGGCATCCCACTTTGAGACCCACTGCTGCAGACGAGGGTGGCATGACCTTTGTACTGGTTTCTCCTTCTGCCTGGAATACTCTTCTCCCAGGAGGCCCATAAATCTCTCTCTCACTTCCGTTAGGTTTTTATTCAAATATTACCTTTGCAACGAGACCTTCCCAAGTACAGTTTCAAACCTCCTCCTCTACTGGACATTCTCTCTCCTCCGTTCCTACTTTCCCCACAGCACTTCTCACCTGGATGAGTTCCCTAAGGCTGCTGTGATAAATCCCCACAAACTGGGTGGCTCAGAACAACACATTTATTCTCCCGCAGTTCTGGGGGTCAGCAATCCAAAATCGAGTGCTGGCATGGTGGCTTCCTTATGGAAATTCTCGGGGAGAACCCGCCCATTCTCTCTCCCAGCTTCTGGTGGTTGCTGGCAGTCCTTGGTGTTCCTTGGCTTGTAGCTGCATCATTTCAACCTCCACTTCCTGGTTCACGTGGCCTTCTTCCCTCTGTGTCTGTCTTCACATGGCCTTATAAGGACACCAATCACTGAATATAGCACCTAATCCAGTGTGACCTCTTTCTTCTTCAGTTAACTGCAAATACACTATTTCCAAATAACCTCACATTCTGAAGTTCTGGGTGAGCATGAATTGTGGGGGGACCCTAGTTAATCCAGTACATCACCCTTTAACACAGGATATTTTAAATTTATCTTGCTTATTTTCTAAGCCCTCTTCCCATGCAACTGTTTAAGCACCATGAAGACTGGGGATTTTTTTCCTTTTCTTTAAAAAAAAATCATCAGTGACCAGAACAATGCCTGGCATTTAATAGATACCTAATAAATATGTACTGAATCAATAAATGAATGCATCATAGAAAAATGGTATTTTAAGACAAAGCATGGTGTAAGGGCATCAAGACTAAGAATTCCAGGACCAAGCTCTAGAGAGCTCAGCTGTGGAGAAGTGAGGGAGATGGGGAGAGGCCACCTGGGGAGGAAGAGGAGAACCAGGACACTGTGCTGTTCTGATAACCAGGTGAAGAAAGTGCTTCAAGGAGGAGAGAGCATCATCCGTGTCTGATGGATCTGTCGAGGGGAATGAGGATTGAGAATTCAGCCACACATAAGTCATTGTTGACCTTGACAAAAGCCATTTTGGTGGAGCGGTGGAGGAGAAAGATGGATCAATGCATAGAAAATCATCTGGTTGGAATCATACCAAGATAATCATGGTTGTCACCTGAAGGCTAGAAATACTGCTGCCATTATTATCTTCTTTTTGCTTGACTATACCTCTTTTAATCTAGTAAATGTCAGCTGATTTTAGAAAAATAAAATAATCTTAAATCATAGATGAGGGCTTCCCTGGTGGCACAGTGGTTGAGAGTCCGCCTGCCGATGCAGGGGACACGGGTTTGTGCCCCGGTCCGGGAAAATCCCACATGCCGCAGAGCAGCTGGGCCCGTGAGCCATGGCCGCTGAGCCTGCGCGTCCGGAGCCTGTGCTCCACAACGGGAGAGGCCACAGCAGTGAGAGGCCCGCGTACCGCAAAAAAAAAAAAAAAAAAAAAAAAAAGTCATAGATGATAAAATAGAAAAAAATTATCTGGAATTGTTTAAGGTTTAAATATTTTCTGATTTACTTTTTTTTTCCCTAAGCATACAAGTACATCCTATATTTAGTTAGTTCATATCTTGGGTATCTAATCAAAATACTTTAATTTAAATTCCAATGGGAACATTTTAAATTTACTTTATAGCCTTGCTTACTGTTATTATTTCCTTTTTTTTCTTTTCTTGTTTTTTTTAACATCTTTATTGGAGTATAATTGCTCTACAATGGTGTGTTAGTTTCTGCTTTATTACAAAGTGAATCAGCCATACATATACGTATATCTGATTTACTTTTAACCTGCTTTGCTCATCTGCCAATGTGTTCATGAAAGTTTAGAATTGGGCAAAATTGAATATTACCATTTTTAAAGTGTTTTGGCATACTGTAAAACACCTTTTATAATTTATTTAAGCAGTCCACTATTGTTAGCCTTTTGAGTTGTTTCCAACTAAACTCCTACTGTTGGACATTTTGGTTGCTTCCAACTTGGCCCTAACAAACCAACAGAAAGTCAGAAAAACTGGATGAAAATAAATCGCAAATAGAGGAGGGGGGAAAGGAGGAAAACAACTGGAGAAATTCTGGAAAGACAGACCAAACTGCTTAAAGAAATAAAGTGTTTTAAAAATGCCCCTTGGTGCACACAGTTTGCCAATATTTGTTGAAAAAAAGAAAGAAAAAGAGAGAGACAAAAAAGAAAGAAAGAAAAAGGGAAGGAAAGAGGAAAGGAGGAAGGGAGGAAGAGAAGAAGGAAGGAAGAAAGAAAACAACCAACAGTGATTAGAAATTATTCATTTTCAACCAAATTATAATTAATACTTTTAGAAATTATTGACTCAACTAAGTTGTTTTCAACAAAATCGTGTGCATATCTCCTTCGGGTCAATGCTTACGTAGCCACCTGAAGAGCTGATGAGCATCCATGGTGTAAACTGAAAGAGTGCTTGTTATCTTAATATTTGCAAGATTGCCTTCTAAAATCCAGTGTCTTTCTTTCTTTCTTTCTTTTTTAAATAAATCTATTTATTTATTTTTGGCTGTGTTGGATCATCATTGCTGCATGCGGGTTTTCTCTGGTTGCGTCGAGCGGGGGCTACTCTTTTGTTGCAGTGCGCGGGCTTCTCATTGCTATGGCTTCTCTTGTTGCGGAGCACGGGCTCTAGGCACGCGGGCTTCAGTAGTTGTGGCTCGCGGGCTCTAGAGCACAGGCTCAGTCGTTGTGGCGCACGGGCTTAGTTGCTCTGTGGCATGTAGGATCTTCCCGGACCAGGGCTGGAACCCGTGTCCCCTGCATTGGCAGGCAGATTCTTAACCACTGCGCCACCAGGGAAGTCCACAGTGCCATTCTTTCAAATCTCAAATCTGGTAGTGGCCCTGATATAGTCCTAACATAGTCGACTGGCAAAGCAAACAGAGGGCATTACCTCACACTTAGCGCTCAAATCCAATATCTGACTTGGTCTCATTCCCAGTCCCGAGGGAGTGAATTCAATCCTTTCTCCTCCACATTGATCACAGGGCCCACGGTGGCCTGTGCAGAAAGGGAAGGAGGGAGAGTTGTCTGGGTTCCAGCATCCAAAGCTTGGCTGGTACATAAGAGAAATGGAGAGCCACTCTCAAAATAAATTGTTTCCTCCTGCTCCAAATCTATCCTCAAAATAGTAAGAGGATGCTTCATATTTTTCAAATGGAAGTGTCTCAAAGCAGTCAGGGGCCGCTGTCAAAGCATTCACGACGTTGGTCTTAACTTTGACCAGCCTTAACCTGTCCTCTGAAACAGGGCCGATTCTCAGTTCAGACTGAGAAATAAAAACAAGACTCAGCGGCATATTTGCCCATAAAGCCACAAAACGAATTCTCATTTCTAAGGAAGGTGCATTCACTTCTGGCACCTAAAGTTGCTTATCTGGTTCTTTAGAGTTACAGAATTAAATTCATTCCCTGGTATGAATCAAGCCCAAACCATCAAGCATTTTTTACCTCAATCTACTGCCAGGAACCAAGGCGAGAAACCAGCCCAAGTAAATTCCTTAGAATACACTCTATCCCACAAGAAAACTGCAGCCTACTGTATCTCTTCTCTGGGAAACATATTATTTTTCTTTTATATATGTGTGCTTTAGCTCAACCATCTGATAGTAAGCTTCAGACCTCATGACATTTACCCCTAAATACTTCAGCAAACATCCTGTGACTCAACCACAACCCTATTATCACACTGAAGAAAATTAACTTTAATTTAATAAGATCTAATGTACGGTCCATATTCAAATTCCACAAGCGTCTTTAAAATGTCTTTTATGCCTTAAAACGTTTTATCATACCCCTGGATTCGTAACTTGTTTCTGGTTTTCTTGTCTCTTTTAGTCTCAAAAAATTTTAACTTAGAAGAGTCCCCCCACCTTTTTGTTTTGTCTTATCTGTTTTATATTACTTGGATTTTTTTAAGTTCACACAAACTGTCTTGTAGAATCTTCTACCTCTTGGGTTGTCTAATTTTTCCTTGATGATTAGATTCAGGTTAAACATTTGGGGTCAGAATGTTATACAACTGATGGGTGCACTTACTATATTTCATCAGAAAGCAGGTAACCTCGTGTACATTGTACCAGTGCTGTCTGATTACTCTGTAGCCAACTTATTTTTTAAAAATTAAATGAACAAACCACACAGTGAACAAATCTATATTTTCGAATTGCCTCTATGTGCAATGAAAGCCCAGTGTGTTTTTCAAAACAATCTTCAGGAGCATCAGCTTTTGAGATTTTTTTTAATTCCACCATAAGTAACAAGACTTCTCCATTACTGTAAAGGGGATGTTTAAAAAGCCTGTGAACTAACGCTATGTACCTTTTGCAGAATCTGGAATTTCTTCTATCAAGACCAAAACCAAACCAAACGAAACAACACCTTGCAAAAACAGAAAAATCCAATCTTTACAAGCTGTGAGTTTTCAAGCCAAATTCCAAAGTGTGCCAGATCGCTAAGGACAGGAGGCCGGAGGGTCGTAATGCTGCCTCTGCCCTTATTGGGGGATGGTGGTTGGTCACCTTGCCCAGGCCCACCTCACTCGCATAATGGGAGTCCTGCACCCTCTGCCCGTCAAGCCCAACCAGGAGATCCCAGGCTGAGCTGCTGCTTACATTTTGGAAACCACATCGACAAACATCATTGCTGCCAACTGGGAAACAAGGTAACCTCCAGCCCGAAAACAGGCTGGGGGCTTGGGCTGAGTATTCTTTATCCTGGGGTTCCTAGCCCATGGCTAATCACATGGCTCTACACAGCAGCTTGAGATGGATTTGTTGTGACCCCTCCATCACCCCAACATGACCCTTGTATGAGGTGTGATTTCTGGGGTTGGAAATGGCTTTTCTGTGTTCCCCAGATCTTTCCTGTCTGCTAGAAATACAGAAAACCCTGATTTTGTGCTTCACCCATTCTTTTGAGAACAGTGATACAATATTTCTGCCCCTGAGAAGCCATTTACCTGATGAGCTAGGTCATAGCAAAGTGTGTAAGGGCCTTGAGGGAACCTTGGGGACAATAAATTCCACGTTGGGTGCCCTTCCTGAGAGCGGCATTGGGGCTGGTTTATGGCTGCTTGAGCCATCTCCCTGACTATTGTCATCTTGTTAATTGTTTTCTGGCTGTTTTGTACCTCCTTTGTTCCTTTCTTTCCTTTCTTGCTATCTTCCTTTGTAAACTGATGATTTTCCACAGTGGTGTACTTGATTCCCTTCTCTTTATCTTGTGTGTACCTACCAAAGGGAAAGGGTGTTGTTCTGTGGTTACCCTGAGGCTTCCCTGATATATATAAAATATAAGTCTATGTTAAGCTGTTAATATCTGAACTTCCACTGCACACAAAAACTCTACCCATTCACTGACCCCACACACATTTTATGTGTTTGATGTCACGATTTCATCCTTTCATATATGCATTAGCAAATTATTATAACTGTAGCTATTTTAGTCTTTTCTTTTAACCTTTATGCTAGAGTTAAGTGGTTAACACACTACTATATTACAGTATTAGAGTATTCTGAATCTATCTACTTACTTTTACCAGTGTGTTGTATACTTTCAGATGTTTTCATATTACTAATTAGTGTCCTTTCGTTTTAGCTTGAAGAGCTCCTTTCAGCCTTTCTTGTAAGGCAGGTCTAGTGGTGATGAACTACCTCAGCTTTTGTTTGTTCAGGAAGGTCTTTATCTCACCTTCATTTCTGAAGGACAACTTGGTTGCGTAAAGTATTCTTGGTTGGCAGTTTTTTTCTTTCAGCACTTTAAATAGATCATCTTCCTCTCTCCTGGCCTGAAGGTTTCCACTGAGAAATCCACCGATAGCCTTATGGAGTTTCTTTGTATAAGAGAATTATTTTTTTCTTGCTGCTTTAAAAATCCCCCTCATCTTTGATTTTAAACAGTTTTATTACAATGTGTCTTGAGAAGATCATTTTGGAGTGAAATTATGGGGTGATCTCCTAGTTTCATGAACTTGAATGTCCAACTGTCTCCCCAGGTTTGGGAACTTCTTGGCCATTATTTCTTTAAATAAGTTTTCTGCCTATTTCTCCCTCCCTTCTCATTCTGGGACTCCAGTGATGTGTGCATTGTTTCTTTCAATGTTGCCCCATTAGTCCCGTAGACTTTCTCATTCCTTTTCGTTCTTTTCTGTTTGCTCCTCTGACAGGATAATTTCAAATGATTTGTCTTTAAGTTCAGTGATTCTTTCTTCTGCTTGGTTCAATCTACTGTTGAAGCTCTCCATTGAATTCTTCAATTTGGTTATTGTATTCTTCAGTTCCAAAATTTCTGTTTGGTCCTTTTTGTGTTTTCTATCTCTTAGTTGAACTCCTCACATGGTTCTTGTATTGTTTCCCTGATTTCATTAAATTGTTCATTGAGTTGTTCCTTTTGTAGCTCTCTGAGCATCCTTAGAACCATTATTTTGAATTCTTTGTTGGGTAATTCCTGAATCTCCATTTCTTGGGGGTCAGTCACCAGAAGTTTACTGTGTTCCTTTGGTGATGTCATGCTTCCCTGATTTTTTGTGATGCCTGTAGCCTTGTGTAGGTATCTGCTCACTTGAAGAATCAGACACCTCCTCCAGCCTTTATGGACTAACTTTGGTAAGCAAAGACTTTCACCTGCTGCAAGTGAAGGCATACTGGAATATGGTGTGCCCCTGGGTCTAGTGGTAAAGGGCACCAACTGCACGCGTATGTGGTGGCTCGGGGTCCAGGGAGCATGATGTTTTGTTGGCTCAGGCCAACGGAGTCCACAGCATCAAAAAATGTGTGGTCCTTTGTGAGTACTGCAGCAGGTCCACAGTGGCTACAAGGCCTGTTAGGGTCCTCCGTGGCACCTCCAGGTCCAGCAGCTAAGGACCAGGGCAGGTAACTATGGTGGCCAGAGTCAGTGGTGTGCACGTACTCAGCTGCAGGGGCCTGTGTAGTGGCAGGGGCTGGTTGCAGACACACACACAGTGCTAGGGGTCAGGTTCAGCAGCAAAGGCCAGGGCCAACTGCAGGCACACTGGCAGCTTGAGGGCCCTGGCTGTCAGCATGCACTCCTGTGGCTACAGGGTCTCCCAACAGGTGTGCACAGGGCAGTGGAGGCCAGTGACAGGGATCGGGCCAGTGGGATGGAGGTACACAGCTGGAGGGGCTAGCCCCAAGTATGTACACAATAGTGGGACATAGGGGTCTAAGCTGGCGTCTTGCACTCATGCAGCCACAGAGACCTGGGCTGGCTGCTGGTGCAGATCCCAGGCTCAGGCAGGGCAGGGCGGGAGCAGGGAGGGATTCAGTCTTCTGGCATCTGCAAATGCAAACACCTGTGGGGTAAAAAAACTTGTGAAATCTGCAAAGGGTTCTTGACAGCTGTGCTGGGCATTGGTTTCTTCAGTGGCAAGTTGCTGGGTCCTCTGTAGAGCCAGTCACTGGGAACTGCAGCCACTCCCTGTAGCCCCTGCTCTTCTCCCTGATCCTAACCATCTCTGTAAGTCTCAGCTACGCAGGTTTCTGGGTGGGGTGAAACCAAAGCAGATCATTGGTGCTGTGCCCTGAAAAGCTGGGAAGGCTGCCCACTCACCCACTCTCCTTTCCTGTCGAGGGGAACTCTTTCTAGTGGGGAGTTCCCTCTGGGCACTGAGCAGGACTGGCCTAGAAGATGTATGATGCAAGCAAAATGAAGCTGTTTTTCTTCCCATTTTGCACGGTTATCCTCAGGTGTCTTTCCTACTGTGTTGCTGAAGTTTCTTAAGTGGACTCCTGAGCTCTCCCAGAGGTGTTTCTGTCCATGGATAGCTGTCTAATTATTGATCTCTGTGAGGGGACCCAGGCTGGGGTCTCCTACTTTGTCATCTTGGTCTTGCTGGGGTTTTCATCTTTGTGTTAGGAAGAATTGTGAGGTAAGGAAGGGAAAGGAGATTTTTTTTAACATACTTTGAAATGGTTAGAATCCTTTCCCTGCTGAAGTTTCACGCTTACAAAATGGTTTTCAGGAAGAGAAGTAATTTGTCTGAATAAGTTTGAGTGTGTGTCTTAGGATTTTGAATTTGATCAGAGCTTTATTATGATCAACTACATAGAGGAGATGGTTTCTGCTTGGGCGGCCTTTTCCAGACTTATAGCATCTTTCCCTAAATACAGACCTAGTTCTGTCACGCTTGATGGATATTTCAGTCCACACAGCTCCTTCTCACCTCTTCTCATTTTGGGGAGATGCACTGCTGATAAGAAAATGGGCTGAACATTCAATCAATGATCGTGTCATAAATATCCTCAAGTTGTATAAATAAAATTTCTTTTAAGTGAACTATATTTTCAGCTTCTGGCAGCAGCAACCTTAGCAAATGCTCTTTGGGGAAATGCCCTCAATAAATATTAAATTTGAAGAGTTTTGTGAACTCGGACTCATACATGAAGTAACAGAAGACAGACCTTCTTTAATATCTATTTGCATATGCCATTTCTGTTTTCAAGGTAATGAACTGTCGACTCATTGGACTTGAGATTCACCCTTCAGTTATGAATCCAATTGCAGAACCAAAGGATAGGTGGGTAAATGTGAAATGAAGAGCAGTCCTGGTGAAAGTGAGACAGCCTTTGTTCTGTCATTTGTGGGCCCAAGAGCTTCGTGTCCTTTGTAAAAAGCCCCCTGGCAGTGTCTGAGAACATACAGGCCTCAGAACATCTCAGGACTATGCTTCAGAGAGAGAGAAAGAGGAGAGGAAGGGAGGGAGAGAGATTCTTTTTACTGCATTTCCCCTTGTTTTCTCTCCACATGAGAAAAATGGTCTTCATGTGACAGAATGAATTAAAGACGCCCGTGTTCATTGTCTCCGGTGTTGACTCTGAGGGAGGCTGAACGGAGTGGTGGTAAATAACTACGTAATTGAAATCGCCTTGCTTTGTATTACCTTAGGAGTGGCTTGTTTTGTAGACGCTTCAGATTTATGGAGACAGATTACACCTCCATGTGTAAATCACTTTGTAAAAGTAAATCAGGCAGTTTTCCATAATTCCTTTTGGCCTCTAGGGTACAATTTAATACACGAAGGCAGTAATTTACTATTAAGTGGGACCCTTGGGGCGACTTTTTCCTGGGGAATCATCTTCTCATTGGGAGACTCGTTCATTAGGCTACAATGAAGAAGCATCCCTATTTTCTCTCTGCCCTTGTCATTCTTTGTTTATGTGTCCAAAAGGGGAAAGTTCAGGCTCCAGGTTTGGAAGGTAGATAGTCAGGTTTTGTGTTTCTGGCATGAGAAGGGGTTATCTATTCTCAGGAAACACGAGGAGGCACCATAGTCAGGACAACGCCATCGGTCTTGGCCTTGGATCCCGCAGGATTTGCTGCCTTCAATCATCCGGGCTTTATTTGTCAGTTTGAGGAAAGGCCAGCCTCAGACCCTGGCACTCAGGTTCATTATAACATCGTGAATATCAAACACAATTTTCTCTAAGACATTTAACTTGCATTTTTGTTTAACTTAGGACATGGCCGTCTTTTAAATGTTTAAAATCATATTTCCAATTTGCAAAAATATTAACAACCGATTGGTCGCTTAATCCTCAATGGCTAAAACGAAGAAGTAGAATCTGGAGGGATGATAGTTCAGTATAAAATTGTGCACTGAAATTAAAAAGACCCATTTAAGAATTGGTGGCTTAAGTTTATTTAAAATGTAATTACTGTTGGCCTTTGTAATTTTGCTCCTCTTTCATGGATGAAGACAAGAATTCCACAAACAATGCCAGTCAGTGGAACCTAATATTCAAGAGAGGATTTGGGTGGTTCAGGACGAAATTAAATCACATGTTTGGGGAGGCTGCATTATAAGCAACCTAAGCTTCATTCTCAGTTTTCTAGTTCCTCATCTCCTGCAGCAGCAGCAGCAGGGGTACCCCCCTCCCCATCTCTAGCCACTGGTTTAATTGCCCCTCTGGTGACCAGTCTCCTAATAGCTCTGTAACCCTCCTCTCACATCTACATTTTTCTATTTCATTAAGTCAACAGGATTTAGACCACCCTGCTCCTCTATAAGGGTCTCTTCTCACAGCTCTACTGTTTTACTTTTGAATTTAATTTCTTTTCTCTAGCCATTTCTCACTATGTAATTCAAAGACAAAGGGGCCAGAGAAGACTGCTCAGGATTGCACAGTCATATTCCCCATGAGATCAACGTTCACATCTTTATTTCAAAGGGCTGGGGAACACTTCGTTAAGCCGCGGTAGAGGGGGAATCTTGGTTAGAGTTGTAAATTGTCCTGAGTTGTTTTAGAAAATGAGGCTTGATTACAATGGAGATGTTTAAGAAGTAGCAAAAGGTCCAGAAAATCGTGACACAACCATGTGTAAATCAAGCTCTGATTTGCAAAGCTGTCAAAAATCATCCCTCTGCCCAGTTGGACCCAGGAAACCCTGCTCCATCCTACCCTCTTTCAGGACCTGTGCAAACCTGGGACTGGCTGTGGACAGAACACCTGGCTGGGCCCTCGTCCCACGCCCTGCCCCCCTGGCAGTTGTCTGCTTCTACTCAGCATCCTGCAGAGGAGGTAAGAAGCCTGTCCTGTAGGTCTGAGCACCCACCCTACTATGCAGGGGGATTGTCCAAATCGTCCCATAAGTGACTCAAGCTCTTATTTCCCTTTGGCTCCCTGTGCGTGTAGAACCAGCACAAACATGACTTCAGCAGGACGGACATGCCTGGTGACACCGCTCTGTTCGTTGCTGTCAGCAGAGACTTTAGCTGGAGTTTGGTGGTGTTGCTGCATCAGGAAAATAAACCAGTGCTTTCCCACTCAGAGTAGGCAGATCTGTGGACGTCTAAATTGCTTCTAGATCTTTGCAAATAGTTACTGCAAGCCTGGTATTTTTCAAATACCTAATAATACAGTAGTGCTTTACATAATTGCCTTCCCTAACATTCGTAGAAAACTATAAATAGTCCTCTTAATATGCACAGAAGTACTTTTATCCCAGATGTTCCCATGGTGAAGGGACTGGAGCTGTAATTTCCACCTATTTCAGAAGCATTGAGACATGGAAACTTTACAAGCACACTCTTTGCTTTGGCCTCCTACAGATTTCCACACCCCCATCCGCCAAGTGAGTTCAAGACAACCTAATCTCCCTTCGCTGTGGTGCTCAAGGGCGCCTGGAGAGATTCTTGGGTGTTTTTACTCCCTCTGAAATACACCTCAAGCAAAGTCCTTCTGGGAGAAGTGCTCTAACCTCTGCTCCAGGAAGGATGTGTTTCGTGGGCCCTTTGCATCCTTGTTCTGTTTAAAAGACTGCTGGAGGCCAGTGAAGCTGTCTTCCCAGTGTTACTTTATTGGTTACTTTTCTTTACTGCTGGGTTTTCATACCTACTTACAAAACCACTGATGTGTGAACCCAGCAAAGAATCTTTCTCCACAATTTGGATTAGAACCTTGACCAATAATTACTTGGAGCTTTTATTAGGCTGAACTAAAATCTGCAGTACAGACATACCTTGTTTTATTGTACTTTGCAGATACTCCATTTTCTACCAATTGAAGGTTTGCGGCAGCCCTGCATTGAGCAAGTGTCTCAGTGCCATTTTCCCAACAGCATTTGCGCACTTGGTGTCTGTGTCACGTTTTGGTAATTCTTGCAATATTTAAAATTTTTTCCTTATCATTGTATTTGTCCTAGTGAACTGAGATTAATGATGTTATTTGTATGACTCACGAAGGCTCAGGTGATGGTTTATTTTTTAGCAATGAAGCATTTTTTAATTAAGGTATGTACTTTTTTCTAGCCATAATGCTATGGCACACTTAACAGACAGTATAGTGTAAACATAACTTTCATATGCACTGGGAAACCAAAATATTTGTGTGACTTGCTTTATTTTGATATTTGCTTTTTTTTGCAGTAGCCTGGAACTGAACCCGCAATATCTCCGAGGTTCGCCTGTATTATTTCAGTAGACTCATTTTCTACTAGAATGAAAAATATATTTTAAATCATTTTGGTCCTAACTTGCACCCCTCAGTGCATTCTAAGTGCATCTTTAAAGGCACTATGGATCTGACTGTTGCCGACCTTGGGCGCATGGGTGGAGAGGGTGCAGGCTGAGTGGGCCTGGGGGAGGATCCGCAGCCCCTGGGCTCATTCATGAACTCCGCAGGATGACAGAAGGGCCGCCTTCTAGCCTTCTGGGTGTTAGGGACTCTGTCAGGAGGATCAGTATCAGGAAGACTCCCAAGGAAGCTGGGGATCCGGGGGGTGTATTTTATTAACCCAACTCTTTGTATCTCTCCTGAAAGTCTTTGGGTCCCTGCAGCAGTAGACACTCCAGAGTTGGGTTAATGCAAATAGATTTCCAGATTCCCAACTTCTGGGCAATCTGCCTGGTGCTAATCTTCTCTGAGAAAGGACCTGGTCTCCTTTGACAACCTCCTTTTCCAACTGCTTTTCTTCTTCCTTACAGAAGAAAAGCGTGCTTTTCATAGATGCTCCAGAATAAGAATTAGAGTTCCAAACCAAGGGCAATCTGACACACTGGTGCTTAATCGGGCTTCATAAACTTGCCATCTACACATATTTCTGTTCAGGAGAAGCATAACTTCGGAGTTGAGGTTTTTAGTCCAAGTTAGATGTTCTACTTTAAAGATCTCTCCTCTCACATCCTCTGACTACTGACAGAGCACTTGCCTCTGGAGGGAAAGCAAAGCAGGAACACAGGCAGTGGGGGCAGGCTCTATGCTTTCTTTCCTCTGCTCTCTGTGAAGTGAGAAGTTATGCTGGAGACACAGCTTATCACATTCACCTGAATTGAGAAAGGAAGTCAGACTCTTTCTTCTAACACGAAGCCAAAGTTAATTTGGTTGACTGACTGGACAATAGAAGACTGACTTTGTTAATTCGTTTATATGGCAGCTGATTTCCATAAATTAAATGAACTAAATGATTGCTCCAGTGTCTTGAACAAAATAGATTTTAAAGTCCTGGATAACTACCATGTTCCTGAGACTGTGCTAGGTACTAGCATAGATGCACCAGTTATGGTCCCTGCAATCACAGAATTTGGAGGCTAGATGGGAAAGAAAGACAACCCAATGGTGCTCTAAAGATTACAATAACTTCATCAAACACCAATCTTTAGGTCAAAAAATAAAAGCATACTTTTCTGGGGAAAAATAAATAAAGTCCTTGATAAGGTAATAGCATTTTATCAAAAATATACTATTAGTAAAGGCATACTGAAATTAACAGTATTTAGATTTTCATAAATCTTTTTGTTAATATTGGGTGGAATAAAATGCCTAAGGGATAGATAATAAGCATAATTAACTGTCATTTACTAAGTCTCAATATAGCTTTCCTTTTTGGTTATATTTTCCCAAAACTGAGAAACTAAATAACTCCAATGACTGGATAACAAATCTCTTTGTAAATCAAATGGTTTCCTTGTGGGTTTTTTTTTCTTTTTTGGCTTTTAATAAAATTGAAGGAGGACCTAACTGAGTTGTCAGCTGATAGATTAATAATTTTTGAAAATGGATTCGTATGTGATTTTTGAAATATCTCTTGGAAGAAGTTCAAAGAACTGAGTGCCACTGCTGTAACAAAATGTCTGCTATTTATTTATGGGAACAGAGAGTTGTAGAACTTACATGTGTAAGAATGAAAACTAGGAAGAGAATTGAAGCTGAACTTCTGTCTTATTCTAGCAATCAGTAATATTCACCTATGGATGAATCCATCTCTTCAAGAGAGGCGTCTCCAATAACATTTTACTGTTGTATGTTACAATTATATATCAAATCAACATTTGCAATAATATTTATATTGTTTTGATCAATTGTGAACTAATAATAATTATAGCAATAACTCAATTTTATCCAGATAAAAGTGAATGCTTAGTGCCTTATGGTCACTGGAAAATTTAAACAGTTAAAAAATTCAATTTATACACATGCATCTGTGGCAGAGAAGCATAATTGGTTAATCAATTACTACTTTGAAGCACAGATTTTACATTGGGACAAAATTCTGTCGGAGAAATAGAATGGAAATGTGGGTTTGAGAAGAAAAAGGGAGGACACAGACGTCCCAAGGGTTAAACAAGAGTGGGGTTCACATCCTTTTTTAAATGAATGATGGAGGTTTTCATCTCTTGTTGTATTTAGACTCCATTATACATGTTTAAGCGTTCTGAGCCAGTTTGTTTTTCAAACGCCAACGTTTACAGCACGCTGGAAAGTACACCTTTTGTGACTACTGTGGCTTATGATGAAAAATTTAAATGTCAACCAAAAAATGTGTCAGGAGTATCTAGTTTTGTTTTAATTATTATATAAGCTCCAAGAGAACACTTTGAAATCCACTGCTCCCAGAGACTCAGGGAGTCTTGATATAAGACAGGACAGTTTTTCTCTCTCCTCCCCTTAGCTTCTGTTAACAAGCAACCTGCCTCCCAGGGGCCACGTGGGACTAAATGTCCCCTTTCCTGCCCTTTCCTGCTTCCTGCTTAAGCTTGAGCAACATTTGGACCCTTTTAAAGGGAAAATATTGTGTGGATCTCTGTGTTGGCTTAAATTATTTCCACAGTAATGTTACTTACTCCATATTTGATCTTTTATACTCATAGCCCTTATACACTGATTTATAATGACAAATTTACAATCAAAAACAAACGTCAAAACCAACAAAATTAAAACTTTAGTTAACACAACTGAAGCTAAACTGCTGCTCTCCGTGAGCATATAGCACTGATTGCTGGGGCCGCCAGTTTTGTTGTTGTGGCTTTCGTTCTGACGTTCCCTTATTCCTGGGGTCTGTAAAATGACTCATTGGCTGTCTCCCCTTTTCTCTGTTCAACTACTGTGAAACCCTTGTAGACAGTCAGCACAGGTGATGTCAGTAGGTGGTGTCCCTGGGCCTCACCCAGTAAGATCCCTCCTCTACCAGATCCCACTGTCCTGATCCAATAGCCCAGGACAATTATATGCTCCTGGGTGACAAAAAGATTTTAAACACGAATGCAGGCACCGCAGTACTAGAGCAGGATTTATTTTTTAAAGTGGTCATCAAATGACCCTGGGTTTACTTCCATTAAGATTTTTTTTTAAAGTTAGCAACAAAATGAAAATGTGAAATTAATAAAATACCTGTGGCAGAGAACTTATGGGTCCCCATCGTATCCTCCAACCCTCAGAGTTCCATAGATCTCAGTTTGAGACACGAACACCGCAATCTCAGCTATTACCTAGAACCTGAATGGGTACAACTCTTACTAATTTAGGCAGGTCCAACAAGACATGTAGGAAAGAGAGGTCATGGAAAGTTCTTTCCATCTAATCCACTATAAGCAACCCAGAGCAAAAACATCTCCCAATTGCTCATGTGCCTGGAAAAGTGCCCGGCCCTTGTGGTAAGACTCGATCATTTGTTAAACTGAGTTGAATAGAAGATCAAAGTTATTAAGTCATCCAGGATGGACCTCTGATGATTGGCTTTGTTTCTAAATACCTCAAGCATAGGTTACCTGGGCTTATGGTCTCTATTAATCCCAACTGGACCCACTACAACTAGATTGCTGTGGTTCCTATAAATATAAAATAATAGAAATAGTCTATGAGTTATATACAGTATATGTTACATGTTATGTAATACATAAAATTATACTATAATATATAATAAATGTAAAATAAAAATATAAAGAGACACTGGGGAGGGGTGGAGCTCTGGTAAACGCATCTCGAAGACTTGGAAACCCATCAGGAACAGGTAGGTTGTGTGTTTCTGTTGAGTGGTTTTGGAGGGAGCCTATGGAGCCTGGAGTCACCATTACTAACCCTGATGGGATCCTAAATCTTTAGATGTTTTGCATGTTATTCTCTACCTTGTTCTTAAAACAGCAGCTTCCAGGACCAGGTTTTCCTTGGAGAAAGGAGTTTTCTCAGTCTATTCTCCAAGTTTTTGATTAGTACATATTTTCCTTGTTAATAGAGGGTTTTCGCTTCAAGATGCATGATGCCATCTAATTCCAACTGAGTGAGAGGTTTTGTGGTATTTTTTTTTAAAGTAAACTCATATCTGCCCTATAATTTTTCACCCCTATAAAAATTTTAATTACTTTATCCTTGGGATTAAAAGTGGAATTTGCTTATTCCTTTTATTTATTTATTTATTTATAAAACATCTTTATTGGAGTATAATTGCTTTACAATGGTGTGTTAGTTTCTGCTTTATAACAAAGTGAGTCAGCTATACATATACATACATGCCCATATCTCCTCCCTCTTG
Source organism: Delphinus delphis (assembly GCF_949987515.2). Taxonomy (NCBI): domain Eukaryota; kingdom Metazoa; phylum Chordata; class Mammalia; order Artiodactyla; family Delphinidae; genus Delphinus; species Delphinus delphis. The sequence continues at coordinate 76,611,656 of NC_082695.1, read as the reverse complement.
AATCTCCGTCACACCTTCCGTATCCCACCCCTCTAGGTGGTCACAAAGCACCGAGCTGATCTCCCTGTGCTATGCGGCTGCTTCCCACTAGCTAGCTATTTTATATTTGGTACTGTATATGTGTCCATGCCACTCTCTCACTTCGTCCCGGCTTACCCTTCCCCCCACCCCCATGTCCTCAAGTCCATTCTCTATGTCTGCATCGTTATTCCTGTCCTGCCTTTAGGTCTCTCATAACTTTCTTTTTTTTTAAGATTCCATATATATGTGTTAGCACATGGTATTTTTCTCTTTCTGACTTACTTCACTCGGTATGACAGACTCTAGGTCCACCCACCTCACTACAAATAACTCAATTTCATTTCTATTTATGGCTGAGTAATATTCCATTGTATATATGTGCCACATCTTCTTTATCCATTCATCTGTCGATGGACACTTAATTTGCTTCCACGTCCTGGCTATTGTAAATAGAGCTGCAATGAACATTGTGATACATGACTCTTTTTGAATTATGGTTTACTCATGGTATATGCCCAGTAGTGGGATTGCTGTTTCAAATGGTAGTTCTATTTTTAGATTTTTAAGGAACCTCCATACTATTCTCCATAGGGGCTGTATCAATTTACATTCCCACCAACAGTGCAAGAGGGTTCCCTTTTATCCACACCCTCCTCAGCATTTATTGTTTGTAGATTTTTTGATGATGGCCATTTTGACCAGTGTTAAGATGATACCTCATTGTAGTTTTCATTTGCATTTCTCTAATGATTAGTGATGCTGAGCATTCTTTCATGTGTTTGTTGGCAATCTGTATGTCTTCTTTGGGGAAATGTCTATTTAGGTCTTCCGCCCATTTTTTTGATATTCATCTGCATGTGCTGCTTGTAAATTCTGGAGATTAATCCTTTGTCAGTTGCTTTGTTTGCAAATATTTTCTCCCATTCTGAGGGTTATCTTTCATCTTCTTTATGGTTTCCTTTGCTGTGCAAAAGCTTTTAAGTTTCATTAGGTCTCATTTGTTTCTTTTTGTTTTTATTTCCATTTCTCTAGGAGGTGGGTCGAAAAGGATCTTGCTATGATTTATGTCATAGAGTTTTCCTCTAAGAGTTTTATAGTGTCTGGCCTTACATTTAGGTCTTTAATCCATTTTGAGTTTCTTTTTGTGTATGGTATTAGGGAGTGTTTTAATTTTATTCTTTTACATGTAGCTGTCCAGTTTTCCCAGCACCACTTATTGAAGAGGCTGCCTTTTCTCCGTTGTATATTCTTGCCTCATTTATCAAAAATAAAGTGACCATATGTGTGTGGCTTTATCTCTGGGCTTTCTATCCTGTTCCATTGATCTATATTTCTGTTTTTGTGCCAGTACCATACTATCTTGATTACTGTAGCTTTGTAGTATAGTCTGAGGCAGGGAGCCTGATTCCTCCAGCTCCATTTTTCCTTCTCAAGATTGTTTTGGCTATTCGGGGACTTTTGTGTTTCCACACAAATTGTGAAATTTTTTGTTCTAGTTCTGTGAAAAATGCCACTGGTAGTTTGATAGGGATTGCATTAAACCTGTAGATTGCTTTGGGTAGTATAGTCATTTTCACAATGTTGATTCTTCCAATCTAAGAACATGGTATACCTCTCCATCTGTTTGTATCACCTTTAATTTCTTTCATCAGTGTCTTATAGTTTTCTGCATACAGGTCTTTTCTCTCCTTAGGTCAGTTTATTCCTAGGTATTTTATTCTTTTTGTTGCAATGGTAAATGGGAGTGTTTCCTTAATTTCTTTTTCAGATTTTTCATCATTAGTGTATAGGAATGCAAGAGATTTCTGTGCATTAATTTTGTATCCTGCTACTTTACCAAATTCACTGATTAGCTCTAGTAGTTTTCCAGTAGCATCTTTAGGATTCTCTCTGTATAGTATCAGGTCATCTGCAAACAGTGACAGCTTTACTTCTTCTTTTCCGATTTGGACTCCTTTTATTTCGTTTTCTTCTCTGACTGCTATGGCTAAAACTTCCAAAACCATGTTGAATAATAATGGTGAGAGTGGGCAACCTTGTCTTGTTCCTGATCTTAGAGGAAATGGTTTCAGTTTTTCACCATTGAGAACGATGTTGGCTCTGGGTTTGTCATATATGGCCTTTATTATGTTCAGGTAAGTTCCCTCTATGCCTACTTTCTGGAGTGTTTTTATCATAAATGGGTGTAGAATTTTGTCAAAAGCTTTTTCTGCGTCAATTGAGATTATCATATGGTTTTTATACTTCAATTTGTTAATATGGTGTATCACATTGATTGATTTGCATATATTGAAGAATCCCTGCATTCCTGGGATAAACCCCACTTGATCATGGTGTATGATCCTTTTAATGTGCTGTTGCATTCTGTTTGCTAGTATTTTGTTGAGGATTTTTGCATCTATGTTCATCAGTGATATTGGCCTGTAGTTTTCTTTCTTTGTGACATCCTTGTCTGGTTTTGGTATCAGGGTGATGGTGGCCTCGTAGAATGAGTTTGGGAGTGTTCCTCCCTCTGCTATATTCTGGAAGAGTTTGAGAAGGATAGGTGGTTAGCTCTTCTCTAAATGTTTGATAGAATTCACCTGTGAAGCCATCTGGTTCTGGGCTTTTGTTTCTTGGAAGACTTTTAATCACAGTTTCAATTTCAGTGCTTGTGATTGGTCTCTTTATATTTTCTCTTTCTTCCTGGTTCAGTCTCAGAAGGTTGTGCTTTTCTAAGAATTTGTCCATTTCTTCCAGGTTGTCCATTATATTGCCATATAGCTGCTTGTAGTAATCTCTCATGATCCTTTGTATTTCTGCAGTGTCAGTTGTTTCTTCTCCTTTTTTGTTTCTAATTCTATTGATTTGAGTCTTCTCCCTTTTTTTCTTGATGAGTCTGGCTAATGGTTTATCAATTTTGTTTATCTTCTCAAAAAAACAGCTTTTAGTTTTACTGATCTTTGCTATCGTTTCCTTCATTTCTTTTTCATTTATTTCTGTTCTGATCTTTATGACTTCTTTCCTCCTGCTACCTTTGGGGGTTTTTTGTTCTTCTTTTTCTAATTGCTTTAGGTGTAAGGTTAGATTGGTATTTGAGATGTTTCTTGTTTCTTGAGGTAGGATTGTATTGCTATAAACTTCCCTCTGAGAACTGCTTTTGCTGCATCCCATAGGTTTGGGGTCATTGTGTTTTCACTGTCATTGTTTCTAGGTATTTTTTGATTTCCTCTTTGATTTCTTCAGTGATCTCTTGGTTATTAAGTAGTGTATTGCTTAGCCTCCATGTGTTTGTATTTTTTAAAGATTTTTTCCTGTAATTGATATCTAGTCTCATAGCATTGTTGTCGCAAAAGATGCTTGATACGATTTCAATTTTCTTAAATTTACCAAGGCTTGATTTGTGACCCAAGATATGATCTGTCCTGGAGAAAGTTCCATGAGCACTTGAGAAGGAAGTGTACTCTGTTTATGGATGGAATGTCCTATAAATATCAATTAAGTCCATCTTGTTTAATGTATCATTTACAGCTTGTGTTTCCTTATTTATTTTCATTTTGGATGATCTGTCCATTGGTGAAAGTGGGTGTTAAAGTCCCCTCCTATTATTGTGTTACTCTCGCTTTCCCCTTTTATGGCTGTTAGCATTTGCCTTATGTATTGAGGTACTCCTATGTTGGGTGCATAAATATTTACAACTGTTATATCTTTTGTTGGGTTGATCCCTTGATCATTATGTAGTGTCCTTCCTTGTCTCTTATGATAGTCTTTATTTTAAAGTCTATTTTGTCTGATATGAGGATTGCTACTCCAGCTTTCATTTGATTTCCATTTGTATGGAATATCTTTTTCCAACCCTGCACTTTCAGTCTGTATGTGTCCCTAGGTCTGAAGTGGGTCTCTTGTAGACAGCACATATATGGGTCTTGTTTTTGTATCCATTCAGCCAGGCTATGTCTTTTGGTTGGGACATTGAATCCATTTACATTTAAGGTAATTATCGATATGTATGTTCCTATTACCATTTTCTTAATTGTTTTGGGTTTGTTAGTGTAGGTCTTTTCTTCTCTTGTGTTTCCTGCCTAGAGAAGTTCCTTTAGCATTTGTTGTAAAGCTGGTTTGGTGGTGCTGAATTCTCTTAGCTTTTGATTTCTCTGTCGACTCTGAATGAGATCCTTGTTGGGTAGAGTAATCTTGGTTGTAGGTTTTTCCCTTTCATCACTTGAAATATGTCTTGCCATTCCCTTCTAGCTTGCAGAGTTTCTGCTGAAAGATCAGCTGTTAACCTTAAGGGGACTCACTTGTATGTTATTTTTCTCTTGCTGCTTTTAATATTTTTTCTTTGTATTTAAATTTTGATAGTTTGATTAATATGTGTCTTGGCATGTTTCTCCTTGGTATTATGCTGTATGGGACTCTCTGAGCTTCCTGGACTTGATTGACTCCTCAGTTATTCTGCTATTGATTCCTTCTAGAGAATTTTTAATTTCATTGATTGTGTTGTTCATCATTGTTTGTTTGCTCTTTAGTTCTTCTAGGTCCTTGTTAAACGTTTCTTGTATTTTCTCCATTCTCTTCACAAGATTTTGGATCATCTTTACTATCATTACTCTGAATTCTTTTTCAGGTTGACTGCCTATTTCCTCTTCATTTGTTTGGTCTGGTGGATTTCTGATGTATTTGTGGGGAGGAAGGTGATCTCCACGTCTTACTCCTCTGCCATCTTGAAGGTCTGCTCGCCTATCACTTTTAGAATAATGGGGAGTTAGAACCTTGGAGTTCATGGAATCCATGCTCACATTTGATAGAAGAGGAAACTGAGGGCCAGAGTGGGGCAGTGGATTATCCAAGATCACACAGCCAGGTTGTACAATGTTGAGGCTCCCATGTCTCCTGAGTTCAGTGCTCCTTCCTGTTCAATCCAGTTAGTATATTTTGAGCTTTCAATATCCTGACAATCTTAGTTTTCTTGCAGCTACATTATCAAGGTCCAACTCAAGTGCATCAGCAGCAAGCTTTCTTCTATGCCACATGGCCTAAGGACTAAACACACAGGCTTCAGAACTACATTAGCTTGGTTTACACCTCACCCTTACAACTTATTTGCTCTCTGGCTTGAGAAAGTCATCTAACCTTTCTGAGCCTTAGCTTTCTCATTTTCAAAATGGTTGTTAAGGGGATTAAGTGAGCCAACATGCATAATTCTTTTTAATAAATTTATTTTATTTTTGTCTGCATTGGGTCTTTGTTGCTTCACGTGGGCTTTCTCTAGTTGCGGCGAGCAGCCGAGCAGCTACTCTTTGTTGCAGTGCACGGGCTTCTCATTGTGGTGGTTTCTCTTGTTGCAGAGCACGGGGCCTAGGCGTGCAGGCTTCAGTAGTTGTGGCATGCAGGCTCAGCATTTGTGGCTCACAGGCTCTAGAGCGCAGGCTTGTAGTTGTGGCACACGGGCTTAGTTGCTCCGCGGCATGTGGGATCTTCCCAGACCAGGGCTTGAACCCATGTCCCCTGCATTGGCAGGCGGATTCTTAACCACTATGCCACCAGGGAAGCTCTGTATAAGGTTTTTAGCACAATATCTGGCACAAAAGAAGCACTCAATAAATAATGGCTGTTCTTTTGTCATTACCTTCTAAAATATAAATTCACTCATGGCTTTGGGAATAAAGTCCTTTGAATGAGAATTCCAAAGCCATTATAAGATGTAATCCCTTTTCTGTAACTTAACTTCTTCCTGAATCCTTCCAGAACGCAGCATGGTATCAAATACACACATCCATGCGTAGTCTCCTGAAACCAGAGCAGCAGCCTTCCCATCCTACAGTAACTCATAAAGCAGTCATATTTTTGGTGTCACTTCTGCTCTTAAGAAATAAGGGATGGACGCATCATTTGAAATAAGACAGAAGGTTCTCTTGGAGTCAAGAGCTAACCTTACTCATTTGGGCTTTAGGACTTTCTGATATGCAAAACCTTGAGTGCTTTCATGCTTGATTAGGTTTTTCTTTTTTTTTCACTCTTAAGTGACAGAATTCTACTTCTAAATTACAGCACTTCCAAATGATTCTGAATTGAAATCTCTGAACCCAAAGGGGACAAACTGGGTTGAACAAGAAGGAGCACTGAACTCAGGAGACATGGGTGTCTCTGGCTGTGTGATCTTGGGAAACCCAGTGCCCCACTCTGGCCCTCAGTTTCCTCTTCTAATAAAATGAGAGGATGGATTCCGTGAACTCCAAGGTTCTAACTTCCTGTTATTCTAAAAGTAATAGGCAAAGTCTACTAAAAATCCCAAGGGTAAAGCGATTAAAATGTTTATAGTGCTCTACAGTTTACAAAGCACTATCTCAACTGGTTCCTATAATAATGCTATGGGGTATTACCATTATTCCCATTTTATGGATGAGACTTTTGTAATATTGAGAAATGTAGTGACAACAAAGGCTACACAGTTAATGAGCTAAGTGGGGACCCACACCTTCCTGTATGGGATATTGGATTTCTAAATTTTTCTCTAAACATGTTGGCATTTGATTAGAGGAGAAATTTCTTTATACTTCAAGTCCAGAAAATGCTCTTTATCCTCATGGCTACTTGCCCATTCACATGGCTGTGAATTTTACAGGTTACACCATTCATTCATTCGTTAACTCATTTAACCAGGATTCACTGGCCGTGTCACTCCGGCACTATTCAAAGCGCTATGTCGGGATTAGAAGTGAACGCATGAGTGTCACTTGCTCACTGGCAGCTGGGAAAATGGCATACACTCTCCAGGTCTCTTTGTTCACTGCTCTAGTCCTAGAACTTAGAGCAGTGTCTAGAGCACGGTATAGGAGTAATGAATGAATGAAACTGGCAGGTCCGACTCTGGCATCATGTAACCGTGACCAGTCTCTTCTAGGAAGGTTTCCTTTCAATGCACCACTGTAGACTCAAAGCTTCCTCTTCTCCACTCCCGCTCTGGTAGCACTTACCATATTCTGGTTGTTTTCCTTTAGTTTTAAATTTTTTACCAAACTCGTGTTTACATAGAGTTAAGAATCAAATAGTGCCCCAAGGCTGGTAATAAGTCACAGCAACCCTTTACCCCTCCTTGCTGTCCCCCCCCCCGCCTCTAGTTCTAATACCTGGAGGAACCACTTTGAACTCTTTTAGCTACTGCTTCTGGCAATTGCCTTCATGTTATTATATAACATGCTTATATGGCTTGCTCTTGATTTATCCGTTTTTGATGGTATCTATTATCTGTTATGATGGATCACTATTTTAAATTAAATCATATTATTATGACTATGTGAACTTACTTATTTTGTTTCAAGTGCTCCATCAGTTCTGCCATCTGTCCGTCTTTTATCTTACCCTAGTGATCTATTATCTCAGATATTCTAGAGAGCCCCTGTTTTTTTCAGGGTCTCCTTTCCCTGAACCCTCTGTCCTCCTGCTCCAGGTTAGTCTGCTGCTCTTCTGTCTTCCTGAAACTTCTCTTCACCCTTTTCCTGGGTTACATCCACTCTTCCTGGAATCCTAGTTCATTGCCTTTCTTGGTTTACTCCATCTGACTAGAGCATAAACATCACCCACTTTCTATGACAAAACGAATGGAAGGTAGAGATTCTGAGTCCTAGGATGACTGAAAATCTATTTTGCCTCACATTCGAGTGAGTTTATCAGAGAGCCAAGCTCTAGATTGAGTTCATTTTTCTGAGGATTTAGAAGACATTGCTCCCCTATTTTCTGCATATAATGTTGAGAGGTCTGATGCTTTTTTTTTTTCTCCTTAGAAGGATTTTAGGAACATTCCTTTATCTCTGTTGTCCACAGCAGCTACCTGGGTGTGGATCATTTCCCCCATGGTCAGCTATTCAATCTGGAGACATGAGTCCCAGCTTCTAGAAAATGCTCAATAAATTTTTTCCTGTCCATCTTCTCTGTTCTCTCATTCTGGAACTCCTATTAGTCAGATGTTGGAGATTCAGGAATAACCTTCCATGTCTCATCTTTTCTATCATATTTTCCATCTTTTTATCATTTGTATTAATTTATTCAACTTTACCTACTAACTCTCATGTTGAATATTTTTATTTTGGCTGTTGTATATGTTTTAATTTTCCAAGAGCTTATTCTTAATCTCTAATTGTTACCATTTTATAGAATTTTACTCTTTGCTTTAAAGCTGCAGTGTTTTCTTGTTTCTAAGGATATTATTTGGGGTTATTTACATTTTTTCTCTCTTCCCTGATTCATCCCATTTCCTCCAGATTCTTTTTTGCAGTTGTTTGCTTGGGGCTTCTTTGTGTTAGTGGTTCTCCTTGTGTGTTTGAGGATCCTTGGTTGTCCAGGATTAAAGGCCCATAAAAGGCTGATTTGAAGCTCTGTATGCAAGGGTAAGATTTGTCAATAGTTCCTCAGAAAGAACCAACTCTGCCAACACCTTGATCTTGAACTTCTAGCCCTAAGAACTGTGAGGCAACGAATTTCTGTTGTTTAAGCCACCCAGTTTATCTGGTATCCTATTACAGCATCCCTAGAAAATGAATACAGTGATTGTACATTTTAATTTTATACATATATATTTATCATGTCTGTATTATATTAAATATTCAGAAGGGTGGAGTCCAAGAACTAGGCTTATGTCATAATCCAAATCCTTCGAGTGACCTCATAGATTACCTTTCTGTCCTTTCCTGAACTCATTAATGAATTCTATCAACAGGTAGTTCTTAAGCTATCAGCCACAGATATTTGTTGAACACAAACTATGTGCTAAGAATTGTCTGGCCATAGCATTTAGCTGTGAATAAGAGAGACAGAATCTCTCCTCTTATGGATCTTGGAGAAGGAAACAAATGATTATGCCTAAAAGGCTTCAGTGACTAAATTGTTTAATACATACGGACGATACTTCAGGGGGAGAACAGACTTATTCCCTAGATGTGATTATTCAAAGTATGATTCTAGGGGCTTCCCTGGTGGCGCAGTGGTTGAGAGTCCGCCTGCCGATGCAGGGGACACAGGTTCGTGCCCTGGTCTGGGAAGATCCCACATGCCGCGGAGCGGCTGGGCCCGTGAGCCATGGCCGCTGAGCCTGCGCGTCCGGAGCCTGTGCTCCGCAACGGGAGAGGCCACAACAGTGAGAGCCCCGCGTACCGCAAAAAAACAAAACAACAACAAAAAAAAAACAAAGTATGATTCTATGATTTTTATTCAGAGCTTCCTGGCACTTGTAAGGAGCAGATCCATCTCTGAGCTGCATGTTATGCTACTGTAAGATGGGCAGCATAGTGGAGCAAAAACACTCTGGAGTTTGAAAGCCCTGGGCTTGAATGGAGGAGCTAACCCAACCCCTGGGCCTTGATCTGTCACCTAACTTGTCTGGGCCTCAGGGTGCTCACCTGAAGAAAGGTGGGAGCATTCCAACCTCATGAATAGTCAGGAGAGTCTCATGAGGGAATGCTTTTGTATGGCCATTTTTCTGGGCCACAATTCTTAAACCAGATATGGAAAAAGTCCCTGATATTAGCTATTAGATTAGATTTCCTTGGGAAAGCCTATTGAGAGGTCTGAAACCTGTGCTAGGTTTTTAGAAACACAGTTTTGAGAAATGTTTTGTCTTCTTTCCCACTTACCCTGTGTCTACCCAGGGCTTCATCACAAATGTCTCTGTTGGAATTCCATGACCAAGAAGGAGGCTGCCACAAAATTGCACTCTCAGTGCTGTGGGCTTTGTGGTCTAGGCCCTGGGTCTTTCACTCATATTATCTAGTGCTTGGTGTTTTAGAATCATACTCAAAATACAGAGTAAACCGATTACCCTGGATGCTTGTGTTTTGGAATTTGTAAATGGCCTACTTGGTTCTAGGTCAAGTTTTGTGTTGAGGTGCAGCTAATTAGAACTGAGCTGAAGATGGCATGAATAACTGGACACTCACTCCTGCAGGCCTGTTGCCTGTAATGCTCCAGTGACAGGCCTGACATCTATCAAATATTTCCTCCTGCTCATTCAGCACTGGCCCAAGGTGGAAATGAGGACACTGTGGAGAGTGCCAGCAGTAACAAGAAGAGGGACACCCAGGGTGGCAGGCACACCAAAGACTATGTCATGCTTTATCTAAAACCTTACACATTTTCTGGGACAGCCAGAGCACCCTGTTTTATTTTTCTGCTTGGTTCCAGGTATTTGGAGACAAATGACTAACATTTGCTAGGTTGTATATATATATGTGCATAAATATCTTTTCCCCTCCAGCCTTGAGCTTAAAGATGACAACCTTATTATTGTCAGAAACTGTAAGTAAAATTCTCATTTTGTGCACTCAAGCAAAATGACTTCATCAATTTCTCCTTGACTTACACAAAGGGAATTTGAAGTTAAAGTTCATGCTTTAGAAGGCATTATGTAGGAGACATTTTTTTAATCCCACATTGCACATCAAACTGACTTTTTATTCAACCGTGAATGATATGGGGATAATTGAGATAAGCCTCTAAAACATTTTATGAAGACAAACAGAAATTTCCCTTATATAATTAAAAGGGAAATTTTCATAGTGTTTATTGTCAATGAATGGATATAATTGTATGTCATTATAATTATTGGCAGGCATTACGTCTATATAGCACTTTTCAATTCATCCATTTCCCATAATATAGAGAAAATTGGTTCATCTAAACAGAAAACAAAAAAAAAAGAAAGAAAAAAGGGCTTGGCTGTAGGTGTTCTCTTTTAGGAATGATGTCTTTTTAGTTGCAACTTGTAGTAAAATTAGAGGGTACTCATCTTGTTTTATGTTTTTTGTTCTGCTTCTTTCAAGGTTATTTCAGGTTTCGACTGATGAAACTTAGCTTTACTATATCTGGGTGGAATGGGAAGGATTTGGGAGTTTGGGAGTAACTGAAAAAAGGCAGCACAGACTACAGGACAGAATCTGCCTAAAAAGACAGTAATGCTGGTGTATGAGACAATGATGCCTAAGGCCCTGCTACTCAAATACGGACCAGCACATCTACACCACTCAGGGGGGTCTTGTTAGAAATGCAGATTCTCTGGCCAACAGGCACGTGAAAAGATGCTCAACATTGATAATCATCAGAGAAATGCAGATCAAAACCACAATGAGATATCACCGCACACCTGTCAGAATGGCCATCATCAGAAAGACCACAAATAACAAATGTTGGCAAGAATGTAGAGAAAAGGGAACCCTCTGTTGGTGGGAATGTAGATTGGTGCAGCCACTGTGGAAAATAGTATGGAGGTTCCTCAAAAAACTAAAAGTAGAACTACCATATGATCCAGCAATTCCACTCCTGGGTATATATCCAAAGAAAACAAAAACACTAATTCAAAGAGATACATGCACCCCAATGTTCACAGCAGGATTATTTACAATAGCCAAGATATGGAAGCAACCTAAGTGTCCATCAACAGATGAATGGATAAAGATGTGGTGTATACATATAGTGAAATACTGTCAGAAAAAAGAATGAAATTTTGCCATTTACAACAACATGGATGGACTTGCAAGATATTATGCTTAGTGAAATAAGTCATACGGAGAAAGACAAATACTGTATGATATCACTTATATGTGGAATCTAAGAAATAAACTAGTGAATATAACAAAAAAGAAACAGACTCACAGCTATAGAGAACAAACTTTGGTCACCAGTGGGGAGAGGGAAAGGAGGAGGGGCAAGATAGGGGTAGAGAATTAAGAGGTACAAACTACTGTTTATAAAATAAATAAGCTATAAGGATATATTGTACAGCACAGGGAAAATCGCCAATATTTTACGACTATAAATGGAGTATAACCTTTAAAAATTGTGAAACACTGTGTTGTACACTTGAAACTTATAATATTGTACATCAACTATACAGTCAAAAAAAGTTTGAGAAGCACTGGTTTAGATAGAAGTCAACAAACAATGGCCCATGGGCCAAACCCAGCCCATCCCCTATTTTTGTATGGCTCATGTGCTAAAATGCTTTTTACATTTTTTAAATGGTTGAAAATTTCTTCAAAACAAGAATATTATTTTATGACATGTGAAAATTATATGAAATTCACCTTTCAATATCCATAAATAAAGTTTAATTGAAACATGTTAAAAAAAAAGACTGCCATAAAAGCCGAAGCAATAGTTAAATAAATGATAAAATATTTTTTAAAAAAGAATTCTTATGTAAATGTCATGGACTATGTCTTCAAATATAATTTTGTTATTAAAAAAAAAAAACCTAAGAATAGACTCACAGACATAGAAAACAAACTTATGGTTACCAAAGGGGAAAGGATGAGGATAAATTAGGAGTCTGAGACCAACAGATACACACTACTATATATAAAATAAATAAACACAGAAGGAACTACTGTATAGTACAGGGAACTATATTCAATATCTTGTAATAACCTATAATGGAAAACAATCTGAAAAGAATATATATATATTAAAAACTGAATCACTTTGCTGTACACCTGAAACTAACACAGCATTGTAAATCAACTACGCGTCAATAAAAATAAATAAGCAAATAAAACAAAACTCAGGAATAGGAAAAAAAGAAATGCAGATTTTCAGGCGCCACCCAGACCTACTGAGTCAGAATCTGCATTTTCACAATATAGTCATTAACTAATGAGCAGCGCTGCTTTATGTTTGAGATCAGCTAATTCAAACATTTTTATCAAAGAAGGAATGGCCTATCTAAGTCACTGACTGGTAACACGACCACTCACTGTTGCTTATAATATCCTCCAGTTATCTGTTTAAGGTCTGCATCACCTGTAGTTGTAATCCCCTTTTAAATTCTTATTGATGTTTATTCATGTTTGTTTTCTTTTTTGTTGATTAATATTGCTAGATATTTATTTTTTCCCCTCCCCCAAAACAACTTTGTCTTTGTTGATCCTCTCTAATATATATGTCCTATTTCATTAATTTCTGCATTACCTTCATTATATTTCTTATTTCTTTGGGCTTATGCTGCTATTTTTCCCCTAATTCTTAAGTTGGCTCTTTGGTTTATTATTAGATTTTCTTATTTCCTAACATAAACATCTAAAGTTATAAGTTGTTCTCTAAGTACCACTTTAGCTGCATCTGGCACATTTTGGTACATAATTTTTAGTTACTGTTTAGTTCTGAATATTTTCATTTCCATTGTGATTTTGTTTTTAATACACAATTAAATTTAAAGTGTTTATGTATGTTTCCAAAGACATGGGGTTTGGATTAAAAAGTTATCTTTTTATTTCTAATTTAATTGAATTGTGATTAAAGATTATGTCCTGTATGACATCAATCCTTTGAAACAGCTACCAAAAGAGGTGTGTTAAAATTTCCCAGAGATACGGTGAATTTGGCAGTTTCTCCTGTAAAGCTGTCAATTTTTGCGTTATGTATATTTGAGGTTCTGTTATTAGTTACATTCAGATTTAGAACTGTTATATATTTCTGGAAAATTGGACCTTTTATCATTTATTATGTCACGACCTTTATGTTTAGTAACACTTTTTATCTCAAAGTTTACTTAGCCTGATGTTAATATTACTACTTGATTTCTCTTTTGGTTAGTGTTTTCTTAGTATATGATGTTTTTCATCTTCACTTTCCATCCTGTGCCCCGTCCTGCACCCCTCCTATGCCCACCTGCCACCTGCACCCTCCCCATCAGGGCTGTCATAGCATATTCTGCAAGTGCAACTTTTTTTGGTTTTTCTTTACAAAAACTCACATCCAGGAAGGAGATGAGATCTGCAACAGAAATGACTTCTATTAGAAACAGTTGCCCTTAGAAATGCACTGGAAACTCTAAGTACCAGGATATTCCTGGAAGCGCCACTGTCATAATGAAAAGTCTGAAATAATTCTCAATGTCAAACAATAGGGGGTTGTAGAAAAGATAAAAGAGGTCACTACAAACGATGGCATGGATTGCTTTCAACTCTTTTCAAGCTCAAAACCAGGTTTTTATAGTAATAAATATTTTGTAATACCCCCCTTTTTATCCTGAAATTGAATTCATAGGCAATATACCTACCCAAGTGCAGAATTTTTTTAAAAAAGGGATATAATGGCCTGACTGTAATATTAAACAAGTCAAACAGGATACAATTCTAAGCCTTTTTTGTCTGTTCGTGTCTAATCAGGAAAACAAACCATTCTAGGTATTTCAAACAGCAGTAAATTAATCTAGGGAACTGGTTATAAAGGTTTGGGAAGGGCTGGAAGAGCACAGAGAGGAAGGTAGGGTTGTCCAGGGTTAGGAACTACAAGGAGTCACTACTCCCTGGAACTGGAGAAGCAACAGGGAAAATAGAGTTACCGGGAGCCTCCGACGGCCAGGCTGCTGCAGCTGCCACTGTGCACACTATACAACCCAGAAGCCCTGGGAAAATAGCGTCTCCCTGATCTCCTCTTCCAACCTCCCCCAGTGCCTCCCATTGGCAGACACTCAAAGAAGCCAGATGGGAAGGAATCTGGAAGATATAACTTGGAGGTTTCCAACCTCAGAGATGGCGAGCAGAGCTTAGAAGGGGGTACAGAGCTGACAGATAACAGTTGCAATTTGCAGATTTTTAGGCGCAACTACATTTGAAGATATAATGAAGAAACCAGATGTTTGAATCTGCTTTTTAAAAGTTAGGACTTAATAGAAGTAAGACAATTGTACCACTAAACGTTTGTAGATACTTTCTGCATCTGACATTTGGAAACAAAAGGCTGATAAGTGTATTCCCATGTATGTACACTCATTCTAAATGCACTGACTACAATACAGATAGATCCAGGTGGCTATAACCTTGACTCAGAGGCTGGGAGTGGCTTTGCCATTGCTGATGAGATTTTCCAAATGGTTGAGCTGACAATTCATAGTAAGAAGTGTAAACAAAACAAAACTCATTAGTTGCATTGTTATAAAATTCTGTGTATACTAAAACCATGCCAAAAAGCTTTGTGTTTATACGTGTGTTTATACGTAAGGGAGTTAGGTCTTAGGCTGAAGTTATTATATACGTAAAAGGGAGTTAGGTCTTAGGCTGAAGTTATTATAAATTTTTTTCCCACTGGATATTTTTTCCCATCAGGATATTCAAAATCTGAGCTGGACTAAACTTTGCAGAACACTTAATTTCCTGGTCCCTTGCCTTCTGAGTGCCAGCTGCACATCTCCCACCCACCCTCTCCTACTCTGCCATGATTGTGACAACTGAAAATGCCTTCATAGATCTTCAGTCCTCTCCTAAGTGGCAGTACTACTCTTCTTAAGACTGCTAATATAGTTGTATATTTTTGACATGGAAATATTATGAGATATTCAAAGAAAAGCAGATTCTAGAACAGTATTATGGGATGATTGTCTTTCATTATTTTAGAAACTATTTATACATACATATGAGAAAAGATTTGGCATATAGAAACCAAAACGTTAACCGTTATCTCTGATGTTGGGATTTGAGGAATAATTTTTTTCTTTTGTTTTACTGTATGTTTAAAATTTTCTAGTTGGGAAATTGTAAAATGCATTCGACGAAAAACCCCCAAAAAACAATAGGTTAGGCCAGGCAGACATATCAGTGAGGATCCTTCTTGGCCCAGAGGGTCAGTCAGACCTCAAATCTGTCAATAGCAGCCGGCAGCTTTACACGAGTACCTGATACAAGCATTTGTGCAAACTCTGGTCCTACCAGAAATGCCACCTCCTTCCTGCACGTAAACCACTCTTCGGTGCTCACTGTTCCTTAAGGATGGTGGGCAGGGCATTTCCCTGGACAGGCACCACTGATCCAAAGTGGGTCATGCTGTATTATTGGCTTTAGAGCACAGGGTTTTCTTTAAGCATTGGAGCCCCCTCTGAACTAAGCACTTTGTGATATACAGACAATTCACCCTCATGCCTGCACCATAAATCTCAGGTATAAATTCTCAAGCTGGGAGATCCAGTTCCAGGCTCAGACAACCACTTGCATCCACGGGCCAAGCCATGGTGGCAGCATCAGTGAGATGCCTCAAGGTAGGTGGGTTGCATGCTGGATGTCTGTGGCAGGCCTGGCACTGTGGGCCCTGCCAGAGAATCAAGGAAGGATGGTAGGATGGGAACACGAATGTGGTGCTATTGGCAGGTAGCCCATTGGGATTTAACCCAACACACGGTCTCCAAACCCAGCCGCCAGTCCCCAAGACCTCTGCCCTGCACGAGGCCTTGTGTGTGGATCACCAGGCAGGGCGGGGTTGTACCTGACACATACACATCTCCTAAGCCTGAAGGCCTGGGCCAAGACTAGGGATAGTTTCCAGATGTGAGCCTCACATCTGGGCCAGCCATCGGGAGGCTGCTTATTTGAACAAAGACTGTAAGTACTCAAGGAGCCCCAAGGTCCAGAGAAGGCTGCCAAGACCTGGTGAGCAGATGAGTGCAGAACAGACCTTAATTTATGGTTCCAAGAGAGGAAGAAAGCCATGCTTTGTGGTCCACATCGATTCGTGTGAAGCAAGATCATCTGCTCTTACAGGATAGGCAATGGCTTCATTCACAGCATTAAAATGAGGAGCTTAGACTCCAGGAAGAGGAGAATTCTGGACTGAGGATGGGCTTCTAATTATAGCATCCCAGCTCTCGACCCCGCACCCCTTTCCAGATCATCTCATAACCCGCATTCTCTGGAAATACTTTTTTTTTTTTTTTTTCGGTACGCGGGCCTCTCACTGTTGTGGCCTCTGCCGTCGCGGAGCACAGGCTCCGGACGCACAGGCTCAGTGGCCATGGCTCACAGGCCAGCCACTCCGCAGCATGTGGGATTTTCCTGGACCGGGGCACGAATCCGCGTCCCCTGCATCGGCAGGAGGACTCTCAACCACTGTGTCACCAGGGAAGCCCTCTGGAAATACTTTTGAAACACAGAATTTCACAACTTTATAGCGTGGCAGACCCCTTTAGCCCATCATATCCAGCAGACACATTTTCTTCTACACATAACCATGTGGCTGGAGAACCTCCCCGCTTGATAGGAAAAACCGAAATGAATAGGTGCTGTTAGCAGTCGTCTTTGGAAGAGGCTGAGGAGATGGCTGCGACTTGGAGCAAAATCTTACACTCCTAGGAAACAGGAGAAACGTGCTTCTCTGGCTGAGCGGTCACAGGCTGAATTGTGTCCCCTCCCAAATCCACATGCTGAAGCCCTAACCCCCGGCACCTCAGAATGAGGCTGTATTTGGAAAGAGGTAATTAAGTTAAAATGAGGTGACGGGGTGGCCCTGATCCAATCAGACTAGTGTCCACCTTAGAAGAGACAAGGACACAGACACACACAGAGGGAAGAACCTGTGAGAGCGCAGGGAGAAGACAGCATCAGCAGGCCGAGGAGAGGGACCCCAGGAGGAACCAACGGTGCCACACCTTGACCTGGGCCTTCCAGCCTCCGGGAATGTGAGATAATAAATTTCTGGTTTTTAAGCCACCCAGTCTGCAGTATTTTGTTTTGGCAGCACTAGCAAACTATGACAGCGGGGGTGGGGGGATGCCTGGAGAGCACTGATGGCCGTGAACTTCCTGGCTCATGGCCAGGGTGGTAGCGAGGCCGGGTGGTGGCATGAGGAGCCCTGAGTGAGGGTCTGAGCCTGAGGACTTCGTGATTTATTTCCCGCGCGTGCCTTCATTATCCTCGCACTGTCAGTAAAGTTCCAGTCGATGTCACTGCCTGGCCTCTGCTCTGTGTGGGACCTTAAGGACAAGGTCCTCACTGAGGATAGAGCAGTTGGGGGTGAGGGCACCCTCCTTGAGCCCCTGAGGTCAGTTATGCCCCAGGACGAGGGTCTTCAAGTCCAGACCCCGGAAAGGGCAGGAACGTGCCCACTGGCAGGGGCAGCATCCCTGGGGACTCAAGAATAGCTCGTGGGTAGCTGGAGGAGTACTGGTTTCCTTCAGCCACGCTGGTGCATGCCTGTTGCATTCCCATGTAAATCACACATCGAATATATATTTTACTAGCTGTGCTACATTAGGGAAGTTACTTAAACTATCTGGTCCTGTTTTTGGAGGGTGAAGCAGGGGATAAAAGTTGTTATAAGGATTAAATGAGGCAATGTATACAAAGGCTTGGCATTTCTCTTACTTCTGGAGTACCTACTATGTGCCAGCTACCATCTTATAATTTGACGATATAATAGAAAACAAGAGAAAAAAATGTCTTGACCGCCACAGAACTTGTATTATGGAGAAGGAGAAACTATGAAGGAAACAAATGTGGAAAGTGACCCTAGAAGGAAGAGATGGTCCACAGGGTGCCAAGTGAGGAGACGGGAGGACCCACGTGCAGGTGCCGAGCATTTAACTCATGGGGCCTGTGGCCTTAGGCCTGTGTGAGCTCCACACACACTAGACGTCATAGGGCTGATGCTTCAGGGAGAAGGGGCTGGAAAAATTCTGCTCATTGGCCCAGGGAAATGATTAGGAACCTTATGCCCAGGGTCGTGAGTGAGGAAAAAAATCTCCTCTTTGAAAATAAAATGAGTTTGGCAGTTCCTCAAAATGTTAAACACAGAATTCCCATATTATCCAGCAACCACTCTGAGGTATAGACCCCAAAGAACTGAAAGCAGGGTCTCAGGCCCAATGTTCACAGCAGCACTCTTCACAACATCCAGAGGTGGAAACAACCCAACTGTCCATCAACAGGTGAATGGATAAACAAAAGGTGGAATGTGTATACAATGGAACATTACTGAACCTTTACAAGGAATGAAATTCTGATACACGTTAAACAGGATGAACCTTGGACACATTATGCTATATGAAATACGCCAGACATGAAAGGACACCTACTGTATGATTCCACTTACACGAGCTATGCAGAATAGTCAAATTCACGGACACCAAGTAGACAGTGGTTACCAGGATCTGGGGGGAGGAGGAATGGAGAGTTCTCGTTTAATGAGAATGGAGTTTCTGTTTGAGATGATGAAAATGTTCTGGAAATGGATCATGGTGGTGGGTGCACGATATTGTGAATACACTGAATGCCGCTGAACTGTACACTTGAAAATAGAACAAAATGGTAAATTTTATGTTATGTATATTTTACCATAACAAACACAAGAGAAATAAATAAAAATAAAGTGATTTACCCCAGGTCATAGAGCTACAGGAGTTGAGGTGCTGGGCCTGGAACCCTGAGGTACGCTTCCTGGGCCCAGCTGTCTCCAGAAATAGAAACCACACTGCTAACAGTGGAGGGCACTTACAGCAGGAGCAGGGGTACCGGGAATCACTCATACAGGTTTCTTCCTTTGTTTCTTTTAACTGTCTTTCCCATCTTCCTTCTAAATGGTATTTTCTCCTCTTAGGTTTGGAGTTGTAATTAATTGAGGACACTGTGTGTACTCACTAGGAGCCTGTGCCCTGGAGTCAGGCTGCCTGGGTTCAAAGCCCAGCTCTGCCACATACTAGGTGGGTAGTTTGGGGCAACTTTCTTAAACTCTCTGTTCCTCCGTGTTCCCACCTGTGAGAAGTAGGCTAATGGCAGTGTCTCCAAGCCTGGCGCCACAGTGCTAAGTGGGTGTTTTCACTGTTAACGTTACAGGGCTGAAAGAGCTGCCTCAGAGGGAGGCTCTGGTTGGCACTAAAGCTTGCTGGACTCTTACAATCCTTCTGCATGATTCTTAAAGCCCCAGTACTCTTCTAGAATGTTGCATCAGAGGCAAGAGGAACAGCAAAGATGCACATGAAACATGTTGCCCGTGCACACCCTTACTTACTCAGGGATGTCCAATGATTTCCCGGTTTCCATAGGACATGGTTTATAATCTACTGGGCTGTTGGGCTGTGATGAGTGCAGTTTAAAAACACGTGAAGTGTGCACAGGAACGGTCTACACACACCATAAAGTGCATCTCCTTCCATTATCAGTGCTGCCCCTCTGGGCAGTCTGTGAACTGCAGCCCAAGTCACCCATTCAGGAGGGCTTGGGGGAGGGGGGCAGGCACAGGCCTGACGGTATGATGTTTCCCAGACATAAGCCCACTCCCGATTCTGTTCCCTCTGTTCTCTCTAAATGGATTTGTGAGATACTTACACCGTTCCTGTTCCCATGAAACGAGGTTTAACAAAAAGAAAAGAAAAAGGCAGCTTGCTTCTGAGAACCCAAGGAGCTGCAGCACCATCTGAGACTTGGGCGCTGGCTGTGGGCTCCTGGAGGACTAAGATGTGCTCTCACCCACCCTCTTCCAACATGTGACTCAAAATCCAGAGGCACGGAGGATGAGACTAACATGTTCTACTACACTGTTTAAACCTTTTGCGTGGAAAGGAAAAAACCACCACTGTAGGCTAAATTTTTTAAAATGACAAATGTTAAAAAGAAAAAAATTCTTGCAATTCACATGACAAAACAGGGCTAAAAGTTCCTAATACAAAAAGAGCTCCTAGAAATAGGACCAAAAAGAGAGAGAGAACCCAATAGAAAAGGTGGGCAGCATTGACAGAAAGCACCCCTGAGAATGTATTCTGTGGCATTGGGCATGCACAGAAGAGGACATATGCAGGAGATTGTTCACTGCAACCATGTTTGTGATAAAAAACAGTGGAAACAGCAGGTGGCTCTTTCCCGATCTGATGCTTCCCTGGGATGGACCACTTCACTGCTGAAACAGAGAGGAGGCTGTGCTCTCAGTACAGGTGTGGAAAGTGCTCTACTGTATCTCTTGAGAAAAATAAGCAAGGGTCAGAACAGTGCATATAATTTGCTACCTTTTGTATCAAAAGGGGCAGAAGATAAGAATTTATATTTGTATTTTCTTGGTTTTGCAAGACAAATCCGAATGCATACAGGAAGAAACTACCTAAAGAGGTTAGTTGCCAGGTGGGGCACCTGGATGGACAGGGTAAGGCTTGGAGACACACTTTCCATGTTCCCCTTTCTGTGTTGACTGTTGAAAGGAAGAAGGGGTTACCAATTCAGACTTAAATAAATAAATATATATATTGGCCATGCCACATGAGATCCTAGTTCCCTGACAAGGGATTGAACCCATGCCCCCTGCAGTGGAAGCACGGAGCCCTAACCACTGGACCTCCAGGGAATTCCCTAAATAAATGTATTCTTATGAGGCTGGGGGTAGGGAAGATACTCATATATCACAATGGGAGAATAAATAGTCCAACATTTCTGAAATGCAATTCAGCAAATTCAGCAGTATGCATGCACACAAAAATTTCACTGGAAGGATCCTGATTATATGTTGGTCATAGGGAAAAATTCCAAATTTTTGGAAGATGGACATGTTAAATATCCAACATCAGCTCCCTCACCTGCAGCCCAGCGTGCCCTCCCCCCACCTGTCGGGCTCCTCGGTGGCTACTGCAGAGGATTAAGAGCCCAGTCGCTGAGGAGGAGGCGGCTGCCAGTCCCTGCACACCATCCGCCACCTAACTGGACATGGGCGAAGGAGCAAGAGTGTCGCCTCTGTAGCCTTCAGAGAAGGCGAGGACATTGCCGTTTCAGCTGCCGCCGCCACCGTTTTCACATGCAGCAGCTCACCGCTGTGAGGCTGACAGGGTCTTGGTGCTCTGGCCAGTGGTCAGGCCTGAGCCTCTGAGGTGGGAGAGCCGAGTTCAGGACATTGGTCCACCAGAGACCTCCCGGCCCCATGTAATACCAAATGGCAAAAGCTCTCCCAGATATCTCCATCTCAACGCTAAGACCCAGCTCCGCTCAACGACCAGCAAGCTACAGTGCAGGACACCCCATGCCAAACAACTAGCAAGACAGGAACACAACCCCACCCATTAGCAGAGAGGCTGCCTAAAATCATAATAAGGTCACAGACACCCCAAAACACACCACCGGACACAGTCCTGCCCACCAGAAAGACAAGATCCAGCCTCATCCACCAGAACACAGGCACCAGTCCCCTCCACCAGGAAGCCTACACAACCCACTGAACCAACCTGACCCACTGGGGGCAGGCACCAAAAACAACAGGAACAACGAACCTGTAGCCTGCGAAAAGGAGACGCCCAAACACAGAAAGCTAAGAAAAATGAGAAGACAGAGAAACACACAGCAGATAAAGGAGAAAGGTAAAAACCCACCAGACCAAACAAATGAAGAGGAAATAGGCAGTCTACCTGAAAAAGAATTCAGAATAATGATAGTAAAGATGATCCAAAATCTTGGAAATAGAATGGAGAAAATACAGGAAACGTTTAACAAGGATCTAGAAGAACAAAAGAGCAAACAAACAATGATGAACAACACAATAAATGAAATTAAAAATTCTCTAGAAGGAATCAATAGCAGAATAACTGAGGCAGAAGAACGGATAAGTGACCTGGAGGATAAAATAGTGGAAATAACTACTGCAGAGCAGAATAAAAAAAAAAGGATGAAAAGAATGGAGGACAGTCTCAGAGTCCTCTGGGACAACATTAAATGCACCAACATTCAAATTATAGGGGTCCCAGAAGAAGAAGAGAAAAAGAAAGGGACTGAGAAAATATTTGAAGAGATTATAGTTGAAAACTTCCCTATTATGGGAAAGGAAATAGTTAATCAAGTCCAGGAAGCACAGAGAGTCCAATACAGGATAAATCCAAGGAGAAACATGCCAAGACACATATTAATCAAAGTAGCAAAAATTAAATACAAAGAAAAACTATTAAAAGCAGCAAGAGAAAAACAACAAATAACACACAAGGGAATCCCCATAAGGTTGACAGCTGATCTTTCAGCAGAAACTCTACAAGCCAGAAGGGAGTGGCAGGACATATTTAAAGTGATGAAAGGGAAAAACCTACAACCAAGATTACTCTACCCAGCAAGGATCTCATTCAGATTAAACAGAGAAATCAAAAGCTTTACAGACAAGCAAAAGCTAAGAGAATTCAGCACCACCAAACCAGCTTTACAACAAACGCTAAAGAAACTTCTCTAGGCAGGAAACACAAGAGAAGGAAAAGACCTACACTAACAAACCCAAATCAATTAAGAAAACAGTAACAGGAACATACATACCGACAATTACCTTAAATGTAAATGGATTAAATGCTCCAACCAAAAGACACGGCCTGGCTGAATGGATACAAAAACAAGACCCATATATGTGCTGTCTACAAGAGACCCACTTCAGACCTAGGGACACATACAGACTGAAAGTGAGGGGATGGAAAAAGATATTCCATACAAATGGAAATCAAAAGAAAGCTGGAGTAGCAATTCTCATATCAGACAAAATGGACTTTAAAATAAAGACTATTACAAGAGACAAAGAAGGACACTATATAATGATCAAGGGATCAATCCAAGTAGAAGATAGAACACTTGTAAATATTTATGCACCCAACATAGGAGTACCTCAATACATAAGGCAAATGCTAACAGCCATAAAAGGGGAAAGTGACAGTAACACAATAATAGGAGGGGACTTTAACACCCCACTTTCACCAATGGACAGATCAACCAAAATGAAAATAAATAAGGAAACACAAGCTTTAAATGATACATTAAACAAGATGGACTTAATTGATACTTATAGGACATTCCAAGCAAAAACAACAGAGTACAGTTTCTTCTCAAGTGCTCATGGAACTTTCTCCAGGATAGATCATATCTTGAGTCACAAATCAAGCCTTGATAAATTTAAGAAAATTGAAATTGTATCAAGTATCTTTGCTGTCCACAACGCTATGAGACTAGATATCAATTACAGAAAAAATCTGTAAAGAATACAAACAATACACTACTAAATAACCAAGAGATCACTGAAGAAATCAAAGAGGAAAAAGAGGAAATCTAAAAACCTAGAAACAATGACAATGAAAAGACGATGACCCAAAACCTGTGGGATGCAGCGAAAGCAGTTCTAAGAGGGAAGTTTAGAGCAATACAATCCTACCTCAAGAAACAGGAAACATCTCGAATACACAACCTACCCTTACACCTAAAGCAATTAGAAAAAGAAGAACAAAAAAACCCCCAAAGTTGGCAGGAGGAAAGAAATCATAAAGATCAGAACAGAAATAAATGAAAAAGAAATGAAGGAAACGATAGCAAAGATCAATAAAACTAAAAGCTGGTTCTTTGAGAAGATAAACAAAATTGATAAACCATTAGCCAGACTCATCAAGAAAAAAAGGAAGAAGATCGAAACAAAAAAGGAGAAGAAACAACTGACACTGCAGAAATACAAAGGATCATGAGAGATTACTACAAGCAACTATATGCCAATATAATGGAGAACCTGGAAGAAATGGAGAAATGCTTAGAAAAGCACAACCTTCTGAGACTGAACCAGGAAGAAAGAGAAAATATAAAGAGACCAATCACAAGCACTGAAATTGAAACTGTGATTAAAAGTCTTCCAAAGAAACAAAAGCCCAGAACCAGATGGCTTCACAGGTGAATTCTATCAAACATTTAGAGAAGAGCTAACCACCTATCCTTCTCAAACTCTTCCAGAATATAGCAGAGGGAGGAACACTCCCAAACTCATTCTATGAGGCCACCATCACCCTGATACCAAAACCAGACAAGGATGTCACAAAGAAAGAAAACTACAGGCCAATATCACTGATGAACATAGATGCAAAAATCCTCAGCAAAATACTAGCAAACAGAATGCAACGGCACATTAAAAGGATCATACACCATGATCAAGTGGGGTTTATCCCAGGAATGCAAGGATTCTACCACATACGCAAATCAATCAATGTGATAAACCATATTAACAAACTGAAGGAGAACAACCATATGATCATCTCAATAGATGCAGAAGAAGCTTTCGATAAAATTCAACATCCATTTATGATAAAAAAAAAAAAACCTCCAGAAAGCAGGCATAGAGGGAACTTAGCTCAACATAATAAAGGCCATACATGACAAACCCACAGCCAACATCATTCTCAATGTTGAAAAACTGAAACCATTTCCACTAAGATCAGGAACAAGACAAGGTTGCCCACTCTCACCATTATTATTCAACATAGTTTTGGAAGTTTTAGCCACAGCAGTCAGAGAAGAAAAATAAATAAAAGGAATCCAAATCAGAAAAGAAGTAAAACTGTCATTGTCTGCAGATGACCTGATACTATACATAGAGAATCCTAAAGATGCTACCAGAAAACTACTAGAGCTAATCAATGAACTCGGTAAAGTAGCAGGATACAAAATTAATGCACAGAAATCTCTTGCATTCCTATATGATAGTGATGAAAAATCTGAAAGAGAAATTAAGGAATCACTCCCATTTACCATTGTAACAAAAAGAATAAAATACCTAGGAATAAACCTACCTAAGGAGAAAAAAGACCTGAATGCAGAAAACTATAAGACACTGATGAAAGAAATTAAAGATGATACAAACAGATGGAGAGATATACCATGTTCTTGGACTGGAAGAATCAACATTGCGAAAATGACTATACTACCCAAAGCAATCTACAGATTCAATACAATCTCTATCAAACTACCAATGTCATTTTTCAGAACTAGAACAAAAAATTTCACAATTTGTATGGAAACACAAAAGTCCCCGAATAGCCAAAACAATCTTGAGAAAGAAAAACGGAGCTGGAAGAATAAGGCTCCCCCTGACTTCAGACTATACTACAAAGCTACAGTAATCAAGACAGTATGGTACTGGCACAAAAACAGAAATATAGATCAATGGAACAGGATAGAAAACCCACGCACATATGGTCACCTTATTTTTGATAAAGGAGGCAAGAATGTACAATGGAGAAAAGACACCCTCTTCAATAAGTGGTGCTGGGAAAACTGGACAGCTACATGTAAAAGAATGAAATTAGAACACTCCCTAATACCATACACAAAAAGAAACTCAAAATGGATTAAAGACCTAAATGTAAGACCGGACACTATAAAACTCTTAGAGGAAAACTTAGGCAAAACACTCTATGACATAAATCACAGCAAGATCCTTTTTGACCCACCTCCTAGAGAAATGGAAATAAAAACAAAAAGAAACAAATGGGACCTAATGAAACTTAAAAGCTTTTGCACAGCAAAGGAAACCATAAACAAGACGAAAAGACAACCCTCAAAATGGGAGAAAATATTTGCAACTGAAGCAACTGACAAAGGATTAATCTCCAAAATTTACAAGCAGCTCATGCAGTTCAATATGAAAAAAACAAACAGCCCAATCCAAAAATGGGCAGAAGACCTGAAGAGACATTTCTCCAAAGAAGACATACAGATGGCCAAGAGGCACATGAAACAATGCTCAACATCACTAATCATTAGAGAAATGCAAATCAATACCACAATGAGGTATCACCTCACATGAGTCAGAATAGCCATCATCAAAAAATCTACAAACAATAAATGCTGAGGAGGGTGTGGAGAAAAGGGAACCCTCTTGCACTGTTGGTGGGAATGTAAATTGATACAGCCCCTATGGAGAACAGTATGGAGGTTCCTTAAAAAACTAAAAATAGAACTACCATACGAAACGGCAATCCCACTACTGGGCACACACCCTGAGAAAACTGTAATTTAGAAAGAGTCATGTATCACAATGTTCACTGCAGCTCTATTTACAATAGCCAGGACATGGAAGCAACCTAAGTGTCTACTGACAGATGAATGGATAAAGAGGATGTGGTACATATATACAATGGAATATTACTCAGCCATAAAATAAAACAAAATTGAATTATTTGTAGTGAGGTGGATGGACCTAGAGACTGTCAAACTGAGTGAAGTAAGTCAGAAAGAGAAAAACAAATACCATATGCTAACACATATATATATGGAATCTAAAAAAAAAAAAAAAAAGGTTCTCAGGAACCTAGGGGCAGGGCAGGAATAAAGACACAGATGTAGAGAATGGACTTGAGGACACAGGGAGGGGGAAGGGTAAGCTGGGATGAAGTGATAGAATGGAATGGACATATATACACTACCAAGCGTAAAATAGATAGCTAGTGGGAAGCAGCCACATAGCACAGGGAGATCAGCTTGGTGCTTTGTGTCCACGTAGAGGGGTGGGATAGGGACGGTGGGAGAGAGGTGCAAGAGGGAGGAGATATGGGGATATATGTACACATATAGCTGATTCACTTTGTTATACAGCAGAAACTAACACACCATTGTAAAGCATTATACTCAAATAAAGATGTTAAAAAAAAAGAGGGAGACAAAAAATATATACATATCCAACAGCAGAGGATGGGGTGAATAAACCGTGATACACTCATAGGACCAGAAACTAAAAGCTAATTAAAATAGCATATAGTACAACTGACCCTTAACAACTGGGGGTTAGGGGCACCACCTCACATCCTGCAGTGAAAAATCTGCTTATAACTTCATAGTCAGCCCTCCTATTCATGGTTCTACATCCAGGGATTCAACCAGCTGTGGATCTGGTAGTACTGTAATACCTATGTTTTGAAAATATTCCATGCAGTTCGAACCCGTATTGTTCAAGGGTCAACTGTATATGTACTGATATGGAGAGTTGGTCATATTATATCATAGAATGGAAAAGCAGGTTACATATTTGTTTGTATGCTCTGGTACAATATTTGTAAAAATGTAAATATAGATATAAATAAACTCTGTGAGGATAATACATCAAAATGTCATCAGTGGTTACAGCTACATAGTAGGTCATGATCAATTTAAATTTTTATCTTTTACTTCTCTGACTTTTTTGATATTATGTATCAATATTGTAATTAAAGTTAATTTAAAATCTTCCAGATATATGTGTATATTTGAAAATACAGTTTTAAATGATGGAATCATTAGCATATATCCAGTTATACAATCCGCTTTTTTCAGCTTGAGCATTCATTAATCAATACCTTTTCCTGTCAGTAAACATATCTTGGGGAAAATGAGAGGTGGGACTAAAAGGTTTTTATGTCTGTTTCTTTGTTTTAGTTTTTTCTCATTTGGATCTTCAGATTTTTCTACTCTCAACAGTCAGCAATTCATGTAATTAAGAAATAATAAACAATTTTAAAAAGAAATAGTAGGTGGTTTTCAAAGCTCTTTTTGGACTATTTGCACACAATTTATGCAAAAGCAGGCAGGGCAATGATGACTCCATATGGAGAAATAGAGACTCGTGAGGTCAGGAGGTTTGCTGGGAGTTTCCGAGCCATTAAAGTGAAGCTGCGTCTGGACCACATTTTCTAACACATGGCCCAGGGAAGCTCATTCTGCCTGCTGTGCACATTCCCAGAATCCTCCCAGACATCTGGAAGGCTTCGTCTCAATTCCTACTCCACTAGGAAAGTGTACAAGGTTGTCTGCAATGCCCAATAAAAATCCACAAAAGGAAGGGCTCACCAACATGAAGAAGCATCCCTCAGGAGACACTTGCTTTAGGGCCCCATGTTAAACTGCAATGAAATTCTCAAGAATTCTCTTTCCACTTTTCCCTGAATATGATTACCACTGAGTGTGGGCAGATTCACAAATACTTCTAGAGGAAATGATTTCCATTAAAAGAAAAAGAAAAAAAAGATTACCCCCAGTTAAAGATTTTTTAAAATGTTATTAAAGGGTAAATGTGTTGAGGGTAAACTCTCTATACCTCTGCATTTCAATGCTTAGTTAGTTCGCCCAGAGGCACCCAATCTTGGATGGTTGTGATAAACGAATGGATGGATGGAAGGATGATTGTTTGAGATGCATTAATTGAAAGAGGGAAGAAAGGAAAAGAAGGAAGGCAGGAAGGAAGGGAGGGAGGGAGGGAGGTGAGAGGGAGGGAAGGAGGCTGCTTGGCTTGGTTGGAAAGGTGAATGGAAGAATGGTCGGGATGGAAGAAAGGATGGTTGGCTCCCTAGCTAGGTGGATGTGATAGAATAATGGGTGGGTGGATGTAAGGCTAGATTGATGGATGGAATAAATGCATAAGCTGAAGTTGGTATTAAAGTATAACAAGACTCTCATTCAAGTACTGTGGCCTGTTCCAGCTTAGGGACAGAGGAGTTGCTGACATAATTCCCTTCTAGGAAGGATGGAAATTTCACAGCTTCATATACTAGTCTCATTAACAGCTGCCGAGACCGAAGCAGGGCTCCCCACTGTGATCCTTCCCTTTCACAACCAGAAAATGGCCAAGGGAGTTAAGAGGCTGAAATGAGGAGGTGCAAGAGGTAGCATCTTTATTTTACAGGTGAGGTCGCTAACTGAAACCCCCTTGCAAATAATGAATGTCCAAGCTATTAGAGACTTTATAAGATACCAGGCATTTAAAATAAAATTGTAGACCATAGAAATGAACAAAAGAAGAGAACAGAGTCATTAAAACCATTCAAAGGGATGGGGCAGGTCATCCCACTGTGGTTACTGCCAAGGCTAAATTGCAGTGTGTAATGCCATCTGCCCTGGTGTTCTTCCTGTCACTCCCAAAAACTTTTCATTCCACTTTATTTTAAGAGTGCCAAAAGGTGTGCTTCTAATTTTATTCCCCTCTAGTTCTTTTTATAGTACTCAAACTTGGGAAAATATCAGTAATAGAAAAATGTGTCCTTTTTAAAATTTTAAGTCGGCCAGAAGTTCAAGTACCCTGAATTTCCTGCTCCTTTGGAATGCATCACCTGCTGTTTGCAGTGCCAGCTGCACCTGCACAGTTTTCGAGCACACATCTACCTGCTGGACTGCCGACCAGCCTATTAGCTAAGCTGGTGGACAAAGCACACACTTGGGTGTTTTTAGATTCCATCACTGTAATGAGAGTAAAAAGTTCCAGGCCTCCTGCAACCCCTCCCAAAGTCTGCAAGAGAACTAGGAGCTGAGGGCAGCGCTCATTTAGAAAATGCCAGCGAGCAGCAGGGAGTTCCAAAGCACCTCTCACCTGGCCATGGCACTGAATTTGTTGGGGTCTTTTTATTTTCACTTGTGAAAGAAGTACATTCTGCTAAAGGCTTTGAATCAAGGTGCTACAGCAGATGCTGCCTGAGCCCTGTCCATACCCTTTTCTTTCCCCTTCGGCGCTGACAGGCTTGAATTCCAACTGCCAGCACCTCATTTTGTGGCCTGAAGACTTTCTCTTGCCCTGGAGCCACCCCTTTGCCACCTGTGCAGCAGGCCAAAGTGCCAGGGAATTGATACCCCTGGAGCAGCCTCCCAACAATGGTGGACAGGACTTGGTGTATAAATACCCCAGCTCCCCAGTCCCTCAGGCAGGACAACACTGAGGTGTGTGTTCTACATTGGCTTCCAGAGCTTTCTGAGGAGATATAAGCTTCAGTCACCCACAGTAGCCAGCTTGATATCACATGCCTTATGCTTTCTTGGCTGTCCTCCCTTCCCTGTCTTTCTTCTCCAGGCCCCTGCCAGCATCTCCTGGGATCTTCTCCCAGATAAACTACACCATATGGAATCTTTGTCTTAGAGTCAGATTCAGAGAGAACCCAAACAAAGACAGGTGCCTACCTCTGCCAATGGGATATTGTTGTGGAGGAACAGTTACTGGCCAGCTGGGAGGTTCCCTCACAAAATCAAAAAGTGTGGCTCCTTCTATAGCCTGAGCTATAGTATACAGTTTGGGGGCCCTCTGATGCACTTTGGGGTCCCTTGGGCCGCTACCTTCTGTCCCAGGAGTGATGAGTTGATAGGGAACCCCAGCCAGAGGCATTCAGAACACACGTGTAGGTAGACAAAGACTGTGTCATGTTGGAACAGTAGTACATTAGGAGGACCTCTTATGTTCTCCTGCCATCACCATATGTGAGCACCCTCCTCACCAGTCCCTCCTAACTGTGAAGTAGGAGGTGGAGGAATAATGATAGAGGAACGAGAATGGAGGGAGAAGAATGGCAGGCGAAAAGCAGAAGGCTTTCCTGCATCCTACTCATTTCCGTTAGATTCAATTTATTTTTTTCCCTCTGAAGTATATTTCTTAGAGTTTCTTTTAGGGAGGATCTGCTAGGGGTAAACTTTCCATTCTTATTTGATTGAAGATGTCTTTATTGTATCCTTGCTCCTGAATAACTGTTTACCTAGATTTTGAAATCCACCTTGGTACTTATTTTCTGTCAGCATGTGCCTTGTCTTCTGACTTCTCCTGTTGATATTGAGAAGGCTGTTTTCAGTTGGACTGTCGTTGCTTTGTAAGCAAGGCTGTTTGTTTGTTTTTTAATCTCTGGCTTCTTAATCCAGAGAGGTTAAATCTCTTTTCCCTCTCTGATGTTCTGCAGTTTCATTTTCATCTGCTATGTATGCCTTAATTTTTATTTATATTGCTCAGGACTCCCTACCACTTGAATCTGAAGAATCATGTTTTCTATTAATTCTTAAAAAAAAAAAAATCTCAGCCAGTATCTCTTTGAGGATTGCCACTCTCTCATTATTTCTATTCTTGCCTGAAATTCCTATCAAGGATATGACAGCTCTTGTTATTCTATCCTCCATGCCTCTTAAGCTTTCTTTAATATTTTCTATCTCCCCTTGGCTCCATCTTCCAATTTACAAACTGTCTTTAGCTGTGTCTAAGCTGCTGCTTAACTCCATCCACTCAGTGTTTCATTTAAATAATCCTATTTTTCCATTTCTAGAAGTTCTATTTGGCTCTTCTTCAAGTCCATCTGGTCATATTTAGTCTCTCTTCTGTGGTTTTTATGTTATACATATTATTTTATATTCTCTATCTGAACATTCTATTATCTGAAAGCTACAATGTTTGGTATGGACACTTACATTTATTCTTGGTGACTGTGTCCTTTAGCGTTTTATAAGTTTTCATTTTTATTGTAAGGCTGTCTTCCACAGGGATGGATGATCTTGTTTTGTTCTGTTTTTGTTTTCTGTGGGAATCCTGTGCAATTTGGAAAACAGAAGTGTCCCTCCATAGTGGTTTTGGTTTCGCTCTTGCCAAGTGCCTTGGGGAGAGTCAAGGCAGCTAAAAAATGACCACCTCTAAACAGCCTCCTTGGGTCCCTTTTCCTCAGCTGAGCCTTGGAACCTCTCACTTCTGCTCGCATAGCTCCCTGTACACACTCCTATGGCACCTCAGACAACACTCTGTTTTCAGGCCATGTGTCTGTTTCCTCAGTTCATCTACAAGTCCCTCAACATTCATCAGATCTGGCACAGAGCTCATAAATGTTTGTTGACTGAATGAACTTGGAGAAATAAGCCTCAGAGCCTCAGCTTCTTTGAATGGGATGTTATCTTTCATCCTTACCTCATAGGATTTGGGGGATAGACCCTCAGGGTCAAAAGGTGCTTTAACTAAACCCATAAGACCACTGCATCAAATGCTTAATTCCCTGCATGATAATTAACTAAAGGCCCCTTACAAGGTATGAGGCACCAACAGAGGTACCTCACTGTGCTTTTCCACTGTGCCTGGCAATGGGGTCACCATACATTATTATCTGCTTTCCTTGTGCTTTATGAGTCAGAAATGGTTCCAGTGTTAAAGATCCATCATGTAGTAACAATTTCAGACTTTTCTGAGACCAAGGCTGTACCTGAGGCAGATTTCCTTCAAAATCAAATGGCAGCAGCCAAAAAAATCAGCTCTAAATGTCCTCCTTTTTACCAGCTCGATCGAACACTCTTTAAGGACAGTGATCACTACATATATGTGCTTGTACACAAGCTGTAAGCAGGGAGCTGAATAGTAGGTGTGACTGAATTTTGACTCATTGAATTCCAGTTAAAGGTAGTGTTCCATGTGATACTCAACACTCTAGCTATAAAATATAAACTATCTCCGAATACTAGAAACTCTTGATAATGGTAAAGCCATCTCTGGTTTGTGCTATACTTTTTCTTTTTTTTACTCAAGCATTTTGTGGTGCAGAAAAAGGACTGGAATTGCAGTGGTTTTTAGTGACTCCAAAGAGCTGTCTTCCTCTGCCCCCTAGTGGCCTCATGACAAATTGGAAGCCCCTCCGCGTTGCCCTCAATCTATTCTTACTGTTTTTATTATTGCTCATGAAAAAAGATTTTCTTAAACTTGCTACAGCTTCAAAGTTTTCTATGCTAAAAGTGAAATGAATGAAGTGCACTTTTACTAGAAACTACCTGTGCAGTCAGAGGCATCGTCCTAGACACGGAGAACCTAGAATTTAGGAAGCGATCCCCTCTCCTCCCCTTGCAGGCTGCATCCTCGGCCATCCACCCTTGGTGTAAATACTTTCTGGGACAGTTGTTTGCCACTCTGGGACCCCCCTGCTCAACAACTCCATCGAACATGAAATGTTCACCTCCTTCCCAGCTGCACTGTACAACCCGGCACCTCCCACATCAGACTTAAGCCTGCCTTCACGAGATGTGGTCATCCCACGGACACCCTGGTCTCCTGTCCAGACCAAGAACAGCTCCCTCCTTCATTTGCCTTGGCTGCCAGCGCCCAACTCCTGCCTGTGCTCTGACGTCACATCAGTGTAGTGGAGCCCCCAGGGAACCAGATCCTAGACTTGAACGTGATGTTCACGGTGTGGTCAGACCCGCACCAACCGCTGTTACTTCTGTTGAGGTATGACCATGCAAATGACGTCATTATTCATGCCACCGAGTCTGCACTAGTTCCCTTATCAAACGCGGCATCCAACTGGCTCCTACTGAGCTTGGATCACCCTCACATCTCCATTGGCCAAGCCAGCCCTCTCTTATTCTGACCTCCTAACTGTGGCTTATTTTTTCGATATAATCATGGGAATTTTCTTTTCATCCCTGTTTTTTGCCAGAGGACTGGATCATGTGACCATAGAGGGAAATTCCAACCTGAGGGATTTTGACCATAGAGGAGAGAAATTCCTGACAGCAAATAGTGATGGGACGTCCCAGGGGCCAAGAATCAAAAGTGCGGTCTTGGCCTTGACCCCTTCTGGCTCAACGGTGATGTGGAATCTACCTCACCACACGCTTGGAAGGATTAAAGGAGGGGAAAGGTCTTTCCAGAGAGGAGATATTAAAACCTTGAATGGACAGCTGATGGATACTACACAATCTTGGAAACTTCTTCCAAAAAATCACATGGATTTTCAGGAAATTAGCTCTCCTGTTGCCATCTAGTGGGAAACTTGGTTGACAAATCCAGGTGTGTAAGAAATATTGCCTTTCTCTATTCTCCTTAAATCCTATTCCGAATCTCTATATTAGTTTCCTAAGGCTGCTGTGACAATGTACCACAAGCTGGTACATTAAACAACAGAAATGTATTGTCTTAACACAGCATTGTAAATCAACTATACTTGAAAAGAAAAAGAAATGTATTGTCTCACAGCTCTGGAATTCATGGTGTTCTCCCTGTGTGTATGTGTCTTTGTCCAAATTTCCCCTTATAAGGACACCAGTCATAATGGATTAGGGCCCACCCTAGTGACCTCATTTTAACTTGATTACCTTTGTAAAGACCCTATTTCCAAATAAGATCACATTCTAAAGTACTAGGTTAGAACTTCAAAATATCTTTTGGGGGGACACAATTCAACCCACAATAATCTCCATCCTGCCAAATTAACAGGAAACCCCACCTTGACTACCATTAGCTACACACACACACTCACTCACTCACTCACTCACTCACTCACTCACTCACACCCATATCCTCTATCCCAGGATTGAGCTTCTGATGTTTTGGGCTAACCCAAAGCACTTGGGAGACCCATCTGTTCTTTTCTTTCCTGGGTGCTGCTGAGTGCCCATGCTCGCATGGTCTCTCCAAACCAATGGCTTTGCTTGAGGGCTCCAAACTCCTTGTCATTGTTGGCAACTCCAGAATCCAGGGCCCAGACAATACGGCACCCTACACAGGCATCCTTCTGGAGTGTTGCTACTTCACCAGGGACCTGGGTCTCGCTAGTCTTGACCCTACTAACTTTTTCCCTCTTCCCTCTTGAAGCCCCTAAAGGCAACTCCTCAAGCAATCCCAAAAGAAACAGAGCCACTGACATTAAGCAGACTTATCTTGAAACCTTCTCTGAGGAGAGGCCAACTCAGAGCCTTTCTGAGTACATGAAATGGAGGGAGGGAAAAATATAAGATGAATAACAAAGTTTTTATATCAATGGATTACCCCACTAGGTTTCTAACTGTGTCCCCAAGGAATAAGCCATAAGCCAATTCTCTGACCAAAGCCAAGCTGGCTGGAGACCACAAACCTGAACACAGCCTCCCTCTTCTCTTCCACACTCAGCTGCAGGACACTCGCCTGCCTGAGCAGATGTTGCTGGGACCTGCAGGTGACCAAGTATGAGTGAGTTCTGCTGGGGTCCCTAAACTCAGAAGCATCTACTAGGAGTTGGATACAGAGCCCAGAGCAAGAACCAGAAGGAGACAGTTTGAGAAGAGATGGGTGTTGAGGGGCCCACAGTGTCTCCTGAAGAAGAAGAAAAAGTGACCACATGTTTGGGCAGGGTCACTGTAGTATGATAAGAAATACAATCGTCACTTGGTATCCCTGGGGATTGGTTTCAGGATGCCCCCCTACTCCCCATGGATACCCAAATCTGTCGACGTTCAAGTCCCTTATATAAAATAGCACAGTATTTGCACGTAACCTATG
The DNA here is from genome assembly GCF_949987515.2 of Delphinus delphis. Classification (NCBI taxonomy): domain Eukaryota; kingdom Metazoa; phylum Chordata; class Mammalia; order Artiodactyla; family Delphinidae; genus Delphinus; species Delphinus delphis. The sequence continues at coordinate 76,576,154 of NC_082695.1, read as the reverse complement.
CACATCCTCTTGTATATTTTAAATCATCTCTAGGTTACTTGTAACACCTAGTGCTATGTAAATAGTTGTTGGTGCATGGAAAATTCAGGTTTTGCTTTTTGGAACTTTCTCGAAAATTTTTTTTTTTTTTTGATCTATGATTGGTTGAATCCGTGGATGCAAAACCCACAGAGATGGAGGGCTGACTGTGGATATGGTCCTTGTCTCCAGTTCCTGGCAGAGGTCCTAAAACCCTTAGCGTTTCCTGAGTGCTCAGTGTGTCTTTTGTTATTCATAAAGAGCCCCTTAGATCACACCTAACTTTTGATAATAAGGTAACTTAGGGTGGGGTCCCTGGATAGACTGAGGATGGGTCTGTCACTAGAAAGACCAAGTAATTAGAGAGTGGGAACTTCCAGCCCCACCCACACCCACGAGGAAGCGTAGGAGGGGCTGGAGTTTATGCTCTATAAAACCTCTTGATTTGAGACATTTGATGAGCTTCTGGGTTGGTGAACACATCGAAGTACTCGGAGGATGACACCCAGAGACCTCCGTGCCCTCCACCCCCCATACCTTGTCCTGTACATCTCTTCCTTCTGGCGTTCCTGAGTTTCATCCTTTCTAATAAACTTGGTAAACCTAAGTAAAGAGTTTCCCTGAGTTCTGTGAGCCACTCTAGCAAATTATGGAACCTGAGGAGGGGTCGTGGGAACCCCTGATCTATAGCTGGTTGGTCAGAAGTACAGGTGGCCTGGGACTTGTGACAGGTGTCTGAAGTGGGGCTTTGTAGGACTGAGCCCTTAGATCTGTGGAATCTGACATTAATGCCAGGTGGTTAGTGTCAGACCTGAATTCAACTGTAGGCCACTCAGTTGGTGATCAGAGAGTTGGAGAAATCATTGTTAGGGTGGAAAAAACCTTTGTTATCAGTGTGTTCTGAGTAAAATTAGCCCAGAGCCACCCTGACACCCAAAGGCCAAGAGGAGTTGACCCTGCCCTTGAGGTAGAATATGAGGTAAGACCTGAGGGCAGGGAGGGTCCTTCTGGGGCCACTTAGGGTGTGACAGCCCCCCCCTCACCCCATTACTGAGGTCCACAGGGCCAGAGACTCCTTTGCCTTCATCAGCTGTGAATCTAACAAAGGATGTTCAAGACTTTGCACTGAAAACTACAAAACATTATTGAAAAAAATTAAAGGAGACCTAAGTAATGGAGGGTTATGCAAAGTTCACAGGAAGGATACTTCAATACTGTAAAAATGTTGATCATTCAAAATTGGTTTATAGATTTAAAGGAATCCCAATCAAAATGTCAGGATTTTTTTTAAACTGGCAAACTGATTATAAAAATTCACTGGGAGATGAACAAGCTCAAGAAGAGCCAAAATATTCTTTAAGGAAAAGAACAAAGCTAAAGGATCAACATCACCAGATATCAAGATTTGCTATATAACTCCACCTCTGTGTATCTACCCCAAAGAATCAAAACTAGAGATTCAAGCAGATATTTGTATGTTCATGTTCATAGCAGCATTATTGACAATAGCCAAAAGATGGAAGCAACCCAGTGTCCATCAATGGATAAATGGATAAACAAAATGTGGTCTATACATACGATATTATTCAGCCTTGCAAAGGAAGGAAATTCTGACACCTGCTACAACATAAAGGAGCCTTAAGGACATTATGCTAAGTGAAATAAGTTGGACACAAAAGGACAAACATTGTATGATTCCACTTATGTGAGGTGTTTAGCATAGTCAAATTAATAGAGATAAAAAGTAGAATAGAAGTTTCCAGGAACTGGGAACAAGGGAAAACAGGGAGCTGTTGTTTAATGGGTATAGAGTATCAGTTTCAGAAGATGAAGAAAGTTCTGGAGATCTGTTGCACAGCAACGTAAATATACATGGCACTATTGCACCGTACACTTAAAAATGGCTAAGATGGTACGTTTTATATGTTTTGCCACAATTTTAAACATGTTTAATTTTAAATGTTTAAAGTTTTAAAAATTCTGGATGTGTATGCTGGTGATGGTTGCACAACACTGTGAATGTACTCAATGCCACTGAGCTGTATACTTAAAAATGGTTAAAATGATGACATTTTATGTTATGTGTATTTTTCCACAATTAAAAAAAAAGTTTTGTTATAAAGCTACAGCAACTAACACAGTTTGATAAAGGCATAAGAACAGACAAATAAACCAATGAAACAGCATAAAAGTCCAGACACAGACTCATACGTATATGGTCACCTGACTGATGACAGTGATGACAAAGCAGTACAATAAGGAAAGACCAATCTTTTCAATAAATAGTGTTGGATCTATTGGATAACCGTATGAGGGAAAAATGAGCCTTGACACCTAATTCACATTATACACAGAAATAAATTCCAGATGGCTTGTAGAACTAAATGTAAAAGATAAAATACTAAATCATCTAAAAAAACACAGAAGAATATCTAAAATGCACCAACTCTAAAAGAAGAGACTGGTCAACTAGACTTAATTGAAATTAGGGACTGTTATTCATCAAAGATAACATTAAAAAGGTGAAAAGGCAAGCCTCAGAGTGTGAGAAGACATATGTAATACATATACCCAACAAATAAGTTATCTTCCAAATATGTAAAAAGTCCTAGAAGTCAATAAGAAAAAGACAGACAACCCAACAGAAAAATGAACAAAAGACTTAAGCAGTTAGTTCACAAAAGAATATAACCAAATGACCAATAAACATACTAAAAGGTGCTCAACATTAAAATAAGACTATAATAAGACATCACCACAAAATTAAATTAAATTAAAAGACAGAGAGTACCAAGGGTTGATGAGATTCTGGAACAACTAAAACTCATGTACTGATAATGGGAGCATACCGTGGTACAAATACTCCAGAAAATCAATCATCCATATCTCCTAAGCTGAGAATATACACACTTTATGACCCAGAAATTCCACTCCTAGGTATAAACCCCCACAGAAATTCAGCAAGAATGTTAATTGCAACACTATTCATAATAACCTCAAAGTGGAAAAAACTAAAATGTCCATTAAAAGCAGAATGGATAAATAAATTGCAGCATAATCCAGAAAATGGAATACTATACAGCAATGAAAAAGAACAAACCGCTGTTACACATGATATAATGGGTGAATTTCACAAACACAATGTTGAACAAAAGAAGGCAGATACAAAAATGACCCCATTTATATATAATCCAAAACTAGGCAAAAGTAGTCCATAGTATTCGCAGTCAGGAGGATAATGATCCCTTAGTAGGGCTGTGACTGGAAGGGACATAAAGGAGACTTCTGGGGAAATTTTCAGCCTGTAGCCTCCAGTGCTGTGTCACCTCAGGCCAAACAACCAACAGGGAGGGAACTCAGCCCCACCCATGAGCAGACAAGCAGATTAAAGTTTTACTGAGCTATGCCAATCAGAGCAACACCCAGCTATACCCACCACCAGTCCCTCCCATCAGGAAGCTTGCACAAACCTCTTACATAGCCTCATCTACCAGAGGGCAGACAGCATAAGCAAGAAGAACTACAATCCTGGAGCCTGTGGAACAAAAACCACATTCACAGAAAGACAGACAAGATGAAAAGGCAGAGTAATATGTACCAGATGAAGGAACGAGATAAAACGCCAGAAAAACAACTAAATGAAGTGGAGACAGGCAACCTTCCAGAAAAAGAATTCAGAATAATGATAGTGAAGATGATCCAGGACCTCAGAAAAAGAATGGAGGCAACGATCGAGAAGATGTAAGAAATGTTTAACAAAGACCTAGAAGAATTAAAGGACAAACACCTAGAAGAATTAAAGAACAAACAAACAGAGATGAACAATACAATAAATGAAATGAAATATACGCTAAAAGGAATCAATAGCAGAATAACTGAGGCAGAAGAATGGATAAGTGACCTGGAAGACAGAATGGTGGAATTCACTGCTGCAGAACAGAATAAAGAAAAATGAATGAAAAGAAATGAAGACAGCCTAAGAGACCTCTGGGAAAACATTAAACACACCAACATTCACATTATAGGGGTCCCAGAAGGAGAAGAGAGAGAGAAAGGACCCAAGAAAATATTTGAAGCGATTATCATCAAAAACTTCCCTAACAAAAACTTCCCTAACATGGGAAAGGAAATAGCCACCCAAGTCCAAGAAGCACAGAGTCCCAGGCAGGATAAACCCAAGGAGAAACACACCAAGACACATAGTAATCAAACTGACAAAAATTAAAGATGAAGAAAAATTATTAAAACAAGGGAAAAATGACAAATAACATACAAGGGAACTCCCATAAGGTTAACAGCTGATTTCTCAGCAGAAACTCTACAAGCCAGACAGGAGTGGCATTATATATTTAAAGTGATGAAAGGGAAGAACCTAAAACCAAGATTACTCTACCCAGCAAGGATCTCATTCAGATTCGACGGAGAAATCAAAAACTTTACAGACAAGCAAAAGCTAAGAGAATTCAGCACCACCAAACCAGCTCTATAACAAATACTAAAGGAATTTCTCTAAGTGGGAAACACAAGAGAAGAAAAGTACCTACAAAAACAAACCCAAAATAATAGAAAATGGTAATAGGAACATACATATCAATAATTACCTTAGATGTGAATGGATTAAATGCTCCAACCAAAAGACACAGGTTTGCTGAATGGATACAAGAACAAGACCCATATATGTGCTGTCTACAAGAGACCCACTTCAGACCTAGGGACACATACAGACTGAAAGTGAGGGGATGGAAAAAGATATTCCATGCAAATGGAAGTCAAAAGAAAGCTGGAGTAGCAATGCTCATATCAGACAAAATAGACTTTAAAATAAAGAATGTTACGACAGAAAGGAAGGACACTACATAATGATCAAGGGATCAATCCAAGAAAAAGATATAACAATTATAAATATATATGCCCCCAACATAGGAGCACCTCAATACATAAGGCAAATGCTAACATCTATAAAAGAGAAAATCAATAGTAACAAAATAATAGGGGGACTTAAACACCACACTTACACCAATGGACAGATCATCCAGACAGAACATTAATAAGGAAACACAAGCTTCAAATGACACAGTAGACCAGATAGATTTAATTGATATTTATAGGACATTCCATCCAAAAACAGCAGATTACACTTTCTTCTCAAGGGCACACGGAATATTCTCCAGGATGGATCATATCTTAGGTCACAAATCAAGCCTCGGTAAATTAAGAAAACTGAAATCGTTTCAAGCACCTTTTCCAACCACAACGCTATGAGATTAGAAATCAACTAAAGGGAAAAAAATATATAATACAAACACATGGAGGCTAAACAATACGTTACTAAATGACTAAGAGATCACTTAAGAAATCAAAGAGGAACTCAGTAAATACCGAGACAAATGACAACAAAAATACGATGATCCAAAACCTATGGGATGCAGCAAAAGCAGTTCTAAGAGGGAAGTTTATAGTAATACAATCCTACCTCAAGAAACAAGAAAAATCTCAAATAAACAATCTAACCTTACACCTAAAGGAACTAGAGAAAGAAGAACAAACAAAACCCAAAGTTAGCAGAAGGAAAGAAATCATAAAGATCAGAGCAGAAATAAATGAAAAGAAACAAAGAGAACAATAGCAAAGAGCAAGAAAACTAAAAGCTGATTCTTTGAGAAGATAAACAAAACTGATAAACCTCCAGCCAGACTCATCAAGAAAAAGAGGGAGAGGACTCAAATCAATAAAATTAGAAACGACAAAGGATAAGTTACAATGGACACTGCAGAAATACAAAGCATCATAAGAGACTACTACAAGCTACTCTATGCCAATAAAATGGACAACCTGGAAGAAATGGACAAATTTTTAGAAAGGTACAACCTTCCAAGAGAGAACCAGGAAGAAATACAAAACATGAACAGACCAATCACAAGTAATGAAATTGAAACTGTGATTAAAAATTTTCCAACAAACAAAAGTCCAGGAGCAGATGGCTTCACAGGTGAATTCTATCAAACATTTAGAGAAGAGCTAACACCCATCTTTCTTGAACTCTTCCAAAAAATTGCAGAGGAAGGAAACTCCCAAACTCAGTCCACCGTCATCCTGATACCAAAACCAGACAAAGGTACTACAAAAAAAGAAAATTACAGACCTGTATTACTGATAAATATAGATGCAAAAATCCTCAACAGAATACTAGCAAACAGAATCCAATAACACATTGAAAGAATCATATACCATGATCAAGTGGGATTTATCCCAGGGATGCAAAGATTCTTCAATATATGCAAATCAATCGATGTGATACACCATATTAATAGATTAAGGAATAAAAACCATATGATCATCTCAATAGATGCAGAAAACGCTTTTGACAAACTTCAAAACCCATTTATGATAAAAACTCTACAGAAGTGGGCATAGAGGGAACCTACCTCAACATAATAAAGGCCATATATGACAAACCCACAGCAAACATCATTCTCAATGGTGAAAAAATGAAAGCATTTCCTCTAAGATCAGGGACAAGACAAGGATGTCCACTCTCACCACTATTATTCAACATAGTTTTAGAAATCCTAGCCACGGCAATCAGAGAAGAAAAATAAATAAAACGAATACAAATTGGAAAAGAAGAAGTAAAAATGTCACTGTTTGCAGATGACATGACACTATACATAGATAATCCTAAAGCTGCCACCAGAAAACTACTAGAGCTAATCAATGAATTTGGTGAAGTTGCAGGATACAAAATTAATGCACAGAAATCTCTCACATTCCTATACACTAACAACAAAAGATCAGAAAGAGAAATTAAGGATACAATCCCATTCACCATTGCAACAAAAAAAATAAAATACCTAGGAATAAACCTACCTAAGGAGGTAAAAGACCTGTACTCAGAAAACTATAAGACACTTTAGAAAGAAATCAAAGATGACACAAACAGATGGAGATATATATATACCATGTTCTTGGATTGGAAGAATCAATATTGTGAAAATGACTATACTACCCAAAGGAATCTACAGATTCAATGCAATCCCTATCAAATTACCAATGGCATTTTTCACAGAACTAAAACAAAAAATCTTAAAATTTGTATGGAGACACAAAAGTCCCCAAATAGCCAAAGCAATCTTGAGGGGAAAAAGCAGAGCTGGAGGAATCAGACTCCCTGACTTCAGACTATACTACAAACCTACAGTAATCTAGACAATATGGTGGGCTTCCCTGGTGGTGCAGTGGTTGAGAGTCCGCCTGCCAATGCAGGGGACACGGGTTCATGCCCCGGTCCGGGAAGATCCTACGTGCCGCGGAGCAGCTGGGCCCGTGAGCCATGGCCGCTGAGCCTGCACGTCCAGAGCCTGTGCTCCGCAACAGGAGAGGCCACAACAGTGAGAGGCCCGTGTACTGCAAAAAATATATATATAATAATAATAATAATAATAATAATAATAGTGTATCAATATTGGCTTATCAATTGTAGCAAATATACTGGCTTATCAGTTGTAACCCTAACCTAAGATGGTAATAATGTGAGAAACTGTGTGTCGGGAGATAGGGTATATGAGACTCTACTTTCTGCACAATTTTTCTGTAAACCTGAAACTGCTCTTGAAAATAAAGTCTATTAATTAAAAAAAAATAAGCAAAGTCAAAGACAAAAAATATCTGCAACTTTTATCACAAAGGACTAATATCATGAATGTATAAAGAGTCAAAAAAAAGGGAAAAGAAAGGGACTAACAATATGAATGAAAAAAATGGCAAAAGATACAACAGCTAATTCACAAAAAATAAATGCAAAAGTCCTTTAAACACATGAAGAGATCCTAGACTCCATTCAAGTAAAAGAGATGCAAATTAAAACTATCCCGTGATACTATTTCTCACGTATCAGACTGGTAAATATTCATAAATATGACAAGCACTCTGACCAGAGGCCGTGGGGAAGAGGCATTTGCATACACTGCTGTTAAAAATGCAAACCAGTACAACGTCTAGGAAAGGCAATTTGCAATGCCTACTGAAATCCCACGTGCATTTTCCTTTGACTCAGTAATCCCACTTCTAGAAATCTATCCCAGAGACATTGGAAAGAAAAGCGACACAGTGTTTGTGCAAGGCGTGGTAGCATTATGTGTGATACCAAAACCTTGGAAACAACCCAAATATCCATCCACAGGCTGAATAAAATGAGGTGTACACCTTCATGAAGCACTATACCTGGCACTGTAAAAAGTCACAAGGAAGATCTCTAAGTATGGATATGGAGAGATCTCCTATATATTGTTAGGTGAAAAAAAAAAATCAAGGTGCAGAGAGTGTCTGTAGTATACCATCTTTGGGGCTTATCTTTTCAAAAAGAAACAATGGAAGGATAAAGAAAATGAATACAAAAAGCTTGTCTGGGGGAAGGTGGGATTGGGTGAGTGAAACAAGAACAGAAGCTAGACTTCTTGAGATGTATCTTGTTTCATAGTTTTCACTTTGGGGTCATGTGAGTGTTTACATAAATAAACACAAAATTATTAACACGCATCCCCATTTTCCTGGTTCCAGGTCACTGCACACTGCTGTGACAAACATCCTTACACGTCGGACCCTTCATTTCTATGGGATTCTAGAGGTCATGTGTTTTTTAAGTTTACATTATGGAATTGTCAAGCATACAGACATAGAAAAAAATGTATAACAAACCTAACATACATTAAACAGCTGGCAGAACCTCACACAGAAAGCATGACTCTGTGGCTTTTCAATGCAGTATTCTGATTGTGTATACCTGGTGGAATATGCCTTAAAGACACGAAAGAACAACAAAATAATTAGAAACTGGCCATGAGAGCCAAAACCTGAAAGGGCTCCCACTGATCTAAGTGGGAGCAATTTGAGCATTTAAAAGAATAATGAATGCAATGGATTGAAACCCATGAAATATATAAAATCCATGAATTCATAATTATACTGAAAAAAATTGGTCGCCATTGGAGAGTATGAGGGTGTCATTTATTCTGTCTTTCCTATACAGACTGTATTCAGGAAAGCCAAAAAAGTTCATGAGGGAAAGTTTATTTTCCTAGAAGAATTCCAGCCAATCGTTTCAGAAGGAATGACAGAGCTAGAAAATCACCATCTGTGACATCTAATGGAACGACGGCTCTAGGCTGTGTCATTAGTCCATGTTTAGACCAGTCGGTGGAAGGCTGGTGGATGACTCCATCATGGAGTGATCAGACTGACACGTTCTGAACCCACTGGTCAATATTAGCTACCCCTGGGGTTTGCATATGTGGATTATGTGTCTGGGTGAACACACAGGCCTATGGAGTCTGTGCATATAGACAAGCATGGGAAAAGACAACGCTGAGTCAGCAGCCTACTGGGTGGGGAATCTGGATGGGGCAGTCCCATTGTGCAAAGCTCTGTCATGTGTGCATGAAGAAAGGCGTAAGTCACCAGAGCACGTACCATGGGCTCCGCTCAGAAAACTCCACGTGGAAAAGCCTCCCGTGTTCCCAGCACAGCCTCACCCCAAGGGCCCTGGCTGCACAGACCATGGGCTGAGTCCTGAGGCTCTACAACAGGAGGACGGGACGCCAATACAAATGGTTAATGCTCGGAGCAGATGCGTTTCTGCAGGATTTTATTACAAAGTCTGGTTCACCAGGAACTGGCACCACACTCAGGCCCTGAGGAGAGGAAAATTCCGGACAGACGGACCCCAGAGGGGCCCAGACCGGGGGAGGAGAGACGGGGGGGAAAACTGAGTCAGCTCAGGCACTGGTCAACTACAAGGGCTCTTCAGGACCTACTGGGAATTATCCGAGCGCCCAGTAAGCCCTGATGGAAGGGTGCGTTCTTACCACATGTCTCCAGGGGTTAAATGCACAGGCTGGAGAAGGAAGGGCATAAAGGGAGCGGGGCTGCTCCTGGACGTAAGAAAGTGACCACCCAGGGCCGTGTCTGCTCGGATGGGCCCTGGAAGACAGGTGAGTCTTGATCCAACACTATTCCTTAGAGTTTAGGTTCACAATATGGTGGCTCTGATCTGAATTCCAGCAAAATGAGTTAGCTCCTTGAGCACCAAAAATCTCTCATTGTAAGGTGGTCTAGAGGTGAGAAACCCCTGTACCCAATAATGCAGAGATGGTACAAGGTCCAGATCTATTTACATCTGTCTTCAGAATTTAACGATTTGGCAAGATGATACATATGTAAGTGGTCCGTAAACTGCAGGGCACTGTACAACTATCGGCACCTCTGCTACAGGATGCCTTGGACTTTTAACTTGGTGAAAGAGACCAGCGTGAATAAAAACGTTGGTGCTTTCCTAATGTCAGTCTCTAAGTTCCAGCCAGCTATGCCATTTCAGATGGCTGAAATTTAATTCAAGTGAACATGAGGTCAAGCCTGAAGGAAGGGTGCAGAGAGAGGAAACAGGGTGGGGAAGAAACCACGATGAGGGACCTCAGAGCTTTCCCGGAGGTGCTGAAATGGGAAATAATTAACCTTTGGAAAGCCTGCAAGGTGACCTGGTATATTCTGCCCCTGCCCCGCCGCCCAGGCTGGAAGGTTAATTAGTTTGCCCTGTACGGAAGGGCCAGGCCTAAAATTTAGAAGCATTGGCTGGACGCCTCACGTGCCCTCCTCCTGAGCAGAAGTCAGAGAGGGGGGTGCTCTCTCCATGGGGGTGACCCACCCACAGGGGCGGAGCTCACCCCACCCCAGTCCTCATCCCCTCCATTACCCCCGGGGGCCACCCGAGGGCGCTCCTATGGTGTTCTGCCAGCGGTGCCCACCATCTGTCCTCCTGCCGCGGACATCAGTTGGCGCCACTCTGGGGCCAGTGCTATTTTCTGGCCACGGTCTCGTCAGTGTCACCACCCTCCCTTGCAGACACCCGAATTCTGAGAGGAAGCTGCCGTTTACCAGGGAAGAGGCCTTGCCCTCTGGGCCAGCTGGCTCTGCGACCTGGCGGCCCTGCCAGGATGCATCCTCCCCACTCCAAAGGAGGCTCCAGAGGTGAAGGAATCTGTCAGAACTTGTTTTTCTGTGATAATTAGTGCTCTGGTTTCCAGTTGTGTTAAATGGGGTACTTGAGTCCTTGCCTCACCGGGAGCTGGAAAAAGAACTCTCCATTTTCTACGCTTGTCCTTCAACAACTACGAGTTTCCACTCTGGAAGCAAAATAGAGTCACCTAGGGTGCTTTAAAAAATACTCGTGGAGGTCCCACCCCCAGGCCAATTAAATCAGAATTTCTCAGGGTGTGACGCTGGCATCAGTATTTTTTAATACACCCCAAGTATTCTCGTGTGAAGCCAGGGTTGAGAACCACTGAGGGGAAAATACACCAACAGCCCTGATAACGCAGCGCCAGATGTGCGGCTCCAATACTTGTTCAGGACTCGTCAAGACTGCCCTTCATTTCCTGGAGTGGCTATTCTCAGGCTCCCAATTCTGCCTGACCTCTGACCCTCCCGGCACAAGATCCAGCCTCCAGTGCACTGAATCCAACTCCAGATGCCAGGCCAGCCCAGTCTCCGGACCCAACCTGTGGTCTGGTTTCTCCAGACAAAGCCAGCCCCACACGCCCCTCATCAGGCCCTTCCCTGCTCCTCCCCCTCTGCATGGGGTCTCCGGCCGAAACACGGATGCACACTTGGCCCCTCGCTCTTTGACAATGTGGACATGCCCGGCCCCGGGTTCTCGTCAACCCCGATGTCTGCAGGAACGCTGGCTGGGGCCGTGCTGGTGAGGAGAACACAGAGCACCTCCAGGGTGGGGCCTTGGCCCCATTCCTGTTGCCCACTGGCTGCTCCGGACCCAGCCCAGGCTGGGGTGTGTGTACAGGAGCTGTCCCGGGCGTGAGAGCTGCCATGAGGATGCTTGTTACCAGCCTCCTGCCGACAGCCCCGGACCCCCAGCATCGTCTGCCAGTCCAGCCCAGTCCTAGGCTCCACAGCTCCAATGTGCCACTGCCGGTGACACCTGCTTGAACCAGTACAAGTTCTAGGAGTAACAGTCAGCTCATGGTGCAGACTCATCCAGGTGAGCCCTGACCTGATCAATTCGGGAATCACCAATCCAAGGACACAACGAGGGCACTCCCAGGCTGGACCTCCTGGCTCCCCGCAGAGTTCCCTGCTGTCGTTTCTGAGAGCAATCAAGGTATTGGAAAGGCCCCGTTACAGGTTCAATTGTGTCTCCCACAAATTCCTATGTCCAAGTAATAACCTTCGGTACTTCAGAACATGATTGCACTTAGAAACAGTCGGTGCTGATGTAATTAGTTACGATGAGGTCATGCTGTGGACTCAACCTAATATGGCTGGTGTCCTTCTACGAAGAGGGATATTTGGACACAGACACAGAGGGAGAAGGCCATGTGATAACAAAGGTAGAGATTAGAGTGACACAGCTGTAAACCAAGGAGCACCAGGGGTTGCCAGGAGCCACCGGAAAGAGGTGGGAAGCAAGGATGGCGCCTCCCCTGCAGGTTTCAGAGGGAGTGTGGCCCTGCCGACACCTCATTTCAGATTTCTAGACTCCAGATCCATGAAAAAATGAGTTTCTGTTGTTTTAAGTCACCCAGTTTGTGATACTTTATCAGGGCAGGTCTAGGAAATGAAGACAAGAGGTAAACTCAGGCCTGGTTTTTCAGTTTCTCCTTCGAGTGAGTTTCTACAGGTTAGGATGCTTGCACATGTAACAACCAAAACCCACTCTGACTGGTTTAGACAACAAAGGGGATTTGTTCTATATATCCAGTTGCTTGATAAAAAGAGATCTGCATGCTGACAATCATCATCAGATGACTATATGAACACGGAGAATTACACAGGGGGACTTGTGTTACTGAGGTTGGGGTGTGGGTACAGCTTTATCATCTCAGACAGAAGACTCTTTCCTCTGAAAATGTGCATTCAACTTACTACATGGGTTCCCTAGAACAAAACCATCCTTTACATTTGTGGATTGGAAGGGGATTTAGTATTGGAGTCATCCTCAAAAATGACACACCGGCTTTAGCCTCTTCAGACAAAAGTCTCCCAGCAGGTTTTAGAATCCAGTATGTTCTACCAAGATTTCAAAACTCTTAGTTAGAGCTGTACTGTAGCCAGGGCAGCATCGTGTGTGTGTGTGTGTGTGTGTGTGTGTGTGTGCGTGCGTGCGTGCGTGCGTGCGTGCGTGTGTGTGTGTGTGTGTCAGTTAATAAGCCTTTGGTAGAATACTCTGAATTTGTCCTCAAACAGTAATTCTCCAGTTCCTTTTCTGATTTATTTCTCGAGCACCATCACCGAGCTCTACCCAGGTGGGACAGTATCTGGAGGCAAAGCATTCCTCAGCACTAGTTCACCACAGGGCTGTAAACATGCAAATTCTCAGGAGTCCAGACACCAGATATCCCAGCCCTGCACACACTGGTGCTGTCAGAGAGAGAACTACAGACTCTTGCTTGAGTTTCTCCAGCAAGGGAACAAAAGCCACAAAGAGTGCTGGACACTTTCCTCAATCCTGTGGGCACGTGTTATACACTAATTGATGCTTTTGCCACCTGGCAGTGCGCTGTTTTAAGCAATTGTATGTCTATAGGAAATAATCAAGTGATTCATTTTTATCTTGAAAACGGCAATAGTTAACATACATTCTATCAATATTGCCTTTTGTCCCCAGCTTCTGCCTCCAATATTTTTTTTTTTTTTTTGCAGTACACAGGCCTCTCACTGTTGTGGCCTCTCCCGTTGCGGAGCACAGGCTGTGGACGCGCAGGCTCAGCGGCCACGGCTCACGGGCCCAGCCGCTCCACGGCATGTGGGATCTTCCCAGACCGGGGCACGAATGCATGTCCCCTGCATCAGCAGGCGGACTCTCAACCACTGCGCCACCAGGAAAGCCCTGCCTCCAATAGTTAATTGTAATGTATTGTAGTTGCAACAAGTTGAATCAACTGAGATTGAAAAATGAGATGTTAAAAAAAAAAAAGTGGAAAAACATATCTTTGCGGTCAATATTCATTTTGCAAAGGGCTTTTTTTTCTGTAAGGAAGTCTGCCAAGAGTGGGAAAGACAATGAAGACAGAAAGTGATTCACTGAATCAGCAGCTTCAGAGAGGTCAGAAGGAGACAGAACTGGCCCTTGTACTTGGCAAAGAGAAGAGAGTCAAGAGGTTGGCTGGAAGCCCCGGAAATGCATCCTGTGAGACAAAGAGAGGGGTGTGTGTGACCACGCAGTGGTCAGGAGGATGGGGTGGATGCCACACTGCCGGGGGAGGGAGAGGTGCCCCCAGCCTCCTAGGACATGACCTCCGCCCTCCCACACCTTGGCTCCCATCAGGGCCCCTTCCCTTTCCTGGAAGTCAATGTTCCCTTTATGTCAACAACCTCTCCATGACCTTAATACTCTCCACCCGCCAGGCTTCTGCTTGGGTTGTCCCAGAAGTGACCTTTTGGTCAGAAACTCCTCAGTAAGAAGATTGGATCCATGGGGTCACTCACCTGGGACCCCTGGCACTTAGTTCACCAGACTAAGAAAGCTGAGGCTAGAAGATGTTGTCAAACAAAATCTCCCTAGACTTTCTCCAGAAATCATGTCCTGGAATTATCCCAAGCATTTTTTTTTTTTTTTTTTTTTGGCTGTGTTGGGTCTTCGTTGCTGTGCACAGGCTTTCTCTAGTTGCGACGAGCAGAGGCTATTCTTCGTTGCGGTGCGCGGGCTTCTCATTGTGGTGGCTTTTCTTGTTGTGGAGCATGGGCTCTAGGTGCGTGGGCTTCAGTAGTTGTGGCTCGTGGGCTCAGTAGTTGTGGCTCATGGGCTCAGTGGTTGTGGCTCGTGGGCTCTAGAGCGCAGGCTCAGTAGTTGTGGCGCACAGGCTTAGTTGCTCCGCAGCTTGTGGGATCTTCCCGGACCAGGGCTCTAACCCGTGTCCCCTGCATTGGCAGGCGGATTCTTAACCACTGCACCACCAGGGAAGTCCCCAAGCATTTTGTAATCCCACCTCGACCTTCCAAAAAGTCTCAGTGAAGGAGGAGGAAGTCATTTATGCGTCCGTTGGACATTTGTTATTGTCACCTGCCACATGTGGGCCTGGTACTTTGGGTCGTATTTGGGATACTTCATGAAGACAGGCAAGTTTCTACTCTCATGAAGCTTACAACATAATGAAGGGATGCTGAACAAAGGAATACACAAACTCGTTTCAGTATTGACAAAGGATATGAAGAAATTAAAATGCAGCCATGCAGTACAGGGTGACTTCGAAGGGGCCACCTTAGTGTGGGTGGTCAAGAAGAGCCTTCTGAGGGGGTGATATCTGAGCCAAGATCAGAACAGAGAAGGAGGCAGACATGAGACCATCTAAGGAAGAGGATATAATGGATCTAAGTGGGAAGATGCTCATCTTGTTCAGCAGGAAGGAAGCCAGTGTGAAGTGACTGGTGACTCTCAACAGAGGCGCTTTTTCCCACCAGGGGATACTGGACAATTGTGTTGCCACACTGGGGGAGGGTGCTCCTGGCAGCTACTGGGTAGGGGTGGAGATGACTCTAAACATCCTATAGTGCACAGGGCAGCCGCCCATGATGAAGAATTATCTGGACCAAAATGTCACTGGTGCTGAGGTTAGAGGGTAAACTCGAGTGTAAGAGTGGCAAAGGTGGGCAGGGAGGTGATGGGGCCGTATTGGGCTGTGCAGCCCTCATGAGGAGTTGGGGTCACTCTAGAATGACGGAGCCCACTGGAGACTGCTCCTCTGGAGCCCGGCATGGTCTTGTCTCTTGCACTGATGGTTCTGGTGGAAAATTAACAGGAGTGGTACCACAACAGACCCTCATATAGAAGCCCAAACGAGAGAGAAGGGTGGCTTCGACGAGCAGGGGAGATGCAGAGACATGGATGGTTTGGGGATATGCTCTCAAGATGAAACAGACAGCTCTGTCGGTGAACTGGCTTGTGTGCAGCGGTGGGGGAAAGACGAATCATGCATGATTCCTGAGATGTTCGCTGGAGCAACTGGATGGTTACTTGTGACATTTTTGTAACGAGAAAGACTAAGAGAGGATTCTTTTGCGGTAAAAAACCAGAAGTTCTGTTTTTGGATGCGATGAGTTTGTGACACTTATTAAACATCCACATGCAGAGATACGGCAGACAGTGGGCTATCACCATATAGATGGTATTTAAAGTAGATAAGATGCACTAAAATCCATCAATTGTGTGCCGGTTTATAGTAGACTACTTAAACAGTAATACTAACTTCAATATCAAAGGGGGAAAAAAAAAGGCAATATCAAAAATATCACATTGTCCTGCCTCTTGCAGTTTGCATAGAAAAAGTTGGTTAAGCTCTAATAATATATGATTCTTGGAAGAATAATTTTTTTAAAAGAGGCAGGACAATGTGAACTAAGAAGATGTTGACAAATACAGAATGATCCAGCAAAAGAGTTAAAATCAGGGCTCACAGAACTTGAACTTCTTTGTGGCACCCCAACTTCACTTTCCTGATTCAATCGTCCCCCTGGTGGGGTTGCTGTTATCCCACTTCTCCGTGAGCCACCTCCCAAGCATCCGCAAGGACCACTGAAGAAAATGCCCCTCTGTGAAGCCATCTCTGTTCCTGACCCGAGTGGCTGTTCTTTTCTGTGCATTTGAGACACCTGAAATCCAGTCCTTCCCACAAGCCAGGCCTATGTTAATGTCGTATCTTCTCATTGAGTGCTATGACTATGTACTATGAACCCCAGTTTGCAGACCAAGTAACTAAAGCACTGGGAGGTGAAATTGCCAAGGTCACCCAGCTAGTCAGAGGCAGAGTCAGGATCTGAACTCAAGGCTGTCTACTCCAGAACTCCTGCTCCTATTATTTTTTCAATGACTGTTTTCCTCCACTAGACTTTCAAGTCCTTAAAGAACAAATCAAGCCACACTGGGTTCACGGTGAATACCAAGTGTCCTAGGTTTGCAAAGTGCCCCATATTTGGAAGTAGTCTTGACATTTGAAATTCTACCGTGAAATCACAGCTACAAGTTTCACTCTCTAGGCATTTACAACTCAGGCCACTGAAATCTGCTATAAACCACCAGTCACTAAAGGAACACCTTGCAGAGAGGAAAAGTAAAAATCTTGATTTTTCTTCTTGAAGCTGAGATGTTTATTTAAAAATCAGCCCAAAGCTGTATCAGAATTTACTCTTTACCGAATTTCCTTTCTTTTTCCAGGAAGAAAAAAAATATATCACTTTCCCCTTTTGTAGCAGGTTCTATGGGGAATTCCCTGGTGGTCCAGTGGTTAGGACTCGGCACTTTCACTGCCGAGGCCCCAGGTTCTATCCCTGGTCAGGGAACTAAGATCCTGCAAGCCACACAGTATGGCCAAAAATAAAACATAATAACAATAAATAAATTGTAGCAGGTGCTCTGACCTCATCACTGTCCTCCCTCAGACAACACTGCCCCACCCACTGACCTTCACCATCGTTATGGGGCCGCATTTACTCTACAACTGGAAACCAAAGCATATCTTCCTACACTGCAGACAGTAACAGCTTAGGTCCCTACCTCTTGCTCCAACTGTTCATAAATTTTAAGCAGGATAATAGCAAAGATGTTCACTGCAGTGTTATTTAAAACAGCAAATAGCTAGAAACCATCCAAATGACCACCATTATTGATGTAGTTGATCAAATTGTGATACATTCACCTAACAGAATATTACCAGCTTTTTAAAATGTTTACTAAGAATTTTTATTAACAAGGGAAGATGATCACCACATAATTGGAAAAAAAAAAGGATATTGAATATAACATAAGCACAATGTGTATTAAAAGTGGCACTTACAAGATTCCCGGAACACTGCCTTGTTACCTCACCACCATCCAACCAGAAGAAAGTCACACACCCTGCAGCCCTCACCCCAAATTTTGCCTATGAAAACTTCTCCCTAAAAACTATCAGGGAGTTAGGGTTTTTTGAGCACGAGCCACCCATTTTCCTTGGTTGCCCCTGCAATAAACCTTTCTCTGCTCAGGAAAAAAAAAAAAAATTGGTACATAGACAAAAGACTAGAAAGAAATAAAACAATGGCAATGTGTTAATGGGATTATGGCTCAGCTTTTTTCCTCATTAAGCTTCCTAACTTTTCCAGCTTTTTGTGTGCATTATCTTCTAGTCAGAAAAAGACATTATTGGTTATATTTTAAAATGTATCTGTGGCTTCTGGGGTGACAGAAGCCTTTGTTCCATTTCTGGCACCTTTCTAAAGACGGTTAGTCATTTCTAGTGCTGAAAAGGAAGGGTACCAATTAAAAAGCCCACAAGGTGTTTGCAAAGTTGGTGCATTCTTTTATGCATAAAAATGTGTTGAAAGAATATTATGTGCTAGGTGCAGGGCAAGTCCTGAGATACAGATATTAGTAAGGCAAGGTCTCCCCTTCAAGGAGCTTACAAGATGCCCATTTAAAATCTTAGAATGAGAAAAGAATGTGTAAAGAAAGGTGGACCCAAATCCTTAAAGGTGAATAGATTTCTATTATCATCATTTAAAAAACCTACCTAGTGACTTAAACAATCAACCAAGAGTGACAACCTAAATGGGGGTCCCAAATATTGCTATTTGTTGCAAATCTATCCCCTAACCTTCCGAAGGTCTGGCTGTAATCCCTCCTTTCCCTCTCCAGTACCCTCCACAGGAAGGTAATGCAACACACCAGAAATTTCCCGAATATGGTTTGTGCTCAAGTCTTACCTCAGAGTTATATTTCCTCCTCCTATAAAAAGTAGCTCCCTATCCATAAATTGCATCGTACTCGACAGATCTTTCCTTTTGCAGTCATGAGACCTCTCCCATGCTGTCATCTGGTTTGTGACATCCTGGATCCTCCCCAAGTACAGACCAGCCTGTCCCCTTGCTCTCCTGGGCAGTCCCTCTTCACTAAGGCAGCGAGAACACAATTCTGTCTAGTGACAGATCCACAGACACACCCTACCCCCCAAAAAACCCCAACAAAAACAAAAACAAAAAACCCCCAAAGCCCTCTTCCTTATCTTTTTAAGCTAAATTTTGCAAGATCAGATCCATCTAGCATGACAAGGTCCCAAACTATCCAAAGTGCTGACGACCCCTGAAGCACTCCCAGTGAGACAGGCAGTTAAATGCAATGGAAAACTGCTACTTGCCCTAAACTCAAACTTTTGTTTGATTAAGGGTTAATCGGGGGGGATTAATCTCCTGCCATAGTGCTGTCCTGGGAGCAGTGAACGACAGAGCTGGAAAGGACCCAAGGTTGCTGTGTTCACAGCCTTCCTGTTACAAACTGAGGTCCCCAGAGCCCAAGGGACTTGCCTGAATTCCCACTGTTGGGTCAGAGCCAGCAGGCACCTGGCTCTTATTCTCACAGAGGGCTCAGTCCCAGGGTTTCAAACTTTTACTTCTCACAGAAAAACAAAGGTGCAGCCTACAGTATGTGTGTGTGTGCTTGTGCGTGCGCATGTGTATTAATACGTTACATACATGTACCACATGGTGAAGATGGTCTCATCCACGAAATGGTTAAAAAATGGTGATAAGAGACAGCTGGGAGCCAGCCAGGCTGCTCTGACACCTCCTGGCGGTGACCTGACCTGGGGCTGATCCTTGGAACCCTGAGCCTCAGCTTCCTGTGTAAATGAGGATTATAATAGTCTTCACCTCCCAGGGCTATTGTCAAGATTAAGCCAACCACTAAAGTAAAGCAAGTGTCCGACACTTCTTTAAAGCCGTGTATGAATTTAAGTCTCACAACTTTCAGAAATGCAAACAAACAGAAAGGGAAGTTCTGATATTTTCTTCCCACACCCAGTGGTTCCTCTGGTGCATCCCAGGGCTGAACACACGCCCCTGGTGAGACCACACTGTCCTCCATGCTCCCTCCCCGGCTGGCACTGGCCAGAAACGCACCTCCTCACAAGGCTTTGCACTGGCGCTGGTGTCCCTCTGGCGCCAGCTTTGTCCACACACCTTCCCCTAGGGCCCAGCGGCGGTCCCAGTGGAATATTATGCAACCAGGCCACAAGCATTTCATCTGCTGGGAAGAATCCTGCTCCCTGAGAAAACCCCCGAACGGTGCCTGTTCCAATCTGTCTTCGGCTCATGTCATGTGAAGAATGACATGAGAGAAGCAAATTCCCAATGCTGCTCACCGTGGTGACAATGGCTGAGATTCATTATAGGCATAAATCAGCTCATTATCCAGACTGCAGTTTCCACCTGGTTTTGGATCATTTACTTAATATTTATTGATCACTGAGGATGTGAAATGGCCTGTCCTGGGCCAAATAAGCAATTTAAAATAGAGAGATACAGGGGAATGCCTAACCACGGCCAAAGTCATCCGTCCCCAGGAAATTCACAAACACACCCTGGGCAGGTGACCCTGGAGTGGGCGGGTGGGAGCAGCTCACCAGGCACCTCTCACAGCGCCAAGGAACTCTATTAAGGTCAACCAGAGGAAATTTGGGGATGCAGCCAATGTCTAGTACACCCAAACATATGAAAAGGGTTCCACCTCTTACCTGTGTCAACGCGCTGCCGCTTGAAGGGCCAACAGCAGGACTCAAACAGGGGAGGGGTCTCTCCGCACAGAAGGGAAGGGACTCCCTGCAGACCAGCGAAACCGTAGTGCCCCGCGCGACCTTGCAGCTCCTGCCAATAGCTGAATTAACACGAGTCATGTTCACCAATCCAGGGAGGAAAGTAACATTTTGCTGAGTATCAGAAACTCGTAGTTAGTTCTGGTTCTCACTCCGTCAAAGAGATCACCAAGGCGGGCATCCCTGAATTTCTTTCTCACAACCCTGGGTAAAAGCGCTGCAAAACAGAAGGAGGAGGAAATAAATCAATCCACACGCCCAAAGCCACCCAGAGGAAGGCTGCATTTCGGCCCTGGCTTAAAAAGCTCTTCCCTCCTGCTCTCAAGTCCCCAGGGCCAGGCAGGAGTCGGCGGCTCCCACACCTGGAGGCTGAGCGGACCTCCTGGGAGTCTCTTGGGGAGAGTGGGTGATAATCCTGAACTTCCGGTGATTCTCCTCCTCCCGCCGCCGCCCACACACCTCAGTCTCGGGGGCCTGGGGAAGAGTGACTCCCTGTCCAGTAGAGGCCGAGTCCCTGTGCTGCTCAAAAGCCACCCAGGCCAGTCCCGACTCAGGGACACAGCGCTGGGGCCACAAATTCCCAATCAAAACCCCGGACCCCAAGCGTGACCAGTGTGAGAGGACTTACAGGAGGCAGTTTCCAAATGTTTGAAACCAGGCGCATTGGGATTTTCGTCCATTACTGGGTGGACATTTACGGTGCTTGCAACACACGGGAAACGAAGGTATGGGGCCCAGAGGCCGCGGCGCGAGCCGCACAGGTGCGCGTCGGCGGCTGGAGGGCTCAGGCCGAGGGGACGGCGCCTGAGCGTGAGCACCCTTGAGAAACTGCTTAGTAAGCACCTGCCTTGCGCCAACCTCCTGGAAGACGAGATCTCTCTCAAGCCCCTGGCCTTGGCGGAGGTCTGCGGCCTCATCTCACACCCTCCAGGCCTGGGTTTCCGACCTCTAACCACGCAGCACCGGGACCCGTCTTGCAGGGCGGCGCCAGCGCTCTCTCGCGAGAGTCTGAGAGGACACACTGAGCATGCGCAGCCCGCGCCCCGCCCCTCAGGAGCCGTGTTCTCAGCTTCCTCCCCGCCCCCAGAGGGCGCTCTCTGCCCCAGAGCCCTGAGGGCTTCCGCCTCCGCCTAGCGGCTGACTGCTGAGGGGTTTCCGTAGTCGGAAGCCCCCTCATACAGGGACACAGCCCTCATTCTCCACTGTCAGCATTAAGCAGTAAAGTTGACCTTTCTGCCCCTGCTGCTTATTGCTGTCTTATTTCGCCTTTGGTTCAGAGCCGGGGCAAGGAGGAGGAAAGCTGATAAGGGCCACTCCCCTAATATCCCAACACTCGCGGTCCCCACCCCGGGGTTTTGACCTTGCAGTTTCCTCTGCTTGAAATTCTCTGCCTCCAGATCTTAACTGTCTTCTTTTCATCAGGTTTTAGGTCAAATATCGTTCTTGATTCCATTTTCCTCTTCTGTTTTTTTCACTTTTTTTTTTTACATCTGAAATAATCATGGTCATTTTAAAAGATTTGCTTATTCATTGTCCATCGCCTCCACCAGGAGGTTTTAGGAAGTAGAACTGACAGGACTTGGTGACCGATGACAGGTTCTGCCAGCGTCGGGCTTGCAGGAGGTGCAGGTTTGAGGTACGCTGGGTTTGTGGCGCCTGAGTCCTGCGAGGGAGGTGTCCAGGAGGCGGTGTGGACATGGGCGGGGCGGGGGGGACGATGAGCGCACCCTGGACGAGCCTTGAGTGAGAGTGAGAGGTGAAGGGAGGAGCGCGGAACCCAACTCTTAGGATCTGGCATAAGAGCCTGCAAAATGTGGCGGAGAAGCAGCAGTTATAGCCGGCTCAAAGGCAAAGCAAGAGGGCTGGGGGCCAAAGCGGAGAGGTTGAACAAGGCAGTGATCGCCTGTGGCAGCTGCTGCAACGTCCAGCCCCATCCTCCCTCCCACCACGGTGACCATGGTGAGCAGCACCCAGACCAGGGCAGCTGAATGGCCAGGAGGGAGGGCGTGAATGGGGAGGAGGGGCGAGGGGCAGAGGCCAGGACCGAAGGGATGGAGGCAGCTGGAAGTTGCAAACAGTAGGCAGGGCGCCCATCTGCATGAACCAGTGGTTTTATTTCTGGCCCGGATGGAAGCGAAAAGGAAGTCAGGGATTTCCAGTGGAGGCCAAGGGACCCATCTTCAACCCTGGATGTGGAGAGCCTTGTGCCTCCACAAGTGAGTGAGGCCCATCCTCAGTGTGCTGGAGTGGAGGGGAAAAGGCTGCAAACATTTTTTTTTTTTTTAAACAAATGGGCATGTTTATCTCAGGTATGGTACCAGGGGATGGGTTGCAGAAAAGGAATTAAACGTGAAGCAAAGGGAGCTCTGAGGTCAGCGTGCTAGAGACAACTGCTGTGTCCATCTTCCACAGGTGTGTAGAATTCAAAGTTGCTCAAAATAAAACCCTGCCTATTGGAGAAAAACAGCTAGGAAATGGTTTTGATGGTGTTTGATGGGCAGAGCAAAGGGGCATTGGTCTTTCTGTTCTTTTCCGTCCCAAGAGTGAGTCTTCAAAGCTCTGTAAAAGCAGGCCCAGGGTCCGTCTGCTCTGTCCTTGCACCCTCTGCGCTCAGCACACTTGGAAGAGGCTCTGTTTGTGGCAAGGCTCCTAGGGTAGAAGCGGTCAAGGTTATTACTGGCTCTCCATTGCAGGAAGGAATCTGAGCTGGGTGTTAATGAGGAACAGCTGGTGGCAGGTGGGCCCTTCCCCCTTCTTTGTTCATTGGAGGTGGGAAGTCAGTAGCATCCCTCAGGAAGTCACGACAGAAACGTTTGAAGGCCACTGGCGGACAGGAAGAACTCACAGTGCTGGATCTCAGTGACCACCCTGCGGGGCTGGGGTTGTAATCTAAGGAATATCATGATGAGATTTTAAATTTGAAAGCTGGAGGACTCAAAAATGTTTACATGAAGGGTATATGCCAATTATATGCAGACAGCATTGAAATACATGCCCAATGAAGTTTCCAGGAAAAAAGTCCTGTGGGTTTACCTGTGAGAGATGGTGGTTTCAGCTCCTGAGGAAAAAGTGTGGGAGATTGTGCTTAGGATAAGCAGGGGTGGGCCACATTTCAATGAACTATCTTTAACCTACTGAAACGCTCTAGGAAAAGGAGTATTTGAGTAGTTCTTAAGATGCATTGTAGACCATCAAACAAACAAAAGACTTTATTTTGCATGCATGATTTATTCCTGGGTTACAGGGCAATTTCTGTTAAGTGGAAAACTGACTTAAGAACCTCCAGATGGGACTTCCCTGGCAGTCCAGTGGTTAAGACTTCACCTTCCAATGCAGGGGGTGCGGGTTCGATCCCTGGTTGGGAAGCTAAGATCCCACATGCCTCGGGGCCAAAAAACCAAACCATAAAACAGAAGCAACATTGTAACAAGTTCAATAGACTTTAAAAATGGTCCACATCAAAAAAAAAAAAAAAAAAAAAAAGAGCCTCCAAATGTTAACTGCAAAGCAGTTTTCTTAAAGACTCAGAAAGGCAAATGACCTGTACATGAGTCCAGGAAAAGGCAACGGCTGGAGTTGCGCCATTTGGGAAAATGATCTTAGTTGCCATTTCAACTTTCTTCCAGTAGATAAGATTAGGAATTAGGGGGAAGTTCAGTTTATTGGAATAAGACCTAAGAAATAGTAATGACTAGAAAGTACTTGAAATTTCAGCCTGAAGCCAGTTTTACTTCCACGGCTTTAGAAAAAGAGAGGAATGACAGTGCGAGAAGTTCTAGTCATAAGCAGACGGGAGAAAATTCTCCACGTGTTCTGCCATTCCCCCTCTGAACAGGATAGAACATTGTGTTTCTGATTTAGAAGAAAATGGAAGGACTAATGAACTGGAGCCCAACAAAAGCAGCACTTGTTTATGGGTCCTTAAATTCAGGGCAGGGGACAGCGTGGCTTTCTACTTTACCACACAGCCTGAAAAGTGGAAGGCGGCCTCGGGGACTCCTTGGCCCCTTTCTTCCTGTCAAGGTTCAACCTTAGTCTTCTAGAAGGCAGGGGGCAACATGTAGAGCCTGTAGTCTGCCCTCAACTGGCTGAGACCAAGACCTCAGGAGGTCAGCACAGCCACCGTGGCACCCAAGCCCCGCTGCATTTGTGGTCCTGGGCAGGGGACCCAGAGCTGAGCACGCTGGCGGCTCTGGCTGGTGCTTCCTAAACGCGTGGCGTGAACGGACATGGTGGATCGGGTGGGTGTGAGGTTGGCTGTGGAGCTTGCCCAAAGCTTCGTCTGCTAGGTGTAGCTCCTGCATTGTTACTGATCAGGGCAGTGGATCTGCCAAGCTAAGTCTGAACTTGGTTGCGATTTTGGTAAAGGTGGGGTGAGGGGACACCTTGAGAGCCATCTTTCAAAGACACAGCAATAGGAATCAGTTCACCACAGGTGAACAACAATAGGGAAATAAAGTTTGCACAGATCCATTTGCACAAAATGCATTTTGGGGGGATGAACTGAAAGCAAAAGAAACTCAATGGCAAGAAATGAGGAAAACCTATTTTTTCTACCATGACATCATCCCTCCCTCCTGTAACAGTTCCAACAGATGTTTCCTAGGAGTTTTTGGTTTTTTTTCCTCTCTGGGAGTTTTTAATTTAAAGAACTACTTTTTCTGTGTTCCCAGTTATTTTCTATCTGACCACCCTTAGTTCTTTACTTACAACAATGACAATACTTCCACTTACATAAGGCTTTACTATCTACAAATTACGTGGTTTGATCACTTGGGAGGAAGGGAGGGCAGATACCACACTGTACAAAAACCCCACACTGTCCAAAAATTCTATTTCCTGACGTGTCCGAGTGAATTCAGAGTGCCTTCTGATGAGTGTTCGCATGGGAATTGTGCTTTGTCCCCGTTGGGCAGTGCCAGCAATGAGCTGATGTTGTCCTATTAGATCCAAGGCATATTAGGGGGTTTTTATTTATTCTTCCCTATGGGGAATGGAGAATTGGATGTTGGAGACTGACTTCCTCTCTCCCAGGTCAATGCTATGATTCCGGCTACACATCTTGATATGTTTGCACGTCAGTGTCCCTAATATTTCTCTGACTACTTAATAGTGCTGGAGATTGCTTTCTGTCGGTGTCTAGGAATGAAAGTAACTGAAACTTTCTTTTGGAAGAGGGGCAGGAGAAAGACCAAGAGTCATGCCCATTTCCACCCCAAGTCTAATCTCACCAGCAGGTGGTGCTGTGACAAAAGCAATCTAGAGAAACCAGGTCAGATTGGGAGTCGGGGCTCCTGAGCCTGGCCCTGGTGCCCTCCGGAAAGCCACTATTCCGTGGGCACACACGTGGCAGCCTGTGGCTGATCCAACACCAAGCAACTCCCAGGGCCCTCGGTAGGGAGCTCTGAGTCTATTAGCAAGGCTGCGAGCCCCGTCAGAGCTTCCAGCCTCTTACCCACCCACACGCCAGCCCTCTCCCAATTCGCTGGCCTTGCCAGCACAAAGGACAGTGTGGGGCGGGGCTGGGGGATGCCCTTCCCCCTCATGCTCACCCTGGAGATCCCGTGGCTTTGAGGAATCTTCAATTAGGCACTTCACAGTTTTATAAGCAGTTCTGCATACATTATTAGATGCTACCTTGCTGAGCAGAAGTGAAAAGAAACTCCTTCTCAGGCAATAACTGGGAGACTCCTAAGCAAGAGCAAGGAGGCCTGGCAGTAGGTCTCCGCGTCTTTAGCCGCTTAATATGTGCTCATCTCTTACTTTTGACCCACACGCCTATTTACCCCAAGCTTCCAAAGGGCAGTTTTGTCCTTTGTCTCCATAGTGCCTTATATGCGGCGTGTGCTCAATGTGACTTAATGGTCTAAGAAACTGAGAAGCAAGCAAGCACTGAACTGGCGGCCTTAGGAAAACAGCAGGGCCAAGCCTGTGCCCCTTCTCCCAGTCATCCACACACGTTAGGACGTGAGCTGAGCCCCCACTTGGGACTTGCTGGTCCCAGCAGCTGCCCCTGGCACAAGCAGTTGCTGTGGGACCCATCGTGGACTCCTCAAATTATTGCTGCCTCTGTTGGCCATGCTCAGGGCGGAAGCGTTGGTGGCTCCTCTGGAAGGGAGCTGCCGTGGAATCGGATCCGCACTGACCGTCTGGGCAGGCCCTGCTCCAGGCAACAGGTGAGCCCTGTCCACAGGGGATTTAAGCACCGAGGAGGTCAGAGAGCCAGCCCAGATCTTCTGTAGTGACTACGGCACTGGCGTGAAAACCCAGAGCCTTCCAAGTCTGCTCCGATCCACCTGGAGCAGAGGGACGACAGGGCGGCAAGGTGCTGCTGAGTGGGGCTGGGCGGAGGGACCCTCAGATGGTTTTGCTCCGGCTCTAGAGCAGAGAGCTCTGCCCGGGCTTGGGCAGTCTAGTCCCTTGGTCACTGGGTCCCTTATGGGCTGAGAGGAACTCAATCTCCTTCCACAGCCTTAGTGGTTTTCAAAGTACACAGTGTACAAGTAGCCTGACATGGAATGAAGAACGGACGTCACCAAGGAGGGGGGGGGGGTCCTCTGATCTGACCACCCAGTGAGGGGACGGACAGCCCATTACCGAGTCTACAAGAAAGACTAGTTGCCATGTCCTGTCACTGAACCAGCCAGGTACCACTGGAGGGTAGATCTGAAGAAGGAAAACCATTCTACCTGGGAAGCTAGTCCACATGAGACAAGAGAGAAGACCCACAGCATCTCCAAAACATGGTTCACAAGATGCAGGGTCGGCGGGGAGGGGTGGGGCACTAGAGTCTGTAAATGGGGCCAGTAAGTCAGCTAGGAATACGGGATTTCCTAGTGGACCCCACTGCACTGACATTATTTCTGCTAGGGGTAGAGAGCGAGGCAACCAGCTCCGGTGTACATTGTTAATCAACCATACTCCAATTTTTATAAAAAGATCTATTAACATGTTCAGGTGATTGAGGGGGCCTTGAGAGACCTGGAAACCAACTTGGCTTTGTGGGAGTTTTCCAGGGATCTCCTCTATGCAACCTCATCTATTCCCCTTTTACCGTCTACCCTACACAATAACAAGAAGAAATAGAAAGGCTGTAAGACCAGCTACGCGTATTGTTAACCACAGGGTTGATTTCACTACGTTTGTTCAATGTAGGTTAGCCTGTTGGGTATTTTCCCTTAAAAAAAAAAATCAAAGTCGGAAATATCTGATGACCCCAAAGTTACATGCATTCATTCCAAACCCAAGCTGGGTGGGATCATCTGCAAGACACATCTGGCTCTTGAGACAAAAGCAGATGGGTCCAATACTTGTAAATTTTATATTTATTATAACAAAAATGACATGTTCATTTGTGCATTCTGCTTTAATATAACTCTTGGTATGTAAATGATCTAACTGAATTCTATACAGTCATGCTGATTGTGGCAGCAGTAAGGAACACAATTAAAAAGTGTCTACAAAAGAGGCTGGGTGGAAACAGGAGAGGAAGAAAAAGGGTCAGAGGCCCGTCGGGTGCAGGTTCGTTTCCAGTGGCCTAAGGTCCACCTTATTTGAACAGCAATGCTCTCAGCAATGCTCAGGCTCATCATTCAATGAATTAAAAAGGTGGGGGGATGAGGGGGTGTGGGCAGGAAGGTGTGTCAGAGGGGGAGGGGAGGGAAGTCAGTTGTTTAGTCCCTTATGCCCAAACTACAAAACATGTGAAGCATCACTATACAACACTGAGCTATTTACAATAGAAATTTTTCAATCAACTGTTCTCTCAGAGAAAATTAGTGAATCCAGTGACTTAGGTCACCTGACAGAGTAAAGCAACTCCTAGGAGTTAGTCTCCATATTCTACAAATGTCTATCATTTTCAAGACAAAAAAAAAAAAAAAAAAAAGGCTTCACCCCCAACCCCCGCAAAGAAATACAGAATTACAGTATTAAATCATTTAGCACTGGCAACCTGCCCTGCCTTCCAGACAAACAAAACAACACAAAGCCACTTTAAAAAGTATTACATTATCATTAACTGTTTCTCTGTAATATATTAAACCTTTTGTTCTTTGTCTTTACACATCTGATATGTTAGGGGAAGAAGTTAACAAATTTAAATCATATTGGTACAGCATCACGAGAAGAAAAGTGGTAATTATTTTAAAAAATGACCAACAGAAGGGGAACCTACAGACTGGATGCAAAGACAGGCTGGGAAAGCGTCTGGGAGAAGGGCGTGGAGTAAACCCCTGGTTTAACGGGAGCCTGGGAGGCTCTGGCAACTCAGCCTTTGTTGGTTAGTTTATTTTTAAGCAGCGCGCGGGTGGGTCATAGCGGTGTGTCACAGCAGTCTGGCAGCTGGTCCCCCGGGCACTGCCGCGGCGGCGGCTGCACGTGGAGCTGTGAGGGCGGCGGCGGTGGCGGCGGCGGCGGTGGCGGCTGCTGGTGTTTCATGATCTCTTTGACCTCCTCCTCCAGCTCCGGGGGAATGATGAACTGATCATCAGGATCTGGCTGAGCCGGGGCTGCAAAATAGCCCCCCGGCTTGCGGAGAGGCGCGTCCGTGGCCACCTCTATCACGTTGTGGCTCCGTTCCTGGGGCGCCACGGAGCCGTTAGCCCTCCGGCGCCCCATGGTCCCCACGGCGGCACAGTCCGCCCTCCGGGGCAGGGCCGGCTCGTCCTCGTTGGCGCTGATGACGATACCCTCGTCGCTGGCCTCGGCCGGCAGCTGCAGCAGGGGCTGCTGCCTCTCCTTCTCCTTGGTGCGGCCGCAGTGGATGTCCACCTCCACCTCCACCCGGCTGCCGTTGGTGAAGACGCCCTCGATGGGCTCTTCGTCATCGCTGTCGAGGCCGTTGTCGGAGAAGGCGCTAGAGAAAGTGGCGCTGGACAGCTGGCGCTGGAAGGAGCTGGACGGGCAGGCGGGGTGCAGCGAGCAGCGCGGCTCGCTGGGGCAGGCGGGACTGCTCTCGCTCAGGGCGCCCGGAGGGGGCTCGTCCGAGGCCGTGGACCCCACCTCGCTGCTCATCTCGGACGTGGAGAGCTCGCTGCTCATCTCCGAGGCCAGGCCGCTGCTGGACGACGGCACGCCCAGCCCGTCGGCGGGCCGCTCCTTGATGACCATGCTGACGGAGGGCGGGAAGGTGCCGGGGCTGGGCGGCGGCACGGGCCCGCCGGCGCCGAGCTCGCAGCAGCAGAAGCTGTCCTCGGGGACGCTGAGCTGCACCACCACGGCGCTGACGCTGTCGCGGCAGCCGTAGCTCTGCGCCAGCGTGCACAGCTTCTTGGCGGCGGCCAGAGCGTCGGGGACGTTGCGCACGGCCCCCACGGCCTCCTCAACAGACAGGCTGTCCCACAGGCCCTTGCTGCCCAGGATGAAGAACTCGTCCTGCGGGGTCAGGGCCACGGACTGCACATGGGGGCGGGGCACCACGCTGGGGTGCAGGAACGTGTAGCCCAGGATGCGCGTGGACTCGGTCACTCCGTTCACTTTGCCATCCTGGAAGAAGAGGGGTTTCCAAACAGACGTTACCACGGAGCACGCGGGGCGACGTGCGGCTTCCCTGGGGCCTCCTGCCTGGGGGACCACCGGAGCGTGACACGCGGTCCACAGGGGGAGGGGCTGCCCACCCTCCTGAGAGTGGTTCACGTCCACCTGTCATCAGAACCCTGGGGCAGAAGCCCGGGGCAGGTAAGAAGCAGGAGGGACAAATGGAAAGTATCTCAGTTACTCCCTTTATTGGGACCCGTCTATCTCCAAAGCAGACCATCATCTGACACAGCAACACGGCTGATTAGTGCCTCCTGGAACCCACGGGGGTCCCGAGAGGAAGAGCCTTGCTGAACGCGCCAGTGCCGAGCAGCCCCCGAGGCAGGTGCGTTCCAGATAACGCCCGGAATCTTAGGTCCCTCCCCAAAGCACACCAACCATCAGGGGCGGTAATGTCTGAAGGTCCAGAAGTGAGGGGAGAGGCACTGTTTTAAACGTATAAAAACAATTGGTGGGGAAATCGTGGGGTGACTAGCTGGGTACAACTGATCGTGTTTGGAGAGGTAGATGCTTAAGGAGAAGTGCCAGGTCCTGCCGCTTCCCTGAACTCACTTCCGTGGCAGCAAATGGAGACGACAAAGTCTCCTGCTTCAGTCCGGCCAAGTTCACGCCACTTACACCACGAACCAAAGTTTCAGACCACTTGCCGATAAAAAGCCTTTACTGTGAAGCTGGAGGAGAGGAGGGGAGATAACCCCAGGGTGTACCTGCTCGGTTCTTTATTCTTCAAGTTTGAGGTTCTCGGGTCTAGGACATGCCTCTACATGCCCCTATTTTTAACACCTTTTCCAGAGGAGGCTCCATTCGGACAACTTTTATGTGTGTCTGGGATGAGGGAATAGTGATGGTCTAACCATCTCCCTCGAAGCAAGTGTCTCTTCCGGAGAATACCCATTCCCTTCCCAACCCTACCACGTTCCTTCATTTGGGAGTACATCCCCCAGCTCCGCAGACAATCCCGCCACACAGGCAACACAATTCGAAGTAAAATTACTAAAGCAGGGCTTCAAGCACAATTTTCAGCTCTCTTAATTCTCCTAATATATTTGTTCTTCCCCAAAATGTGGAATTTCGGCAAAAATTACCCTCGCTGTTCTGCCCAACCCTTTAAGATCTCACCACATCAGAATCAATGATTTTGTCCGTGTGTGTGTGTTTGGGGGGGGGCATACCTCAAGGCAGGGAAATTAAAGAAAACCAACGCAGCAATACAGATAAAGCGAGGAAGAGGGAGGCAGAGAAAGCAGGAGAAACCTCTGAAGCACCAACTGTGACGCATTTATGTAGCAGAAATGGTTAATCTTTGCAACATGTAATGTTGAACATTTAATTCAATACGTTTAATAATTTCATCCAACCCCATCTGAGACTGTCTAGCGTCCATTTTAATCCTCTCCGCTCTTAGAACAAGCAGGGAACTAAAATCTACACGCGGCCTCCTTCGCCAGACCCTCGTGGTGGAGCCCGAGTCTTTATCTTTCTCATGGCCCTTGGTCAAAGTCTACCGGGAGTCACAGTCCTTCTCTACTGAGCTGCAAACGTTCACCACTGTCTACCCGAGCTACAAATGCTTCCAGGGGTTTTATCCACAAGACTGGACACCTCCTGGGGGCAGACGTGTGTCTCCGGGGATCACGTCTGTAGCCCACATCACGTTTCAGGTGAGCAGCAGGTGAGCCACACTGTAGGATGAGCTAGTGAGTGGAGCACAATTCCTCCAGCCCACTTTGGAAGCTGCGCTACAGGGAATCTTCTGTCACGAAGACTGACACCCGTGTTTCTCAACAGTGGCACTCTTGACATTTTGGGCCAGACCATTCCTTGCTGTGGGGCTGTCCTGTGCACTGCAGGATGCTTCGTAGCATCCCTAGCTTCTACCTGCTACATGCCCCAAGCATTTCTGCTGTGACAACAACAGTGTCCTCGGACGTTAGCAAGCGTCCTGTCAGGGGGAGATGGCCCCTGGCTGAGAACC
This sequence comes from Delphinus delphis, assembly GCF_949987515.2. Classification (NCBI taxonomy): domain Eukaryota; kingdom Metazoa; phylum Chordata; class Mammalia; order Artiodactyla; family Delphinidae; genus Delphinus; species Delphinus delphis. The sequence continues at coordinate 76,544,000 of NC_082695.1, read as the reverse complement.
GCTCACTGCCTTACTCAAGTGGAGCAGATGGCATGAACCAAAGTAACTCCTCCTTACATGTACACCGATGCGCACACTCGCCTCGTATGACAGGACAGACACACAGCTATGCCCACTTTACGGAGGACGAGTCTGAGGCTTCAAGGTTTCAAGGTCGTAGCCCGCAAGCTGCAGATCTAGGACAGGAGGACCAGTGGCATGACTTCAGGGCTGGCGGCTTCAGCCCCCCGCCGAAGCGCCTCCGAAGAGCGGCTGTGAGGATGAGACGGTACCGTGGCACAGCCCTCGATGTGGAAAGGCCGTCGATAGCTATCTTATCACTCTGTATATTGTAACGTCTCCAGACACATCACACGCAGAGTTTGCTCTGTGCTACTCCGGATGTGGAGTTTTAATTTTAAACCAACTGCAATGTTTAAAGAACGTCCTTTGGTGGGAAATGCTGTCTGGCTGATTCTGCCACGACCCTGGCCCCGTCCTCCCCCGTCCTGAGGAAAGTCCCTCTTCCTTACCTCCGTGATAATGGCCTTGTGCCGTTTGATTCTCTTCAGTTCTTCCTCACAGCTCATAACGTATGACCTGGACAGAGGCAGCGGCTTCCCGTTCCGACACAGAACCGTTTGGCACTTGCCCACATTAGCAGAGGTCAAGGTGAAGGGTCCTCCTGGGTCCACAGGGTCATGCTTGATATGACAAAGGACAGCAGCACCTCCAAGTTTCTGCCCAGCAGTTCCAAGCTTCCTGGAAAACGAAGAGACGGGGTAAAAACCCACACACACCCGTCACGTGTAGTTTTGCCAGACTGTACCACTGGACGGGGCTAGGAGGAAAAACAGAACTTGGGGCTCCACCAGGCCTCTTTCACCAAAGCAGGCACTGCTCAACTCAGGAAAAGAGCCTGTGGAATCTGACACACACATACACACACACACACACGGAGAGGTGTCTGCTCACAACTGGGGCAGGTGTCACTTCACCACGAAAGACCCAAGGAGCTGCTGTGGAGTCAAGGAGCCCTTATCCTGCTGCATCCAGCCTGCCACTCCCGAATCGGCGTGCCCCAAAGACGGGGAATGACCGCTTCTTTCTTCATCCCCCTCTCTAAATCCCCTCTGCTCCCGAGAGAGGACAGCCGGAGTGACCACTTAACAGGAGCAGGTGTAAACACACTACACCCACTGACACTTCAGAATTACCTGACCACCCTCTCTATTAGGATGCTTTCAAGTACTGGACCATTCATGTTCTTGTCCTATACAGTGCAGACTTTCTAGATGAGTGATGTCTATTCTAGAATATTCACAGAAAGGACATTCTAGTAATGAAGCTCCAAAGTGCTTTTATTCACCATCAGTCCATACACGTATTGAATACACAAGACACCTGCAAGTTCTAACAATCAAAAGGAGGTAAGAACTCTTATCAGAAGCCCCACAGATGGCAGTGCCTCCCAGACGGATCCTGAGTGGTACAGAAGGTTAAGATGGACAGACTCCCCTGTTTACAAGGGCAGACCCTGTCTAGGTTAGGCAAGGGGCACCACTAGCGATGGAAACCAGGGCTGCCTGTTCATATAAATTAGGATGTCAGGCACAGAGAACATACAGTTCTCCTGAGGACTGAAAAGATCACCACACACCCCATATCCTGTTAACCAATAGGGAAAATAAGAGGCAAGCAAATGACCTAGAGATGGGCTGACAACCTGGGTCTCTAAACTCCAACTTCTGCACATCTACGACCAGACTGGACTTTAGGCCCTGCCAAGGCAGCACTGCTTTCCTCCTGTCAAAGGCACAATGATTCCTCCCAGCAAAGCCAGAATTAGGATGGTACTTGTGAGAAGTACAGCTAGTAATCAGAGTCTGAGGTTCTTAATTCTTATCCAGCGTTTGGGGGTCTATAAAAAGCAGACCGCTTAGGAGTGTGTGAAGGGTGTGTGTGTGTGTTATGTGTGTCTGTATGTATGAAATGTGTTTGCTTTTTTCCTAAAACAAGATGGTGGTCAAAACAGAAAAGTAGAGAGATGTGTAGATAGATGTCCCTGTCTTATACTTATGGCATTAAGGTATTTAGAACAATGACTGGTATATATTAAGGGCTCACTAAATATTAGTTATCAGCGTCAATTATTAACTGCACATGCCCACTGAGAATCTGAAAGACAGGTGAGTCGAGCAGCAAAGAACCCCACTGGGCTTGCCTCTACTGAGCTCTTCAAGAGTATTCATGACTTAGGGGAACTTTCAAGGCTTCTCTGGACCAGCATTCCTTAGCAGACACTTTTTCTACTCCTGTTGCAAAGATACTTCCTCTGGCAGATTATCAAGGCAGGGAAAAGGGAGAGAAAGAGAAAAGATAGTCATTGTTCCCATGACCTTTAGAGCGCTCTCCACTTCCTGGTCCCACAAGAGCAAGTGTTTGCAATACAATATTAATAGGCAGTTCCTTTACAACCTACAAAGCCTTTAAAGTGACAAAAGAGCGAGCAATTCTTCGAATGTGGGAATGCTCACAACATGCGGCCCTCAGAGTTAGAAACAACATTCCACAACTTCCACGGTGACCAAAAGCTCTAGGGAATGGCCTAGGATTCTACTAGTAACACTGTCTGAACATTTAATAAAGGGGGAAAACAATATATGAAGAATGACTTAACTCCTGGCCTAAGATTTGACCATCTCAAGTCCTCAAAGGTTGGCACTTCTTGAATCAGTGACAGTGCTCCATGAGGGGGAACAAACCGAGATGGAAACAGTCCATTGCAAAGAGCAATCCACACGCCAGAAGGTCTAAAGAGCGTCTGGCGCTCACATGATTTGGGGTGAGGGGAGTGTGTCGTAAACAATCTGGTGAAAATCTGGAATCACGACAGGCCTGTGAGACCAGTTCTAGGAGAAACTGAATTCCTGTCACTGACTTGGCCTCCAACAAAGTCGTCTGAACATCAGTGTGTCTCAAACGGAACACAGTCCAGCCCTGATACTTGGGCAAAACCAAATCGCCTGAATGCATCTTGAATAACGCATGTTCAACGATAGGCTTTGAGATTACTGGACACCTGTTTTTCTAACCAGATGGCAAACACTCAAAGAAGAGCAAGAAAACACAGGGCAGGTGCTCTAAGTTTTACCTTTGCATAACAATGAACGTATTGACCATGTATTCTTCTTCGTTTTTTGTTTTCTGCAGCTCTTCTGCCAAAATGTCACTCATGGTACACTGGAGAAGGTAGGGCACCTCCACGTTCCGGTCTCCATCAAATACACCATACAGGGCCTCCCGGTTGTCACGGAAGTTATTCACCGACAGGGCTGCAACACACAACCTGCAAAGCAAGAATGCTTTTGTGCTAAGTTGACTCATCTTTCCTTCTCCATGCCCAACCCAGCTGTGTTTTTTTCAGATTTGCTTAAGCCAGTCTTCTCTCTTTCTTCATGACTCCACATAGATTAAGAATAGGTAAACCAACCCCAGCTAATTTATATCAACTAATTTCGGTGAGTGAAGAAAAATGATAAGCACATATTTATGCTTCATGGCTTTCCCCCACTCTTCTGATGATTTTATTTTTAAATGGTAGTGAAAGAAAGACAGTAGGAGGCATGGGAAATAACACCAGATTATGAATGCATATGTTCACATTCATTCACAAAACATTTATCAAGGAGAACTTCCACATGGAGCAAAAATGGAGTAACAACTAAAACACTAGGAAAAGTATATACTGATGGGAGGAGAGCTGCACAGGGTGCTCTAGAGGCCTGCAGAGTCTCTCTACTTAATCAGACTCTTTCCAAGTAATGTTAACTGTGTCCCATAAATTGTCCAAAATGAATAAAAGACTAGGGGAAAAATTAAAAGCCAGGGCATCATTAAGTGGTGAGATGACTTTAAGCAGCCCATCACACGGGGGAGTGGAGTCTTCCAAAGAGAAGAGAGACAGACAGAACAAAGTTTTGAAGAATCAATGGATGGACATATTTCAAATCTGATGAAAACTATAACCTACAGAGACAAGAAGCTCAACAAACAGTAAGTAAAACAAGAAAAAAAACTCAACTGAGGCACATCAAAATCAAATTGCTGAAAACCAGGGATAAAGGTGGGGTTTGGGGAGTAGAGAACAACATATCCTACAGAGGAACAAAGGACGAATGACAGCAGAGTTCTCATCAGAAACAATGCAGAAGACAGCGGAGCAACATCTTTAAGGTACCGATAGGAAGAAACTGTCAACCTGGATTTCTAAACCAGTGAGAACAGCTTTCACAAGTAAAGGTGCAAAAAAGACATTTTCAGACGCACAAATAAAAGACAACCACTACAAGAAATGTAAAAGGAACTACATGAAACAGAAGAAAATGATACTACCAGATGGAAATCTGGATAAAAGAATGAAGTGTATTGGAAATGACAAATATGTGAGTAAATATAAACATTTTCTTTTTCTTATTTTAAAAATCACTTTAGAACAGTGGTTCTCAATGGGGGAAATTTTGCCCCCAGGAGACATTTTGGCTTGTAAGGATTGGGAGTGGTGGTGATATTGACATTTATTGGGTACAGGCCAGGGGTGCCGCTAAATATCCTACAACGCACAGGACACCCCCCTCCTTCCCCTGCCCCACAACAACGAAGAATTATCTGGCTCAAAATGTCAATAATACTGAAGTGGAGAAACACTACTTTAGAATAACTGTTTAAAGTAAAAATTATAACAATGTATTCTGGGGTTTATAACAAAAGTAGAAGTAAAACATATGACAGCAAGAGCAGAAAGACTAGGAGAGGGGAAATGGAAGTACACAATGTAAGGTTCTTATAATATATGTGAATTGATACATTACTTGAAGGTAAACTGTAATTAATAAAGTAAAGGTTATCCTATAAACCCTAAACAAACCACACACACACAAGGAGAACTAATAAGAATAAAGGAGATAAAGTGGAATAAGAAATATTCAATCCAAAAGAATGAAGAAAAAGAGAAAGAGAATCAAGAACAGATGAGACAAGCAGAAAACAAATACTAGTAAATTGGCAGATTTAAACCTAACCATATCAATAATTTCATTAAATACAAAAATGGTCTAAACACCACCCAAAAAGACAGAAAGTCAGATTATATAAAAAAGCAAGATTTAACTAAATACTACCTGTAAGAAATACACTTTAAACATAAAGAGACAGGGGCTTCCCTGGTGGCACAGTGGTTAAGAATCTGCCTGCCAATGCAGGGGACACAGGTTCGATCCCTGGTCTGGGAAGATCCCACATGCCGTGGGGCAACTAAGCCCATGCGCCACAACTACTGAGCCTGCGCTCTAGAGCCCGAGCTCTGCAACAAGAGAAGCCACCGCAATGAGAAACCCACGCACCGCAACAAAGAGTAGCCCCCGCTCGCTGCAACTAGAGAAAGCCCATGCAGGAATGAAGAAACAACACAGCCTAAATAAATAAATAAACAAATAAATGAATGAAATACACTTACTAAAAAAAAAAATCTAGATTTATTTTTAAAATAAAGAGACAAATAGCTTAAAAGCAAAAGGATAAAAAATGATATACAGTGGACCCTTGAACAATATGGGTTTAAGCTGTGTAGGTCCACTTATATGCTGACTTTTTTCCTCTAAATACTACTACAGTACTACACAATCTGTGGTTGGTTAAATCTGTGGGTGTGGAACCTCGGATACAAAGGGCTGAATGTAAAGTTACGCGTGGATTTTTGACTGTTTTTTGACCCCCGTGTTGTTCAAGGGTCGACTATACTATGCTAAATACTAATCAAAAAAAGCTGGAATAGCTACATTAATACCAGACAAAATATATTTCAACACAAAGAACATTACAGAAACAAAGAGTCATTTCATAATGTTAAAGGGGTCAGTTCGTCACAATGCTATAACATTCTGAATGTTTATGCACCTAATAACAGAGCTTGGAAATACATGAAGCAAAAACGGAGAGAACTACAAGGAGAAACAGATAAAACTAGAGTTATACTCTCTCAGTCACTGATGGAAAAGTAGACAGAAAATCAGCAAGGATATTTAAGACTTGAACAACATTATCAACCAACTTGATCTAAATGATACCCTACCCAAGATTTTTTCCAAATGCAAACAGAGTATTTACCAAGATAAACCATATTCTGGTCCAGAAAATGCCTCAGTAAGTTTAAAGGATTCAACTGATTCAGAGTATGTCCTCTAACCATATTGGAAAAATTGCTTAGAAGGAAATTTATAGCTCTAAATGCATAGAATATTAATCCTTAAGCCCAAATCAATGACCTAAACTTCTACCTTAAGAAGCTAGAAAATTAAGGGCAAAACAAACCCAAAGCGAGCAGAAAGGAAATAATAAAAATAAAAGCAGAAGTCAATGAAATAGAAAACAGAAAAACAACAGAAAAATCAATGAAACCAAAAGCTGGTTCTTTGAGAATATTAATAAAACTGATAAACCTCAAACCAATTTGATCAGGATAAACAGACAAATGACAGATATATTAGGAATGAGAGAGGGGAGAGACACAATCATTACAGATCCTGTAGACAGTAAACGGAGAATAATGGAATATTATGATCAAGTTTATGCCAATAAATTTGAATACTAGATGAAAATGCATAAATTCTCGGAAAGACATAAATTACCAAAGTTCATTCAAGAAGAAGAGATAATCCTGTATTAAAGAAATTGTATGTCTAGTTATAAACCAAAGAAAATTCCAGGCCCAGATGGGATTTATTAGTAAATGCTACCAAACATTTAAGGAAGAAATAATATAAATTCCAAACTCTTCCAGAAAACTGAAGAAGAGGAAATACTCCTCAATTCATTCTATGAGGCCAGCATCACCCTGATACCAAAACCAGACATAGACACCACAGGAAAAGAAAACTACAGGCTAATCTGTGAATACAGACGTGCTCAACAAATTACCAGAAAACTGAATGCAGCAGCATATAAAAAAGGGTAATACATCATGACCACAGGGAATTTTTCCTGAAAATGCAAGGCTGATTCGACATTTTAAAATCAATGTAATTCACTACATCAACAGACTAAGAAATAAAAAATATGATCATCTCAACTGATGCAGAAAAAGCCTATGACAAAATCTGATACACATTATAAAAACTCTTGGCAAACTAGGAATAGAAGGGAATTTTCTAACTTGATGAAGGAAGTCTACAAAAAAACCTTTAACATCATATTTAATTGTGAAAGATTACATTCTCACCAAAGGAGATATAGGTATGGATGATAAGCATGTGAAAAGATGATCAACAATCATTAGTCACTAGGGAAATAAACATTAAAACCACAATGAAATATCACTATTGGAATGACCAAAACCACTACCACCACTGCCACCACCTGATCTTACAGGTACTGGTGAGAATGTGGAGCAACGAGAAGTCTCATTCATCGCTGCTGGGAATGCAAAATGGTACAGCCACTTTGGGAAACATTCTGGCAGTTTCTTATAAAATTAAATATATACTTGTCATAACGACTCAGCAATCCTTCTCATAGGTATTCACCCAAGAGAAATGACAACATTTGTTCACCCAAAAACCTGTATGCAGGTTTATATGTTTATGGGATTTTTATTTGTATTTGCTAAAAAATAGAAACAATCTAAATAATTTATCCTTCAAGTTGTGTATGGATAAACAAACCGTAACATATTCATGCAATGGAATAATACTCTGCAGTAACAAGGAACAAATTGCTAACACATGCAACATCACAAATGAATCTAAAATGCATGGTGCTAAGTGAAAGAAGCTAGACTGAGAAGGCTATATACTGCATAATTCCATTTATATGACATTCTAGAAAAGGCAAAACTAACGGAACAAAAAACAGATCAGGAGTTGCCAGGGGCTGGGAGGGGGGAGAAGAAATTGCAACAGAGGGGCATGGAGGAATTTTGAGGAACTGTTCTATAATTCGATTATAATGGTGATTACACAATCACCATCACCAAGCAGAGCTTGAGCTCTTTCATCAAAACTTGCAGAGCTGTACACTGAACAGGGTGAATGTTGTTGAATATAAATGATACCTTCTTACTGTATATAAATTAATGAAAAGAAGAAAGTTATTAAGCACCTAATATGTATCATGGCTAGGTAACAGCGGTATGAACCTGAAAATGTAATTCCTGAGCTTAAGGAGTTTGGGGATAAATAACAATAGTAATACCCATTATCATTAATGAGAATAATAACTAAATTTAAATAGAGTTTACTATATGGCACATGTTATTCTAAGTTCTTCACGTATGTAATCAGTGGATCCTTACAATAACCCTATAAGGACAAGTAGTATTTTTGATGAGGAAAGTAAGCTAAAGAGAGATTGAGTAACTGCTCAAGGTCACATAGCAAAAAAGTATAGAGCCCAGATTCAAAGCTAGGAAATCTGGCTCTTACCCCAGTACTTTGAAATTCTTTTTTTTTGCGGTACACAGGCCTCCCACTGTTGTGGCCTCTCCTGTTGCGGAGCACAGGCTCCGGACACGCAGGCCCAGCGGCCATGGCTCACGGGCCCAGCCGCTCCGCGGTATGTGGATCTTCCCGGACCGGGGCACAAACCCGTGTTCCCTGCATTGGCAGGCGGACTCTCAACCACTGTGCCACCAGGGAAGCCCAGTACTTTGAAATTCTTGCCTCCATTTATTAAAGAAAAAAAAGTTATCCCTAGTTATATGACAATTAGTGGCAAAGTAAAATTTAATTATATAATAGTAAATCGTCTTATAATTCTGTCTTCTTCTATAAGCTCCCCTTGCTAGAAAGAATGGGGCAGGAGGTATGAAAAAAATAACGTGTTTTAGAAGTACAGTAGTGATTTTTCTTTTCTGCTGAAGCTTCCTGTTTGTTTTTTAGTCTAAGGAAGAACCTAAATTATAGGATTGCAGCTCCCTGCTTGGATTTTTCCAAAGGATCTGAAATAACCTGATAGGGAGGCAACACAGCACCAGTACCCATCGGGGAAAGTGGGAGGGAGAAGAGAATAGATGTCTATTGAGATTTGGGGCAGGGACAACTGCAGTTCTCTCCTTACTTCAAAGCAGCAAGCTCCTTGCTTATATATCTACTTTATCCACAACTCAAAAAGAAAACTCTTGAGAAACTTCTGCTGGCAAAACCAAAGGGTAAAAAAGCGAGGGAAAATAAAGTGAGGGCCAGGGATGGCATGGGACTTCTGAGGTGCTGATAATGTTCTATTTTTCGATCTAGGTGCTGGTTCACTTAAGGACAATCCATAGAGGTGTATGCTTACCGTTTATCTTACACTTCAATATAGCAAAAACTTTTTTTAAGAAGGAATTGTGGAAAAGGGAATTATGTAGGAAAAACTACCTAACTGGTCACTGCTTCATTAATATATATGAGTAGATAATACATTTTAATATCCAGAGAGGTTTAAAAACCAATCTTGGATTTCACATCAGTGTTCTGGAATTAGAGAGCAGTTTCACACACTGGTGTTTATAAGTAAGACAGAAGATCTTTTGATCTAAAAAAAGAAAGATCTCTAGGAAGGAACTTTGACTGCTCCAAAGAATGTATAGTTTCTTCCTCTCTCCCCAAAATATAATGATATACAGTGCAAAGTACATAGAAATAAGCAGTCAGAGCCCAGACACAACTGGTTATTCTGCCTTTTTGGGGGGGGGGGGCAAATGGAACAGAGATGTTGAAATGGGGGCTACGTCTTCTCTAATATGCCAAAGCACACTCTCAGGGAAAGAGGACAGGATCAGTGCGTCAGACGCACAGTGCGAGTTCATTCTGTTTTCTGACCCAAGGAAAAGCAGTCAGCATGGCAACCACAATTCCACCTTTTATTTTCCATGAAGGGTATTCAAGCTAGTCGGTGGTTCTCAGTCCTGGATGCATATTAGAATCACCTGGGGGACATGTTAAAGCATTCTGATTTAACGGGCCTAGGCTGGAAAATGTTCTTTAAGGTTCCTCACCTGACTGATTCTAATGTGCACCCAGGGTTGAACGCTGTTAGCTATTATGGGATCATCCTCCACTTCCTGTTCTTCCCCTGCTCTCAATATTTTGTGTTCTTATACCTTAGCTAATTAAATTATGACCATTCTAATTTATAGGATCCTTTGCTTTTCTAGTACTGATTTATCAGCACCCCTTCATAGAAAGCAAGCAAGCCTGAAGAGCTGGATTACAATTCTCAAGAAATCAACATCTGCATCAGAGACAGGGCAGGTTGGTGAAAATAGGGAAGAAAAAGAAATTAAGATGCACAAGACCTGATGGCAAGACAAGCAGCTGACATTACAGGGAATGGACATCAAATTCCCGACAAGCTAATTTAGACTGTAAAAAACAGCTCCACAGAAACAGTGACTGTCAATAACATAAGGGATCTGGAATATGGACAATCAAGGCTACTTCTACTCCTTTAATACTCTCCCTGTTTTGCTTGGTAAACAGGCTTCAGAGAAAGATAAAGGGGCTTTTCAAAAGAGCAGGGATGCATTTCAATACTTATGCCTTCTCCAAACACTGGAGTCTCACATAGATATAATGTGTCAGTTACACCGTATCCTAGCAACATCCTCACAAAGAGAGAGTACGTGGTGCCAAGCAGGGCTTAGCCTAATGTTCCAGCCTAAGTCATGAGGTGGCCTCACTCTGGGGAAACACACTGAAATAAATGTGACACGGGGAAAGTGTGTGCTAGCACTGGGCTTCTACTCCACTAAAGCAGGGAGGCAGGGGGGCGGGCAGGTGGCGGTTCTCACTCCAAAGTTTCACCCCACTTACTTGTTTTTCACCCCTGAAGCTTCGGTGTAGCCATGGCTCCATACAGCTGGGGCTCCAGACGCATCGCCTCCCGAAGGCTGATCAATCTTGAAACAGCGGATATTACTAACCAGAGAAACAGAGGGGCCAGGAATCATTAAAACAGAACATGTGCAAATTGCTACTTTTACCTGAGAAATGAAAAACACCTAAGCACTCTGTACTTACCATTTGTGTTTAATGTGTCTGCAATATTTATCAGCAACAAGAGCTAGCTACTCATCATAATGAAAACAAAGGGGCATATATACAGAGCATGAAAATTAGTTTTATCAGCATCAAATGTCGGTTATTAGGCACTTTCACACACACACACACACACACACACACACACACACACACCACCCCTAGATGGCTACTCTCTCCTGGGGATGAAGGGGACAGCTCTCAACCTTGGCATGAGAAAAGACAACTATTAAGTTGGGTGTATTCTCACAACATGAAGCCCAGATTTGAAAAGAATGAAACCCAAGCCACGACTGTACTGTGTTTGGATCATGTGAGAGAATTCTGCAACACTCATCCTCAAATCCAGTATCTGCCCACATCACCCCTTCAAATATTTCACAAACATTACTGGGGACTTGCTATCCCCTGAAGCTTCCAATTCTTTCCTCACCTGCACAACCATGCTGAGACCAATATCATAAAATTATGAAGTAAACGAGGGGCATTCAATAAATTACACATTAACTACATATAAATGAACTGGGAAACAAATTCTTATCTCACTTTGGCTCTCATATGCTATAAGTGGTCCAAAAGGACCCAAAACAGAAATATTAGAAGAGTAAACCTTCAAATGCAGTTCATTAAAAACCAGCCTACCAGAAAGCGTTCAGTGCTCACAAACAGGAAGTCATACAGATGTGAAGCAGGTTTTTAAAAGGCCACCTACCACATGGTGAGATAAATCCCTACTTGTAAATTGCCACTAGTTTTTTCCCCGTTACTTAAACAAGAGAAACAGAATTATGTATAATCTCTTAACACCTAAACAATTTTGTCCTGAGCTCAAGAATTTAAATTATCTGTTGGCATTCATTAACTCCAAAATATAATAAATACTGAATACCTTTCCTAAGAACCATTCAACTCAGAAGTAAATCAATGTCTAATAATATTCACTTTGATTCTAGAAATATTTGGTGGCAATTTCTTTGAAATTTAAAAATATTTCATTAAAGAAAAGTTTCTACTCTTCATTACCAGAAAACATTCACCTTTTGCTTTATCCTAAAAAAGCTGAAAAACTTAAAAATCATAGGTAGTGTCAACAGAAAATCTCAAAATCTAATACCTCATTTTACAGATATATCCTCCTTTCAAACCCATCAATAAAAGGCGTATTTAAAAAGATAGTCTGCTGTTGTTTGCTTTCCATATGACCTGGTACCAAATTTTATCCACGTACAATGGCAAGCAATGCAATGGGTTTCTTAAGGCATACCTTAAGGTTCTCCCTACATTTTTCCTACCTTTCTGAGTTCTGGAGAAAAACAGAAGACTCCTTTCTAAAGACATTTATACTTTTTACAGAACAGGGAGCCTTCAAAGAAATAATTCCATTTCCTAGCCTGTTGTTTTTTTTTTTTTTTTTTTCGGTACGCGGGCCTCTCACTGCTGCGGCCTCTCCTGCTGCGGAGCACAGGCTCCGGACACGCAGGCTCAGCGGCCATGGCTCACGGGCCCAGCCGCTCCGCGGCATGTGGGATCTTCCCAGACCGGGGCACGAACCCGCGTCCCCTGCATGGGCAGGCGGACTCTCAACCACTACGCCACCAGGGAAGCCCTCCTAGCCTGATTATTAAAGAAAAAAGTAATCCTTAAACTCCCCCACAATCCTTTCTAGTGAAGCAGCAATCTCTCATTTCCGCCAAGCTGAACACAGTGTGACTGAGCAGCCGTCTGAAGTGACCTGGATGTTGACTCTCGTACATCTTGAAATTAGTCTGAGGGAATCTGGGAGCCGGAGCTCAGTCACACGGAAGAGTCGCCATATGGACTAACCCTGCCTCATGTAGAACAAATAGGCCAACCCTCTAAAAGAGCAAGTAATACATGAGATATGGAAACTCTCCCAAGTTATTAAGAAGCCACAACCTTCTAGATATTAAATAGAGGGTAACGTTTTTACCTAAGAGTGTTATGATTTCACTGTCTGTTACTAATTTTTTTTTTAATCTGAGAACACACATGTGCTTCACTGTAGCAGCTCTGGCCACTCTAGTAACATATGTCCTTTGGTAGAGAATTTTAAGAGATACTGTCTTATGCCTATGTAATAATGGGGTCATTCTATTATATATATGGTTTTGCATCTTTTTTCTAATTACATCTTGAACATTTCCCCATGTCATTTTATATTCATCCTAAATTTAATTAGAAATATCTTGATGACTATCTCTAAAAGTTATATCAATTTACAACCCTCCATCAACACGAATTTGAGGGGGAAAATGTTATCATTTAAATATTTTATTTAATATTTCCTTGATACACTAATAAGGCTGAACTTTTCATGTAACTATCCATACTTTGTTTATTAAATGTTAATGTGCTTCACTTACTTTCTGCTTGAGTGAGTACTTATCACTAAGAACATTTTCTATTAAGAAAGACTCATAAGAACATTTTCTATTAAGAATATTAATGCTTCTATTTTTCTTATTTTTTGCCAGCGTTTCTTCTCAGTTTGTCATTTGCCTTTTAGATTTACCTTTGATAGCTTTTGGAATAGATATCTAAAACTTTTATGTAAAAAAAGTATTTTTATATAAAAATATACATAACATAAATATCAAAACCACTCTATACATATTGACCTCTTTTCTGATTTCCCCCACCCCCTTCTCTGCCCTAAAAAGTCCTTTTCTGGTTTGTAAATATATCCATATGATTTCTTCTTACTTTTAAAAATTATTTCATTTTATGTATTTAACTCTTTAATTTAGCTGGAATTTATTTTGGTGTGCAATAAAAATTCAACTTATATTTTTCTCCAAACAGCTACTTCCATTGATTAACAGATTTTTATATAATTATTTTTATCATAAAATTATGTCATATTTGTAAAAACTCAAAAAGTTACCCATTATAAAGATGAAATATGTTTTGCTAATCCATGTATTCTTAGTTCTGGAAGTCCCTTAGAGAGTGTGTAGGGCATCCTCCCTAAGAGATGAGAAAACTAAGGTCTGGACACACTGAGGGATCTGGGCCAAAGCTTCACATACTGATACACAGTGGAGAGAGCCTCGGTCCCCGTGGCTTCCCGAAGACACTGTACTTAGGCAATATTCTTCAACTAAATCAATTTTCTCATTAAGTACTTAAAATATCAACGAACAGGCACTAATTAAGCCAATTCCAACCAGGAATCACCCTAGGTGATTTTCAAATTTTGATATGTACTAAAGCCTAGTATAATAATAATGGACCACCGATATTACTCTTCTTCTCAAAATTCTTCTCCTTTTCAGTTTTTTCTAAGATATTGGAAGATGACTTTCAGCAACAGATATTACAACAGGGTTTAAGCACAGACGGCATACACAATGTCTAATGTGTGCTGATGTCAAGGACTGTTACTTTGAGATACACTGCAAAAAATTCTGAAAATTCAGAAAAATTTAAAGGAGAAAGTAAAGACCATCCATAATTATATTATCCAGAGAACAGCATCATTTTAACATTTTGTTTTATATCCTTTTAGGAATTTTCTCGTTGTGCATGTGCACACACACACGCACACATACCCAAATGCACACAAATTTATGCTACAAAAAGTGGGATTACACTATACAAATTTCCTTGTAAACCTTCTTTTCACCTAACGTCATATGCAGAGATCTTTCAAGTTAGTAATATAACTCCACATCATCGTTTTTAGTGGTTGTGTAATATTCATTATAATATTCATCATGTGAAGCATAATTTAATTTTATTGATATTTAGAGTTCTGTGATGAACATTGTTTTAAAGACATCTTTTCTAACAAGGTTAACTTTAATGTTTTACATAGTGAACTCCATCCAACCTGTTATTCTCCATCAACAGAAAACATGAGACAGTACCAATGAACTCTCTTCCCAAAACAGGAAGACAACCTAGCAGGATCTAACTACCCCACTCTCCCAGTTTTGTTTAAATAACCTGAATTTTAGTTCCAAGTTGTTCATTTACCCCACATTATGAATCTCCTGCAAAATCCCTTTGTAACATTTGCATTAAGCATCACACACCATATTATTCGTAACCGAGATGTACATTTACTTCTTGGTTGTTCACTGCTCTCTCCTGTGTCTTTAAATCCCCTTTTCCTCTTTGTTTTCATTATTCTCATCTCTTTTTGTCTGGACACTTTCTCAAAAACTTTCTGAAAGGACACGAGTATCCAATTACTTGAAAATTTGTTTGGCCACTCGTCCATTTTGGTGACCTACAGACTCACAAATCACTTCACTTCAAATGTGTGTAGATAGACCTAATAAGTCAACAGATGCTTCATATTCCATGTAATGTTTTGACTAAGTGATAAATGTCATTTTCGGTGAATAGCGATGGGGCTGCAGCGCTTCACAAAATACTTACTTCAGCAGCTCCAGGGTTTTGTGATCGAGGGCGAGTCGGGGGTTTCCAGTCAGGTCTAGTTCTTGCAGTTTTGGAGGCAGGTTTTCTGGTAAAGTGACTTCGCTTAGCTCATTACAGCTCAGGTCCACGCACTGAAGGAACAAGTGGAAACACGAGGAGATGGCCTGGAGAAGTTGTTCAGGTAGTTCTATGCTCCTACTCGTTGCAGGAAAATCAGTGTGACCGTTCATTGTACTATGATGGCCAAATGCAGAAACTACATTTGTCTGCTATTCTGCCATAAACATTTAAAACAGACTTTGCTAAATGTAATTAAAATTTTACTTTCTTTGAATAACACAAATTCCACGTTCTTTATACTCCCCAGCTTCATCCTTTTAAGTTCATCTCTACATTTAAAAATTAAGCATTAACTGAAAAAGCCTAAAGATCGTGTCTCACTCACATTGTTCACAGTATCTCCGCATTTGCTGTGGCCATGAGGGTTACAGTTATAACATCAAGATGGAACTTTAAAGGGCTTGTCTTTGGTTTTTAAAACAAACCAAAAAACACGTAAAATGAGGAGAAGGCAGGGAACGAATATTCAAAATGGGAAGATAATTCAAAAGAAGCTAAATAAGAAAGTGGCGAAAGACTAGCAGGTGGGCCTGCCTACTATATGCACGGGAAAAAGGCAGGAGTCAAATATAGATCCTGCACTCCAGGCATCCAATACCTGGACTTTCCAACAGCCCTGCCTAATATCACCTGGAAAACTGCCACAAAAAGGGTCAGCATACCGATTAGAACGAAAATTATGTGTTATCTGTGAATGGGAATAACACCACCTTTCTTGCAAAATGTAAGGCTTAAATGAGCTAAGTCCCAAAAGGAGGTGCTGCATTTCTGTTATGGGAGCGGGGACCAGGGTAGAAGAAGGATCACATGCACAAGAGAGAACAGTTGGCAATTTTTCTGATAAGAGAATGTGTAACCAGCAACTTAGCAGAATGGGGAGGAAGCATTCAATTATCTGGCTTGAGCTGGTACCTTATTATAATATTTTAAAATGCCTAAAGAGCATATTAAAAATCTTAAGGTGGACTGAAAGGCAAACTGTATCCAAGAATTTGTCTTAAAAGTGGACAAATTCATCTTTATCTGGAAAATTTTTTAAAGAACTTAAATCTATTATGCATTGGGGAGGGGTAGAGACTGGGTAAAATGAAAACCTCTATTTTTGGAGAAATATATTCTCAGTTGAATTCAAACAATACAATGTTTCCACACAAATTGTTTCATACCCTTGCTCTGAAACAGTAGCAATGATATACTGTAATTTTTTTTATTATGAGAGCATTATAACCACATTATAAAAAGTTGGACAGAGATTAGAAAACTTACCGTTAAATTTAACACCTGAACACAACCAGTGTTAGAATTCTATTTTTGTTTCTTTTAGCCTTATTATTAATATAAAAAACTTTTAAAACCCATAAATGTAGGTACAGTTTCATTACATTTCACTTATTCTATATCTTCACTCCCAACACCTTTTATAGTCTTAATACTTTCAACAGAAGTACAAGAATTCACTTAACCTAAATGTTAATAACAGGGACATGGTCATCTCCTTTTTTTGTTTTTCCAAATATAAATAATGGTTGCATGAATAGCCAACTGGACTTTAATGAAACTCTGATAATACTGGTTCATAAGGGGCTATTCTGGCAGTATGGTCAGTATACATCAGTACAGATAAAACAACACATGGTGTCAATATAATCTCCTGGTGGTGATGAAACATGAGCTTAAGGCCTGACAGGTGTGGGCAACACAGAACGTAGGTGGTTGACACAAACGAATTCAGAGGTCAGAGCATGCATTACGGGGAAAGAGTAAAGACATTTTAGAACATTACTGAATTTTTTGAAATTGGTGAGCAATGTTTTTTAATGTTACCTCTAAAGATTTAAACTTTCACAGTTCTGTGGAGGTAAAATTGCTCATTCTTTAAATTACCAAATTATAAAATGAGTTCAATAGGGTATTCATTTATAATGTTGGTGATGGTAACGCAGATCTTATGAGATGGTGCTCACGCACTACCCCCGCCGAGGCCCATTTCATCACGAAGTCTTTAATTCACGGCAGTCAGTTCCCGTAGTCCTGTTCTGACCCACATCACGTTTCCCCTGGAGGATTTGCTTTCAGTCTCACTTCCCTCTGCTGCATTCCCCACAATGCTGTCAGGGTGATTCTCTGATGTGGTTTGTTCTATCACATCACACTCCAGCTTCAGTCTTTCTTTTGCTCCCTACTACCCTTCAATCTGCCACCAAAGTCCTCAGCACGTCAACTAAGGCCTTCACCCCACCTTTCGCCACCTGCTTCCTCACACTCTATATTCAGCTGCGTCAAAGTTAACTCTTGTGTGTGTCATGTTCTCATTTGTCTGTGCCTTTGCACTTGCTATTCTCTGTGAATGGAACTCTTCAAGCTATCCTTGCCTTCTACCTGGAAATCTGCCTTATTCTTTCAAGACTCAATGCCACTACAATGTCACTCAATTCCACTACAGCCCCCGTTTCAATTAGATGTCCCTTGTTATAAGTATCTGCTTATTTCTTTCTTTCACTAGACCATGAGCTCCTAGAGAGAAGGGACTGCCTCTTCTCCTCCTATATCCGAAGTGCAGTGCATTGCAAAGAATAGAGGCTCGGTAGATGCCTTCACCGAAAGGAGGAACAAATAAACAATCGATTGCCTGGCACTTGGTAAACTATTATTTGTTGAATGAATAAATGAATGGATCTTATAAGAAGGTTCCTCAGTAATTAAATCTCTTAGGATGGGAACTGAGATACACATGTTTAGGTTAAATTCAGTCTAGAATAAGTAGCACTGCAAAGCAATTGATACGTTTTAAAATGCTTTTGTTTCTGCATGAGAAGGAAACTCTTTAAGGGCAGATAAGCAGAGAAACACCTTTATATAGTTCTGCACATTGAAGGAGGTTTATTCCTAAAAATTACAGGACACGGGTACTTGGTGCCAATCTACTGGTGTCAACGCAGATAGTGACTGCTTTACTTACAAGTACTATTTCCTATTCTTTTAATAGTCCTCAACAAACACTTGTTCACTGAATAATTGTAACGGCGACCACTAAGAAAATAGAAAATTTGGAAGTGAGACCTGAGAAAAAAATTTAGCACCCACATATTCTATGTTGTTTAATGTATGTATTTATAGTTAATGCACTAAAATTTTCTTGGAAATACATTGTTAAATAGAATATTGAATCTAAAACGTTATCATCCCCTCTTTCAGGCCCATTCTAGGACACAGCTAACAAAAATCACTCTGCTATAATACAAAACTCTGGTAAGAATACTCAAAAAAGAATTATCCAACCCTCAGAAAAAGTGAGATAACTCATAATTGAGAAGGAACTCATGATTTAGAGGAAATAACTACTAATACAATTATATATGAGTATAGGAAAATAATCAGTATCTTAAAGAAAGGGAATACAATGTGATGTATAGTTCAAGTGTAATTATCACAAAAGTTGCAATATCTTAATTATGATGATTCCTCACAAAACATTACTAAAGAAATAAGCATATCAAT
Source organism: Delphinus delphis (assembly GCF_949987515.2). Classification (NCBI taxonomy): domain Eukaryota; kingdom Metazoa; phylum Chordata; class Mammalia; order Artiodactyla; family Delphinidae; genus Delphinus; species Delphinus delphis. The sequence continues at coordinate 76,524,924 of NC_082695.1, read as the reverse complement.
GTTCACAGCAGTGTATTATTCATTATCTGCCAAATAATTGCCTGGGCTGCCCCGAATCAGCAACTTAACAGAACTAGTGAGCTCTGAGGTTCTGCAACCCCCTTGCTTCTTCCTTCCTCAGACGACAGCTAGTCCCCCACCTCAACTGTGCTGCCCAACAGCTCTGACAGCTCCAAATGGCGGGGCTCCCACTCACCTTCTGCACTCCCTAGTCCTCACAAGGTGAAAGCCGCTGATGTATAACATGTTCCCCCTCCGAACAGGTTCACTAATTTCCATTTTGAAGTCAAAAGAAGCAAATACATCCAAGTACTCAACCAAAATAACATTTATTTAGCATCTACTAAACGGCAGACAATAAGCCAGACATCAGGGACCTCGAGAGAGATGGCAGACACAGTCCCCAGCCCGAGGAACTCCCAGGCTAAAGGGGGAAATGAACACCACTACCTACCTCCAGCTGCTTTGATCAACGATGTGTACAAGTGTGCGTGGCTGTGACAGTGAAGGGGCAGCTACTGAGACCACAGAGAGGGCTTTCCAGGAGAGGATTTTTGTGAAGAATCAAAATTAAAGATAAAGAGGCAGATGGGAACAGGAGGGCATCTAGCAAGCACTGACAGCACGTGTACCAGGCAAGAGACAGAGTGATGCACGGTATACCAGGACACGAAGCAAGAGTGGTTGGTGTGGCTGGAGATGGTCGGGCCCGAGAGCAGAAGATGAGGCTGGAGAGGCAGGTAGGGGCCAAACGGTGAACTACAGATTGTGTCTTACGCTGAAGTCATCTATACTACCTCCCTCTCTCAGAGTTCTACAGGAACCCGAACATTGTAGCTTTAGAGTAAAATACATGTACATACATGTGTAGTATTTCTCATTATGTAACTTTAAGTCAAATTCTCTTTTAACACTTAAACTACTACATATTCTTGATGTTGCAAAAGGCTAAGGCATCATCACTGTAGGATGTTCACACATCTAAGTAAACCTATTAACTAAGAGAGCCAGTCTGAACCTTTTGCTTTAAACACAGACCCTAAAGCCAAGGTTGAAGTTCGGTTTTTCTATGTAATAGTGTATTTGTCTATAATTATTCAGGAATGCATATTGTTTAAACCTCCCCACCTTTCAGGAAGTTGCAAAAGAAGAACTTTAATTTGTTCAGCCTCTTCCTTTTAAATTTATATACAGTATCTGTGATTTTTCTCAACTGGATTTTAGAAACCTTATTGGCAACTACTTGACAAAAATGACAATCAGGATAAAACTTTGTTTTAAACAAATCCTCGATCCATCAAATAGCATTCCATTCCTCCAAATAGCGAATTCCCTTAAGCACCAAAATAAATTATTTATAAAATCTGACTTTAAGAAAATGCATCCTATATAAACTAAGCAATTCCTTTACCTCATAAATTTCATTACCTCATAAAATTGGTCATGTGTGCCCTTGGGGAGACTCAGTGGTATATCACAAAGTTACAGGACACCTGGCCCATGCTTCTGGGGGCTTCAGTGTTACTCAAAGATTATGGAGAGGAAGAGCCTTTATTTTTACATTAAAACTAAAAGAAATGGTAAAAAGTAGAACACAAAATTAGCATGTAATTTTAGATCAAAAAGGAGACTTCAAAGAAATTTATAGATGATTGCAGGCTGTATTCCAGATTTGGGGGCATATGAGCTCACTTCTCTTTTTCCTTACTAATAAAAGATTTTGAAGAGCAGGATAGTGACCACTTCACAGCCAACTTCTTTGAGGACTCATGGTCACAAATGCTCCTTTCTCCAGGAGCATCTCTAAAGGGATACTTTTAATATGCATGAGCTCACAGAGGACCAGTTCTTTATCTGTATGTACACATAACCCACTTCGTAAGATGCATGCAGTATTTCATTGTAAAAGACATGGCTTTGTGTTTAAAAGGGCTGCTGAAATACTTTTTAAAACTAGAGTTAAAGAAACAAACAAATTAGTCTGAGTTAATAAATTATCCCAACTTTGAAAGACAGAGACTATGCAGTCCTAGCTTCCTGCTGGTGAGTCGCCAGTGAGGCAGGGAGAAAAGCGGCTTAAATGGCCATGTCCTGGTAGACACTGCTTCATTCCTTTTTCCTTAGCTCTTGTCCCAAACAGGAATGGATGTCAGATTCCCCAAATGATAGAAGAATTCCTAAATAACCATTACCCAGATTCCAGGACCATAATGACAATTGCTCCTGCTTCCTGGTTTTTGGATACTGCAGTTCCTAGATGACCTTTTAAGTCTAGTAGGTCAACTATTCTACCAAACTAGACATCTAACTGGCCCCTGATCTGTCTTTATTTCTATTATCCTACTTTCCAGAGAATTAATGCCTTTTCTTTCATCCATTCTGACCTAGCCGTTTCCCCATGTTCTTTGTGTCCTATGACTGAGCTGGTTCTCTCGCTCTCATCTCACTTTAGAAACAACAACATGGCTTGATTCCAAGGGAAATCCAACTTCCTGCAGCCATTGTTCTCAAGAGTGTGGCATATTAAAAATACTTCATACTCCATGAAGTGAAATAACAGTCCTAAAGACGAAGTCACTCAGCTTATCCAAGTGGTTTCTTACTGCACAGCACAAACATGAAAATAACCTTCTGAAGAGAATTTAAAACATTTTAAAAGATGCTGTTCACCCAGTAATCAGAATCAGGACACCGCAGGGAAATGGAAAATTTGACAAAAGCTGCTGATATACAGTGTTTAAATTTCAAACTTCATTCATTGTATGTGTCACACATTTCTTTCATCTGCTTAAACCACACTTCAGAAAAGGTAGGACCATGTCCCTAATTGGAAGTAACTCAACTAAAAGCTTTGGTGTTGTTGCAGAACTCCTACATGATCAACGTGACTGCGATGTGGTTTGGCGAAGGGCCCCTGAGGAAGAGAAGCCGAGTGCCACACCCGCGGCCACCTCTGCTTTTCAGGTCCATCAGCGCTAGCAGCCTACGTGAGGACCTCGGCCTGGGACCAGCCAAGCCAAGTCTGGCTTCTGTGGTGATTGAGAGCTGACCCGTATCCAGAGGGAGGTCTGTCTATTTTAGAATCAGAACAGAACATGACCTGCTCCAGGAACACAGGACTGGTGGTGGGGTTTGGAAGACTAATTTGAAAGTGCTAAACAAAGGTGAAGACAATAATATCAATACTAAGGAACAAAACGACTATGACTCTGGGTGCACTTGAGCTCATCGAAAAACTAAAAAATATATTTTTTTCCTACGAATTTATATGACCTTCCTGCCCAAGTACAGAATTTGATGCCTGATGATCACTTTAACAGATCTCACCAAATGCACCAAAATGAGAAAAGGCCAGACCTAAATTTTATCCAAGCATAGGGGATGCATATAGTCTCTGTTCTAGGGGTACATGAATAATGGCCTGATTTTACAAGTTTAAAAAACTACATTTAAAAAAATAATAAATAAAGTAAAATAAAAAACTATATTTTAGCATATATATTTTAGTAATAAAACTTGTTTACCCTTTAAATGATAATTGGTTTTAAAGCTTTGGTAACAAAGCAGTGAACAAGCACTTTTCTTTAATGTCTGAAAAGATGAGACTGCTCACAGAGAACTAGCTAAATATACCAGGATCTTATCCCTCTTTAAATTATCTGTTAATGTTTATAATTGCAATGATCTTCATACCTTTTATGAAATACTTTACAATTATTGTACTTTATTTTCAAGAAGCAATAAGAATACAATCTAGGATTATTAACTCAATGATAATATTTTAATAGCGGCTGGAGTATTTCAACTTAGGAAAAAAATGATTTCTTTTCCATTAGAAACATGCTTTAGGGCTCAGTTTGCAGTCAAGACTCTCAAAGGTATTTTATCATCTGTTTACAGCAAATATTTTTTACCAGGCATTTTCTTTTGGATGGTTTATTTATTTATTTTTGGCCACACTGCACGGCATGTGGAATCTTAGTTCCCCAACCAGGGATCGAACCCGCGCCCCCCGCATTGCAAGCACGAAGTCTCAACCACTGGACCGCCAGGGAAGTCCCTTGGATGGTTTAAATCTGCATAAATACTTATACAGCAACTTAAAATATTCTCATATGAAATAACACTAAAATATCATTTCGGAGTTCTCAAACAATATAACTACTACTTTTTCAATACCACTGTCTGTCCAGGGCTGCAAAGTTTGTACTTTGTACATAAAGGAGACTTGATACTGCTCACCGCACCCGCCTCCCCGCCACAAATAAAACCCCAGCAACAAAATATCTCTTGGTAATGGAAGAGCTGGGTCAGAAACACTGGACATTTTTAACATAAGGAAAATGCTAAGCTACAATATCTGGGGTTAAAAATCAAAGAACAAAAGAAGAAAAACTGTTAAAAAAAAAAAAAGTAATACCAAAAGTAAAATTTGAAAAGGAGCTGTAAAGCAGGGTTACAGGGGAAGGAATTAAATGCAAACACGAGGGCACCAAGTTTAGAATCCAGGAATCCAAGCAAGGGTCTAAGAGAAGATTTGCTTTCATAGAGCAACATTCGTATTTTGCAAAATTTAGTCAAAACTTGAAAAGTTTAAACATCTATCTGTATCTGTATTTTAAACCAGATACTTAAAAAAAAAAAATCTACGATTAAGAGTTATATAACATTAAAAGACAGGTGCAGAAAGTAAGACCAGCAAACAGGAGGTTAATCTTGAGACCTCGGTGCACAGAGACCTGTTTAATGAGGCCCCGTGACAGACACCACACCCCCCACGGAGTAACGGGCAGTGGAGCAGCCCCTGGAAAGCTTAGCTGTCAACACTGCTCCTGCGATGGAAGCAAAGAAGCATTTGCTTAAGTGACAGATTTCTTGGATTTTGTGGATCATCAGCCAGAACAGTTGCTCCATATAATCAACATCAGAGTTGAACCCCATCGAGGTCTTGTAACTAATTATAGTTAACATTTACCGAGCTCTTACCAGGTGCCACTTCTATTTCAAATGCTTTACATGTATTATTTCATCTCATCCTCACAGCAATACTGTAAAGGAAGCACTGTTCTTTCCCTCATTTTACATAGGAGGAAACGGAGCAATTAAGCAGCTTTTAGTTGGGATCCACCTCTAGATCTGTCTTCCTTCAGAGCCCCACCTCTTACCTACTGTAAAAGGTATATAAAGTAAAAATAAAACATTTCTGCTAGTTAACAGTAAGTATTCTAAAATGACACGGGCATGTATGAGGTGACGGTGCGCTCACAGTAAAATATTTCATGGCTTAAGCACACACACACACGCACACACTTATCAAATGGCTTGTATACACCTCAACCACGTAAATGTACAAAACTCCTGTGGTGAAAAATTATTCATGCTATTCAAAGTGTCTTCAAATAGGAGATTAGAATATGCTCCTAGTCTATAACCAGAATTACTTTTTATTAAGCACAAAACTAATCATCAGAAATGCTAAAATGCAAAATGAAAGAACTTCTTACTCTTTGCTCCAAAAAAAAAAAAAAAGAATAAAAAGTTGTTAGATGGTTTTCATTCTAGTGAACTGGTTTCGTCCGATGAGACTGCCCTGAGTCAGGAGCCAGGAACTGCAGAATGTCTCTGCCACCAACTTGCTGTCTTCAGTTTATAGAAACCACTTTCTTTTCAGCACCTCAGTTTCCTCACCTACCAAATGGGAATACTATCTGTTCTGTCAGGTTTCATTAAATTGAAGTGAATGCTTGGTAATGGTAACAGTAATGAGACTACATCTATATAGGGAATTATTACTAATTGGGTGCTGGGGTGGTGGATGCTATTTAATTAGGGGAGTTGGGGGGAGGGGTGTGCAGAGGTACTGTTAACTATCTCAAACTACTATCAAACCTGATTCAGTCTCTGAGTCTCATAACCACCCTGGAAATAAGTAGGACAAGTATTGTTAGACAGATGGGAAAGAGTTAGGTGGCTATGTGGCTAGTTAGGGACAGAGCCCAGAAGACAATTTTCCCCACTCCCAGTCCAGTGTTTTTTGATCACTGTTTTTTTCTTTTCCCCTCTGCCGACTCAGAGGTGTAGCCCAGTGCTGAGGAAGGACGGAGCAAGGACAACAGAGAAATCTTCATTCTGAGGAAATCTAACAAGGGTGCGAACATCCTGAACCGATGAACTAGAGAAAACAAGTCTCTTTGTGGACCTGAAGCTTGGAGTTTATGGAATCGACCCACATACCTTGATTTCTGGGAGCTGCATAACTTCAGGAAAGACCTCGATGCAGTTGGAGTGAGCGATCACCGTGTGCATGCGCCTGCAATTCATGATCGTTGTCGGGACGGCCTTCAGTTTATTCCCACTGATGTCAATTTCTTCAAGTTCTTCCAGCTTTGCCATTTTACTGAAAGAGAGAAAATCCAAGGATGGGCAGGTCACAAAGTAATTATAAGGAAATTTAGAAAGAAAATAATAGATAATGAGAACCAAAAGGTAATTTACTATGACTCTGAAGATTCTTTAAAGATTCACTTGCACTAGTCATTTTAACAGACAAGTTTTTCACTACTGTTTTTGAGTATCAAAGTATTTTGATACATCCTTTCTTGTTACAAAACAAAAACTCTTAACTTCAGCTCTTTGAATTGGCAACAAGAAGAAAAATGGACATCCTTTTCCTATGAAAACTCTGTGTGTGAATTGAGTTATCCTGACAACAATCACTTTACTATGTAGCTTAGTCTGAACTCCAGTGAAAATCCTACCCAAATGGGTCAAAAGCTGGCATTAATCTAATCTATGTGCTTTAAAAGTGTGAGAGTATTATTTCTTCGTATTGGCACTGAAACCTCAAGGGAATATATAGAGTAGAAAAGGGTATGGTTTATATGAAGATATGCTTTCTCCTGAAACCCCACTCCCCAAATTCCTTGGACATCCCTTGTGATAACAAGGTGGTCATGAGAAGCAGGATGCCGGAAGGTGATCTGGATCATCTCTCGACCTCTGGCAATGCCCAAATTCAATCTGGACCCAAAAGAAATTTCTCTCAACTCCTGCTAAACACCTACAAAGAAAGAATCTTTCTCATCTTACCTTAATAACAAGTCCTAATGTAATTTAACACTTTTGTTTAAGAATGTCTTGTATTGTTCAATCTTAACCTATAATGTAGAATTACTATTTAATTACATTAATCAATAATTACAGTAACTCAATAAAGAAAAACTCCAGAATTAGGGTTTCTTATATTTTCTGTAAAGCTGGAGGGAAAAAACCCTCTGCCTCTACAAACCTATAATGCATCTATCACTCCTCTGGCCCTTTTCCCACCACTTGTGAAGGTGGAATCTAACAAGTGCAGGATTCCCAGTGAGTGCAACTCAAACTTACAATCTAAATCATTTAGTTTAGAGTTATTGGTATCTCCTCTCCTTGCTGTGGTTTCATTTGTCACAATAAACCTTTTAAAAAATTTAGCAAGAAACACTTTATTGCTTTTCTTTCTGTTTTCTCTCAAAAATAAAGGTTACCTTATTTGCTTCCTTGAAAATAAATATATGCCGAAGATACAAGAACTAAGTTTTTATCTTATGAAATCAGATCTTTTAATATCATAAACATTCAACATGGTATTAGGATATGCTACAAACAACACTGTATGCACAGACTGTGAAGTAATCCATCTGTGATAGTCTGCATTTGTAAGATTATCATTTGAATATGTTGTCATCATATTGTGAGAAGAAATGTGGAGAAACCAATGAGTAACAGGCACGAAAAAAGATTGAGAGTATAGACATCAGGTCCAAGAAAGAAAATATATCAAAGAAGTTTCTATCCCTCAGCATAGAAAGGAGGTGGTCAAAAAAAATTCTCTGTAGTTAGGGTGATTATTACTGGCATGGGTCAGTGGGGGATACCCTCAGAATTTGAGCTGATGATCATTTCTCCTGCTGGCCTTAGTCATTCACCATCAAATGAGGACCATGAGCCCTTTCAGAGATATTATTGTTATGTGACGACTATGTTTTCTTCCAAAAATAACATCTCATTCCACAGTAAAAGAAAAGTACATTAAAAGAAAAAAAAAAGAAAGAAAGAAAAGCTTAATCAGTAACATCAAATGAGGGGGAAAAAGTAAAGAAATAAATGTATACTACAAAAATAGAGTAATACTTGAAGTCAATGCATATTTGGGCCTCCCTCCTTTAGTAAGGGTTTCAACAGACTGGTATCCTTGATGCTAGCAGAGGGAGGCTGTCCCCGTATTTTGCTTTGGCCCAGTGCTAAGTCGCAGTTAGCAGCAGAATACCAGAGGGGTTAGTGTTTGCTTCTTTGATGTCTGGGTGTGAGTTCTAAGACCTAACTTGTTAAAGCTTCACTCAAGGCAAGATACAATGCCACTGCTCCCCAAAATTAGAAATCAAAATTAAAATAGACTTAAAAGTAGAATTTTCTAAGAGCCATAAATTATTTGTAATGTCACAGTTTCTAAGAATGCACAGGCCACCATTGCTTTCTATACCATAAGCATAAATACAAAAGCTATTAGCTAATTAGAACCTTCAGGTTCCTAGTTTATGTTCTAATTCTCACACATCATACTAGGTTAATCATTTTTTTTTTTTAATTTGACTGGTTAAAAGGAAGCAAAAGAAAAAATATACCTGCTAGATGACATGCCTTATTTCAAAATCATAAGAACATTCTAGCAATTGGGTCCTTGGATACATTCATATTAGAAAAATGAACACACCTCTCTTTAGGGGAATGCTGACAATGGCTTATATAAAAGACACTGTGAATAAGAATCAGGAGGAACAAGCTTTACATTATCTGGGAAATAAACATGTTAGTTTTTGCCTTTCCATCTATGAATCCATTTTCAGAAATGCAATGAAGGATGTCACTCTGTAATCTTCTTTTACCTTGCTGGAAAACTCTGAAGTCGGTTATAGGCCATGTGAAGAATCTTCAGATGGGGGTGCCCTGTTAACAAGGGTACACATTTATCTGTGAGGTTGTTATTTGTCAAATACAACTCCTGTAAGACGCTGTTTGTCTCTTCAGAAAGTGTGGCTGGAGGAAGGGTTTCCAGTTTGTTTGCAGATGCATTCAGGAATCTCAGGCTACAATGACAAAAATGCAACAGAATCCCACTGATAAGCCACAGGTCTAGTCCAGAATCTTCAACAAACCTAGAATTTTTCTGATTGATAACTGGCATATTAGAAACTGGGTTTAGAAACATGAATCTAAAGGTAGGTCTTGGCATGGAAGCAACCTAAATGTCCATCGACAGAGCAATGGATAAAGAAGATGTGGTACATATGTATACAATGGAATATTACCTAGCCATAAAAAAGAATCAAATAATACCATTTGCAGGAATATGGATGGACCTAGAGATTGTCATACTGAGTGAAGTAAGTCAGACAGAGAAAGAGAAACATCGTATGATATCACTTATATGCGGAATCTAAAAAGAAATGATACAAATGAACGTATTTACAAAATAGAAACGGACTCACAGACTTAGAGAATGAACTTATGGTTACCGGGAGGAAGGGTGGAGGGAAGGGATAGTCAGGGAGTTTGGGATTGACATGTACACACTGCTGTATTTAAAAAGGATAACCAACAAGGACCTACTATATAGCACAGGGAACTCTGCTCAATGTTATGTGGCAGCCTGGATGGGAGGGGAGTCTGGGGGAGAACAGATACATCTATATGTAGGGCTGAGTTGCTTTGTGCACCTGAAACTATCACAACGTTGTTAATTGGCTATACTCCAATATAAAATAAAAAGTTTAAAACAAAAAAAAGATAGGTCTTGGCTTTGGCAGGCATACAGATATGTGACTCCACTGTCCATAATGAACACAGTAGCTATCTGTATGTGTTAACTACAAAGAGAAATCAATTTTTATGGAAGCACAAAGGTGAGAGAAAGTGATTAATTTTATAGCTGGTGGGGAGTCGAAGGGATAGTGATAAGATAAAATTAATATTCTGTCTTAAGAAAGAGAAAAACAATTGCCTATTTTAAAATAAAAGAGCTCTTATAGTAATAAAATAATTAGACATTAGATCACAATACAACTAAATCACATAGTGACTAAGTCCTTTTCAGTATGATGCCCAAACCATATTTTACTGACATATATTCACAACTGCAAGGGATAATTTACTCTGTAGTAAAATAATGTAATACTATGTAGTAGTGAAAATGAAGAACAACTACATGTATCAATAGGATGAATCTCACAGATATAATATTGAGTTAAAGAAGCCAGATACCAGAGGATACACTGCATGATTCCCTAATTATAGAGTTCAGAATCAGGCAAAACTTATCTGTGGTATTAGAAGTCAGGGAAGGGAAGCAGTGTCTAGGAGACAGCTTCTAATTTTTCCAATATGATAACATTCTGGTTCTTGATCTGAGTGCTGGTCACATGAGTGTGTTCACTTTGAGAAAATTTATCAAGTGCTACAGTTACGATATGGCCCCTTTTCTGTATCTATATTATACTTCAATAAAATTTACATTAAAACAAGATGTATATGCTACCAGTTATCCAAATGATAGAGTGAACAATAGCTAAACTATGAAGAATGTTTTTACACCTGAGATAACTAAAACTGTCAAAAACTGTGTAATTCCTTCCACAGTTATTGTGAAACACAGATAAATGCAAAATGCAAAGCTGGGGAACTGAAACAGAATCCCTGCTGCGATCAGGTTCCAAATCACTGGAAAGGGAGAGAGGGACAGAGCAGGAACTGTGCACGGCTCAGCAGACAACCCTGCTGCTTCACAGTGGATCTCCACCACGTGTGTCCCACAGTGAAGCTGCAGTGACCCGAGCGTGGAGAGCATCCAGCCCACAGGACTCACCTGCCATGGTTGCCAAGGTCAAAGCTGACTTGTCCCCCACCCCTTACCTAGAACTACCCTGTTAATGAACTGCCTTTCTCGTTTCAAAACCACCCAGGTTTGAAATGTTCAGCATTCAATTCAGGACTATTTTACCATATGTTAGTAAAAAAGAATAAAATCTTCCTTAAAAAGGAAGACTCTGGAATACCAGGTACAGTTATTTTTAATCTTGGATAAAAAGAAAGCTTTGTATTCGGGCGTCATCACCAAAACTGTCATCCCAAGCCCTCAGTCCACTAACTTAATACTCTCCAATCTTGCGACCTCCACACACTTACACACACACGGCCCAACTCCACTACTTATCTAAGGAAAAGCAGCTTCCCCAAAATAGAACATTTTCCATTAAAGAAACATGTATTCCGTTGACATTAAAAAAAAAAAGGAAGTTAGAAAAGGCTGTACAAAAAAAAAAAGAAAAGAAAAAGTCTGTACAGACCATAAATAGTCATGGGAAATTATAGTCGTGTGTGCTACAGAGAAGAAAATAAAGGTCATTCATGCAGTTTCTGAAATGGTTTTGACATAGGACAGAAACCCCTTCCAGCACCATAGTTCTTTAAAGTACTTTTACCAGTCTCATTTGTATCACCTGACTTAAATACCCTGTTAAGATTTCTTCAGTATAGAATTAGAAAAAAATTAAAATGCATTGCCCTAAAACATCTTGCAATGGGGTTGGCTGGGAAACTCTGACAATCTAATTAAAATACAATTCTCTAGGAAATATGTAGTTATAGATACATGAAAAGAAAAGAAAGAAATTAACTCATGAATATTTGCATATTTTTAGGCCAGAAAAAGAGGGAAAGTTGCTTTGAAAGGAAAAAAGACTGACTAGTGAATGCTCACCTAGAAAACTGCAAAAGGGACTTTAAAAACGCGTTACAACATCTGATGAAGGGAAGAGAGGGATTTCCAAAAAGACTTGTCCCCTCATCTTGTTGAAATTTGCCTGTATTGAAGTTTATACTCTTTATGGGAAACGGGGGGGAGGGGGGGGAATCCTGCACCCTCCACTCCAGGAAATGAAACTAAGTTGAAACTACATGGGCTGGTTCCAAAGGATTTAGTTTGAATTGAATAAAGCCTGACTGAATCATCGTGTTAGTTAACGGTCAAAGAGCAAACAATTGGGCTAAAAACATTTTTGATTATAATAGTCTCCGGGAAATTAAATTCAATACCAATCCTTTTAAAAATAAAATACCTGTCCCACAACCTCACGTTTCAGCAGGAGGCAAATTAAGTTGGTTTAATCATCTGGGTGTTGTATTTCCATCAGAATGAGCAACTACTTTAATTTTGCAAAATTTCTCCAGTATGGGTAACGGTTTTACTCAATAAATATGGTGTATAACCCCACCCCCTGCTTTCAAAGCCTCCCCAAAACTAAATTCCTAAAGCACTGAGTTTGGTCTCAACTCAGTATGATATGAGAGAACTTCCTCAAGCTTTTCCCTTATAGGTTTTTGTAATAACTCTATAAAAGACTTGTTTAATGTGCCATGAGAGTTTCATCATAGAACCCTCTTCACTATGCAACCCTCTTATAACCATTAGAGAAAAGCAGTAACATATCACTTTTTCTCATTTGTAAAGTGATCTCTAGAGACCACAGCTCTTTCCTATTTCCTGTTTCACTTGATTCTCCCAACATCCCAGAGATGCCCCCCTTATATTTCACAGAAGACAAACTGAAGCTGAGAAAAGTCAAATTACCTGGCTGTTGTTAAATAGTGATTAGTGTCAGAGCCAGAAATAAACCCAGATCTCACCAATCTTAGAGTCCACTATTTCCTACAAAATTCAACTGATAAAAACAGTAATAATAAAACTTTCCTGAGGACATTTTCATAGGCCTTCTCCAAAAAAGCTGGAGGCCAAGCAGGGCACCTGCTGGGTAGTGTGAAGACCACATGTGCACAGCGCTTCAAACTCCATTCCTAAAATAACTTAATAAATAGCACAGTACTCAAAAACTTTTCTTAGCAGGAAGTGCAAACCTTGTAGAGAAAAGACTCACATACAACTCCTGCCCTGAAGCATTTGGAAAGTTGCCCATGACAGCAGTGAGACAAATCCACTTCTTGCTTCTTGAGCAATTACTCTCTTCTTCCCTGGCACATTCTGTTCCGTCTGTTCTAGCTCATCTAGGTTTTTTTGTTTTGTTTTTGTTTTTCAGTAATTCCCAGCACACCCTTAACTTTTACAGCCAAATTCTGTCCTGAAACAAAGCACAGGATTTGGTACCACAACAGGTCTACCTATTTGCAGGCATACCAGGCATTCTGCATTCAAATGATTTTTCTGCACATCAGTACTGGGACTTGTAAGTCTATTGAAAATGCAAAAGGTTAAGACCCTAAGCACAGCAAAATTCTTTGACTTTTATACAACTCCCTGATTTCTGGCCCCCAAAATCTTCCAGAGGTGCCAAACAAAATGCTCTAAATTCCTTATCATTTGCCCATACAACACAATGCTTTTGACAATTTCATCTATTGATATCTTCAGAAGACTGATAGCTCTTAAAGCAGGGGCTTTCAAACTTTTCATTAATGGCAACCAAGAGTACAAAATACATTTTACATGACCACCCAGTACAGATGCGACATATACATGTGTAAATGAAACAAAAGTTTCTTGAAACAATACTTAACCTTACTCTATCTTACACTGATATTTTCTATGCCATTTTTTTAAGTGCTGGTAGAAACCCACTAAATTACTACACCTCACTTATCAGTTTGAAAAAAGGACGCCTATTATTCATTGTCTAGCAACATCACATAATAGTGAGGATTATGTGAAGAGAAAGTGCGTACGTATAGCCTAACAGAACTCACACACTATTATTTTGAAAGATCTGAAAATCTGCCTGGCTTGGGCAGTAAAGATCATAAGCCTACAGGGCAAAGGAACAAAGGTTACACAGACGTATGAACCGTTGAACAAGAACTCGAAAAGAATTAATTTTAAAAATTAAGTATAATTAATTAAGAATTAGTTAACATTGATGTAACACTATAAATTAATCTAGAGATATCCTAATTTCATCAATTATACCACTGATGTTCTCTATCTGGTCCAGAATCCAATTTAGGATCGCACATTCCATTTCCTTATCATGCCTCATTTGTCTCCTCTAATCAGTCTTAATTTAGATTTGTTTGATGTTTTATCATCATTAGAATTTAGAATAATGTGATGCATTTCTGGCAAAAACACATAGAAGTGATGTTGTGCCTTTATTCCTGAAGGTATGTGATGCTCAACTTCAACTCCCAGATATTCTTATTAAGTAGGTCAGCGTAAGTCTTCAAAAATCTATAGAATTAAGAATTCTGATGATTGGCCAAGTTGAGTCAGTAGAACTGAGATAAGGGCCAGAAATCTGCATGTTTAGTAAGTAATCTAGGGGATTCTGAACACACTCTGAGAAACACTATTTTATTTCACTACGGCTCTCAAAACATCAGAACTTCCCAAGATAGCTCTCTTCCCTCAGGAAAAATAGTGTAGGCATAACTTAGCTCTTCAAAATGCCAGAAATATCTATCTTTGCCAAAAGCCACCAGTTGTCATGGTTAATCGATCACGCTCTCCCAAATTTTCTATTCCCTTTTAGTCCCCTTGATATTTACACATATTCTGTCTGAGTCACTAAAACTTATGGTCTGTAATGTGACTAATACTCTGGGGATATTTTAATAATTACCATGTACTTCATTTGTACATACACTCTCCCCATTCCCATCCCCTGAAAATACCTTGTTCTGTTCCAACCAAGGATAAAAACAGACCCTAATCCCCACCCACAATAGGAATCTATAACTCTCCTCTAAAGGGCCCATTGTGACTGACCTCATCAGGAACAGCTCTCTGGCCATGATGTGAGAGTGCATATGTGAAATGGACAGGGAACCAGCCACTGCCGAGATTTCAGAAAGGACAGAAGGATGGCAGCACCTCATCCATCCAACCTGGTGACCCACGGGGAATATCTACTCCCACTCTTGCCCATCTGTTGATGAAAACCGATTATCTGAAACTCTTTTGGGGGTTTCCATCAAGAAAATTCTCAACTCTAAGCAAAAAGGGATAAAATGAGAGATCTAGGCCGGTAAGATCCAGATTAGAATACTTGCCAGTTCCCCTCACAGAACCAAGTCCTGCCCTGACCACAAGATACAAAATCACAGTCAACATCTCAGCAAATATGGTCTAACATATTTTACATCTGTCTATAGTTTTTGAGCTGCCAGTCAAAAGAAACAAAACTCAAAGAAGAATATGGAGGGTAAACTCATAAACTTAAATTGTTGATTCAGGTCATAAGAATTTTAATAAAATCGGTCTGAAGTTTTCAGAGGAAGATAAAGATATCACTAAAAGTCATCTAATTTAAAGTAGATTCCCCTCTCTTATCTGGTTACCTGCTACCAGGTAAAGCAGATTAAAATATACCATTCTAAAGCTGTAATATCTCAGAGACAATATTATATAATCAAAACCATGACACTGTGTTTTAGCAGAAAGATTCAGAGCTAAAGAAATCTCCTTAGAAAGAGAGTTTAAGTTCAGCCTTTTGCTGTGTCCAATAAAACATGTTTTTCTGACAGTTCTCATGAAGCTTCCAAGCACAAGTTCTACTGAGAGAACAAACAAAACCATTTTTAACTTATGAAGACCTGTATTCAGGCCTTTTCCTCAGTTATATAACCAAACACAGAACTGGTAACAATAATTTATTACCACACAAAAAAAAAAAGGAAAAAGAAAAAGTGAGCATCTATATATTTTTTAAGATTTGTATTATGGAGCAAACGGAATGGAAGGAGAATTGAAGCAGTTTCATTACTGCCTGGGGCTATCTGCCAAACACAAAGCCCTGTATTATACAACAAAGTGCTGTTCTTCATACCAGGAGCCTAAATTAAAAGCAATCCTATCATTTTCCTTCTCCTTTACCCTCTCAACCCCACCTTTTATTACAGTTTATTGTGCAGTTATTTTAAGCTCAGCATTAGGTTGTAAGCTCCTTGAGGGTAAAACCGATGTTAGTCATTTTTCAATTCCCTGCAGTACCCAGCACAGTGACTTAAACTTACAAGGTCAGTAAGACATTGGCCATCCTGAACCATGTAAATGAAAACAAATCACAACTGAAACCACCTGCAAAGAGCTTGTGAAGATTCTTTCCTAAAAAACCCTCTTTTAATACTAAAAAGCCCTCTTTTAATATTTTAAGCTTCATGTTTTCTAGGTTGGCCTGCTCCCACAATAGTCAGTAGTAGTTTATTCCTTCCCCTCAAGCTAATCAAACCAAATATAGCTCTACATTTTCCTGAATGTAAATTATGCCTCGATTAAAAAAATTTTTTTTTAATTTAGAAAGAGAAAACCTCAGTTATTTAGGTTTTGGAAAGGGTATAAATAGAAAAAGTATTATCCCTTTAAGAAGCAGTAAATAGTTTGGTAAAGCATAGGGAATAGAGTCAATATTTTTATCATAACTCTGTATGATGTGTAATCTATAGAAATATCAAATCACTATGTTGTCTACCTTAAATTAATATAATATTGTAAAAGTCGACTACATTTCAATTTTTAAAAGTTCTATCTTTCTTGTCTTCCAACAAGTGAAATAATACAAGAATGTTGTTCAAAAAAGATCTCATCGACTTTACCCCACCCTCTTTATAACCCTATCTGCCTGAGAGAACCAAACCTCTTAACCTTTCTGACTCAGAGTCATGACAATAAGGTCAGTTGCTACACGAGGCTGGAGATGAGGTTATTGCATTGCTTGGAAAACAAAGGCACTGGAATATGCCTTCTTGGAAAAGTTTCTTACTTCTGCCTCTTTTGGTCATTTGCTTTTCTCTCATAAAATAAAAGCAGGATGCTTGCTCTTTCTAATTCACTCAGCCCCTTACTCCAGCACTTTCCTGTGCTGGAAGGGCATCTGGCACGGCCTGCCCTCCTCCCAAGACCTACAGAGGCTGCCTACTTCCCCCGCACCAGCCCCTATTTTCCAAAATGCAGCTGGCTTTGGATAGGCCCATTTATTCAGACTAGGGTATTTCTGCCTAAATGCCTTTAGCTTACACTGTAGGCTCAGCTTATTCTGCTCTCCTTGATAGCAATGTTCCCTTTCAGTGGCTCAATTCAGGTCCTAAATTTTCCATACTGCATGACCAGAAATATTCTAGTTCATACAATCACCCCTTTTCCAACATACAGATTCCATTGGGACTGTACAGTATAGACAACAAGGGAAAACCTGCGCAGGGCCACAAAGTCAACAGTCCACGCAGCGGTTCTTGACCCTGGGAGTCAGCAGAATTGCCTGTGGAACAATCTAAGTTAAAGTTGCCCCTCGCAACTGCTCATCTGAACATGAACACACAGTCTCCTGGACCACACTGTGAGCGACCTCAGGCACACATGGTCAGATCTGGCTGGCACCAGGGAGACTCAATGACTGCTTAGGGACGCCTCTAGAGAACAAAAAACATATTCAAGTGCCCCTTTAAAATAAAATTCTCAGAAATGAATAAAGAATGATTATTATCTATTGGAGAGTTTCAGCACTATTTACCTACTCTACTAGACATGACCTTATAAGACTCAGATTCAAAAATGGTTTTAACTCACTCAAAGACTCCTAAAACCCGAATCCATCTCCCTTTTGGTTTCTACCGATTCAGTGTAGATCCCCCAGGAGAACAAGTGGATTCTCATCATAAAACTGCACCCAAATTTTCCCTAGTTAGCCTTATGAAAAAAAACACAAGGCTACAACATGACATAGAATTCTCCGCAGGGGAAGAAACCAAATCCCATAGTATTCATAACAATAAGAAACAGGTCTAGAGCTACCCATAGGCTGTGCATTGTCCTTTGATATGAATGCAAAAGCAAGAACAATTCTTTAAATTATCTTGAAATATTGTTCTTTTTGTCAGGGGAATGACTTAGCACCAGTCAATTACAATGTAACAATCCCATTTCCCCACAATTCCATTATTTCTCAATAATTATACCAGTAGGAATTCATTGTAACTTACATTAAGTACAGAGAATAAATTTTTTTTTAAATGAGGAAAACAAAGGAAAAGGAAAGGAATGCTGGACATGTTCTCTATCTTGATCTGGGTGATGGCTATGGGGTATATATGTATGTAGAAGTTCACTGAGCAGTATGCTCAAGAGTTGTACACTTTTTGACTGTAAGTTACATCTTGATAAAAAGATTTTTTTGAAAAAGGAACAGGAGAGAAAGAAAAAAATGCAAATCCAAGATCAAGGGTAGTATTTAAAATTCCTTAAATTTTTTACCTTTCATTAAACAAATATTTATTGAACATCTTAGAAAGGAACCCTCCTATACTGTTGATGGGAACAATTTCTTTAAATACTTAGTAAACAAGTCATTTAGAAAAATTCTCTTCGTTCAAAAAGAAAATAGTTTAAATGCAAGGGTAAACCTGTGGTAAAGATAAGACAATTGGTAAAAAAAAAAAAAAAAAAAGTAAAACTCTAGGAAAATCTATCTCTGTCACCCAAAGTCATAAATATGTGAAAGCAAGAACAGAGAATCCTAAGGTAATTACACTAAGCCTAGAGCGGGCTGCACGAGTTTTGACCAGGCAGCAAACTTCCCACCCTTGTTTTTATAACGACACCTCCACAGCTCACGCTTACGCACAACTCAACCCACTTAAGGAATCAAAATTAAAGAAGCAGAGAAATTAAGAGACTCTCTAGGATATTCCTGCCTCTATTTCCTACAAAATGGTGACAGAAGTGGCTGGCAATACCATTTTCTTCATAAATCTAGGACAGATAGATAGTCACAAGGTCCACTTTAAATGGTCTGAGATCACCTAAGATAAGAATGCTAATTAGGGGGCATCTTACAAGTCTATGAACAACCAGAACAAACCAGCAGCTTTACCTGTCGGCCTTCATCAGAAGGTTGGGTGGCAGCTCCAGGAGCTGGTTGTGCTGCACATCCAAGACCTCCACTGAGGTTCTTTCTAGCCTTTCGGGAAGCCTTGTCAGCTGGTTGTGTCCCGCCAGTAGTTTCCGGAGACTACTATTACAAAATAAGCTGTGCAAACAAGGACAAAGACAGAAGGAAACTTACTGAGAGCTCATTTGGGATGAAGTTTTCAAAATGAACAGGAGTAGGAAAAGACTTAAAATCATCTAAGAAACCTAAATTCATTCAGAGCAAGTGCAAATTCACTGTAACGTAAGCTCAAAGTTGGAGCTGTTCATACTTCAATACTTTCCATACTTAAAAAAAAAAAAGGGGGTGGGAAAAACTATGAAAAGGAATATTTAACAAAGCAGCTCTACTTAGTGAAAAAGAAAACGAGTTTCATAGAAGACACCAAAGGCAGCAGCCTAGTGTTGTTAGACTCACAAGGCAAACTCTGAAAGGCTGTAGGCTTCCCCAGGCAGGGATTACATTTGGTATCACCCTGGAACGCTGGGGGTTTTACCCACAATAGAATCTGAATAAACACAGTTGAGCAATTTTTACTTACAAGGTCAACATTCAGTAAGGATTCTTTTGTCCAGTTAAACTTTTACCAATGACAACTGAAAAAATGCTACATTTTCCTCAGTTGCATTTCACAATAATTATTTCTCTCTTTCCTCACTTCCCTAAATCTGTATATTTCTATTTTCTCTTTGGTTTAATCCTAGACCAAAGTAGGATTATATTCTCCCTCCTAAAGAGAATATAACTCACTCAATGCAGTATTTTCTTTTGAGCATCAAACAAGCTATTGGGAAGCTTGACTGAGTTTTTCTTCTATGGGTTATCAAAACTGCAACGAATGATGAATATGTGTTAATCTTATGTAAATCTGCTTTATGATCACTTAAGACCTCGTAGAGAATAAAGCAGGTCCTGGGCTAAACACAGAAATCTGGGGACTGTGGGAAAATCAGGTTATAATTTGCATCCGGATCACATTGGAATGAGAACTCATTTACACTGCTGTCAAAGAATGAGGCTTCCTCACCCACCTCCTGTTTCCCACCATTCTGACCTCACTGACATCCAAAGTTCTTAAATCACTCTATATTACAGCTGTAACTTTATTCACTTTAAGTATCAAAACTAGATTCTTTGTTCACAAAGATGCTAGCAACCTGTCTCAACACTGTGACACCATGGGCCCCCATTAAAGATATACCTGACTTTGCAGGTTTAGATGTTAATGAGACAAGACAATCTGTCCAGGACTGTCATTCAGTCACAGCTATCACAGGGGCCAGTCTCTGTAACGCTCACTTCAACCTAATAATTCAGGATTTGGTCCACCCATTTTACTGTCTTGCTGGGCCTGGTATACAATTTAGAATTCTTAGAGAGTAGAATGGGATTATTTCTCTCTCTCTCACACACACACACTTCACCCTTACATAGACAGATAACTGAAAGACAGGTTACAAAATCTTTATCTTCATTTTTCCAGATAAGAAAGGAGATTTGATAACTGTAGGATGAGTATAAATGCTAGTGACTGGATTTGTTCAATCCTTTTGGATACTATGAATTAAAATAATTAAAATAGCTTCTTTTCCTTTCAGTACAGCTCCACTGCTAAACATGAATTTCTGTTTTCTCAGACCCTTCACACACATCACCTAGACAAACAAAGCTTGAATGTTAAACCAACTTCTAACGAATCACTGTCTTGGCCTGGATATTAGATCAATGATAGGGCCGATACAAAGTTTGCAACTAAACAACACCATAAATGAGAAAACATGTATTGTTTTTGTCCCATGTGTTAAAAACACAGATATACACAAAAACAAACACTGTTTAAATTTTTTGACAAGACAGCGTTTGGATTTGCTTTGAATAAGCATTTGTTTAGATCCCAAAAAAGTCAGTACCAATGCAGAGCAAATCAAAGATTAATTAACTCTGGGGAAAACTGGGTAAGATATCAGTTATCTTGTATTTATTTAATTGTTGGTTTATTTATATAATATCTTTGTTGTAGCGTACAGTGACACAGAGGCCTTAGACTCCAACATGCTATATGTGTTAAACTGGGGAGGTCAAAGTAGGGAAGAGAAAAACAGACAGAAAGATAAAAGTACAAGATTTTTTTTTTAACAAATTATTTTTCCTCATTAGTAGTAGTAGCCTGTTTTCTTTTTTGCTGTTTGTCTTCTAAAAGGGTCTCTCTCTCCCCCTCCTTCACACACACACACACACACACACACACACACACACACACACACACACACATCTGTCCACGGGGCACATCACCAAAGTCCTTTTGATAATGGTGACGGGCTACACTGGGTCACCTAAATGCTCACTCAACATAAAACTCTAAAGCAAAAAGCATTTTCAAATGGACTGAATTTACAGGTATAACATATGGCTGAGAAACAAAGTAAAATCAACTGAGCTTTCCAGGGATTGAAAATGTAAATCGATTTCTTCCACAAGAGCTAGACTCCAACACAATGTTATCCAACAGAAATACCATGCAAGCCACATACATAATTTAAAACTTTTTAGTAGTCACATTTAAAGAAGTGAAAAGAAACAGGTAAATTAGTTTTTACAGTACACTTTTTATTTGACCCAATATATCCAAAATACTATTTTAACATGTAATTAATATACAATATTATTGACATATTTTGCATCCAGTGTATATTTTATACTTCAACACTTCTCAGTTAGGACTAGTCACGTTTTAAGTGCTCAAAAGCCCCTCAGCTAATGGCTACTGGCTGTCATAGTGGACAACTGAACTCTGACACATTTATTGGGCTTACTAAGCAGGTGTATTTCATGATCCTTGTCCTTTACAAGAGAACAGAGAAATACATACGATCATAAACCTTTAGAGATCGTATATCTAAGTTTACTCCAAAATAGTGATATATTTCTACAATTTTTCATTGATATATTTTACTATATATGGTTAAAAATAGGGCTTCCCTGGTGGCGCAGTGGTTGAGAGTCCGCCTGCCGATGCAGGGGACACGGGTTCGTGCCCCGGTCTGGGAAGATCCCACATGCCGCGGAGCGCCTGGGCCCATGAGCCATGGCCACTGAGGCTGCGCGTCCGGAGGCTGTGCTCCGCAACGGGAGAGGCCACAGCAGTGAGAGGCCCATGTACCGCAAAAAAAAAAAAAAAAAGATAAATAAATAAACAAACAAACAAACAAACGACTTACTCTGTTCAGTGACTGGCTGAGAATAGTGGAAATACCTAGACCTGAGTCGTGGCAACCACTAGGCACAAGTGGCTATTTAAATTTAAATTAATTAAAATTAAATAAAATTTAATATTCAGTTCCTTGGTCACACTGTCCACATTTCAACAGTCACATGTGGCTAGTGGACATGTGGCTAGTGGACACTGTAGAGAAGAGCACAGACACAGACTATTTCAATCATCACAGAAAGTTCTTCAGGACAGCAGTGGGATAGACTACTCTTCTGGTTATTAATTGCATGACTAGTCACTAACAGTCCAATAATATTTTATGCCACAATTAGCCAACTTGAAGATATTTGTCTCAATCTATGGATACCAGATATCATCATGTGGTTGCTTTACAATCTTGCCATTAAAGTGAATATTATGAAATAAAAATAATAACACGTTAAGAGAGAGAAGGAACGAGAAGTTCTTCGACCTACTCCAAATTTCACACAAGAAAAACACAATCTAGTCTGCTTTTTCTGATTTAATGATCTAATAATCTTTTTTTTTTAGGGTTACATTCAAATAAAACCAAAAATTATTTGTGGGTAAGGTAGACATGTAAGACAATGGACAGAAGGCAAAGATTCTGAAAGAATTAAGATTACAGAGGTGAACAAATCATACTGTTTGCTGAGTCTCTGAACATTTCTTTTGGCTTATTTGAAAACTTCCACCAAGCATCAACTGTCACGTGGCTTTGCGAAGTCTGGCTCAGAGTCAAAGCCTTGGTCTACCCATCACTGCATGATAGAAAATTGTGCCTCGAAGGTACCAAGAGAGGTAAAAATACTAAATAAGGTTTTATTATTAGTTTTTTGGCCACGCGGTGTGGCATGTGGGATCTTAGTTCCCCAACCAGGATTGAGCTCATGCCCCCTGCACTGGGAGTGCAGACTCTTAACCACTGGACTGCCAGGGAAGTCCCTAAATAAGTTTTTGGAGCAAACTCTTTCAGGGGTTCATAATAACAAATTAAACACTGAATCTGCAATTTTTTCCATTGCTCATCTAACTGGAGATTCTCTAACTTAATCTGTAATACTCACCGTGCAGGAAGTTCACATATTTGATTATGGCCAATATCCAAAACTTCTAGCTTTCGGCTTTCACACACCCACTCAGGCACGTTTTCTAAACGGTTCCTAAATATAAGAATATACAATTCTTTTTGATTGGAATTTGGCTTAAAATATGGTTCAAAAGTCAAAATAATTATATAGCACAATAAAACTTCAAGTGAAATACCCAATTACAGTGAGTATAAATCAAAAGGATATGTGTATTCACTTTAATCTGAAGCAAGATGAGCTGTGATAAGGAATAAGAAATAAAGAAAGAGTAGCAAAGAACATAGTCACATCATCTGCATCATCTCTAAAGTCTAAAAAAAAGTCTGGTTCCCAGAATTACTATCCCAAAATGTCTATAAACCCATGTAAGCTTAGGGAGAAGATGTCTCATACTGGAAAACAAACAAACAAACACATATACACACACTTCCAGTTAAGGTAAATAGTCAAATGGTATAAAATAGTTTTATTTTCCAATTTGCATTTTTACCCTTAACATGAAAATTTTTCCTAACTCCAGAAGGTACCATGAGAGCAGTGCCATAGACAAATGGAAAGAAATGGCAGCAATGAAAAGATACACTGACCCTTAAGTTCAGAATTAATTACTTGAAAACATTTACTTATATATTTTTTACTTATATAATTTACTTATATAATTTTTTACTTATATAACATTTACTTATATAATTACTTCTGGTAATTATAATTACCAGAAACAAACTAAACCAATGGTAACTTAAATTGTTAAATGAATTGACCACGTCTTAGATAAATCTACTGTATTTGAATGTCTCCTTAGTCACAGATGGATCCTTAGTCACAGTCATAGCTTTTTACCTTCTTTTTAAAATATGTGAAATGACTAGGCACAAAAATCTAACATGGTATGTATGTTATGACTACAATCCTTTAAAAACAGATGAACAAGTCTGTGAAAAGTATGATGCTTGGAACAAGGATTATATTAGAGTAAAAGTTTTTGCTATTATATCAACTTTTCAACTAAAATATAGAAAAGAAGGCATTATTTTCTGTTTAGTGTTTATATAGGTGCACACGGTTCTGGCTTTGAAGCTCTACAGATTGACACACTTAATTACTTTATGGCACAGTAGTTAATCCCTAAAACATCTCAGTAAGATAGGTGAGTGAAAGTACCCTTCAGTATAAGCAACCTCACCATATAGCAATAAAATTCCTCTTAAGTGATAAAATAACCTAGAACTTTGAACTTGAGGAACTCTAAGAACCTAGTAAACACTATAATGAGTAACAGCTCAGTTCCTTCAGAGAACATAAATACACAAGAGAGGGTGAAATACCTAGAGCTATGTGAGGGGAAGCAGAGGTTTTTCTATGAGAATGTCCTACAGTTTGGGAGGTGCATTAGGCAGAGCACGTTACAGTAAAGATGCTGGACATGCGAGTTAAAAACAAGATGAATAGCATTTAAGTGCAGAATTCAGGGACCAGCAATGACATAAGAGTCTCCAATTCAGTCTCACTTAGGGGTTTCAATGGGAACCATTTGCCAATTATATACTATAAATAAAAGAAAAATAGATTCACTCTACGGCCAATTCTCTGGAATAAATCTGTTCAAGATATTTATATGCACCCATGTATGCAAACCCCACTCCTGTACTCTTATTTAAATGCTGAAGATAATAATATTCAAGGCTGACAGAAAAAAAAAAAGAACTTAGGTAGTGTCTGACTTAAAATTCATTAAACAAAACTGTCTGACATGAATTTAGTAGGAAATGTATGAAGCTCTACTCATAAAGGATTTTATAATTATAAATTTCTAATAAAACTAATTGTAATCATTCTCACATCCGCTAAATTCTGACACATTCTGACATAATTATGATTGAGAATATTATTAAAATATCTAGGTTTGTGCACTTTCATGACTAAAGGCAAATTCTGCACCTGACAAATCACATATCAGTTGTATCAGATTTTACACACTGACATGAGTTAACAGTTGTCACGCTGACAGGGCCACATGCTCCCACGTACTGTGGTCATTCAGAAAAGTCTTGGTTGCTACCTTTGGAATTAAGTTAAAAGTGAGTTTCAATTTAGTGTGTTGAGATTATGAAAGTCTAATTTGTGCAAATACATGCTTTGGGCCTTCAGGAAAAAGTTTACTACAATATTTGTGGGAACCAGAGTACACACGACACACTGTAGTAGTGAATTTGTATAACAGGTGCTCACAAATGAGCTGAGAAAAGTGAGCAGGTTGTATGGAAGTCTTACTTTGGCAGTCTCAGCCAGCACTTTTTAAGAGTTCTTAGTAAGGAGATGTATATACAAAACGGAGGCAAAAAATCAAAGAGCTATATAGCACAACATATATTTTTAATGAAATTAACATTTCAGAGAAAGACATGAAGATATGGTTAATATAATTAAAGAAGTACTGGACCTTCCAGCCATACAACCCTCAACTGACTAATCTTTCAAGCGTAAACCTGGCATTCAAACCGGTGTCCACATCAACATCTTGATTTTGCCGGTGTAAACTATAGTATACAAATGAAGTACATATTTTAACTGACAGACAGTTGCATGCATTTTTCAGAGGATAAGTATTCAACACTAGTGAATACCTTCAAGATACATAAAAAGTTCTTATGCCGAAGTTGAGACAGAATCATCTGAATAATTTTCAAGCAGACCCCAGAGTGCTCTAGGACTTGCTTTCTTACCTTGAAACATCCATGTAGGACAGATAATTCGGAACTGGGTAAACGTCAAGTTGGACAAGTTCTAGGAAGCAGAAAACAAAAACATTACCATTCAAGTGACACAGAGACTCTTTTTATATGTAGAATATCATTCTTGTGCTTTATTCTCCATGGTTTATTTAGGTTAGGAAATACAATACATCCATTTGTTTAACTTTGACACTACAGGAAAGTACAAAGAACTTCTAATTTAATCACAAGATCTTATTCAGAGACTGAAATAAATCACTCATTCTACTTTCCTACCTCTTTCTATCCACTTACTGTGGCACTCCTCTCGTTATGCATGCTAAATTTTATCTGGAAGATTAACTGTATGAATACCATTTTTTTTTTAAACATTCGGCTTGACAAATATTTGTTCAGCACGTAGTAGTAAATACTTGTTTCCATTCAGTTGTCTGATGGGAGGGAATGGAAATCTTCACTTCAGCAAACATATGCCCATACGACCTTTTCTGTCTTAGAACTGCCATGATTTCCAAATTCTAAGGAGGAGACCTTAGTAAATGAGTAAGACTCTTGCTTTGTGGTGTCCCTGTGGGTATGTAATTTGGGTGTCTCTTAAGGTGAGCTCCTTTGTTGGTGGAGCAGGAAATCTGAGACCCTGAATGGAGTCCGTAACAGACCTCCCTTTCACTTTCATTCTCCAGATTTGCTAGCTTAACAAGGGAGCCCAATCACCCCGCACCTTCCCCCCTGTCTGCCCTTCAAGGAGAAGAGCCAAATCACAAGTGGGAGTAACCTATCTAAATATCACAATAGGAGAAAAACAAATTAGGAACTGTAAAATCTTCCTTTCTGATTCCTTTAAATACCAAACCAGGATTCTTCTTTTATGATTTTTATATTAGCAAAATTGGAAAAACTTATTTTCCTAAATGAGGAAAGAAAAATCAAAGTGAGGCAGAGAAGATGGCACTGAGTAAATTCTTGGAACCAAAAGAGAAACTCTGGGGACTTCCCTGGTGGCGCAGTGGTTAAGAATCCGTCTACCAGTGCAGGGGACACGGGTTCGAGCCCTGGTCCGGGAAGACCCCACATGCCGTGTAGCAACTAGGCCCGTGAGCCACAACTACTGAGCCTGCGCTCTAGAGCCCGCGAGCCACAACTACTGAGCCCACGTGCCTACAGCCCGTGCTCCGCAACAAGAGAAGCCACTGCAATGAGAAGCCTGCACACCGCAACAAAGAGCAGCCCCTGCTCGCCGCAACTAGAGAGAGCCTGCATGCAGCAACGAAGACCCAACGCAGCCAAAAATAAATAAATAAATTTAAAAAAAAACAAAAGAGAAGTCTGATGTGGTCTTTGTTACATACCATTAGAAGAGGTATACAGTGCTTTCAGGAAATAGCCACAGATGTTTAATGTCACCAGTTGATTCCTTTCACAGTGTAAAACTTCAATGTTGTTGAAAACCATAGCATCTAGATCACGAAGCTTATTGTCGCGCAGATCAAGCTGAGTGACGTGAGGGAGAAAGTCCACTTCATCTGCTATTAGCTTCCTAATTAGGTTCAGTCTTGAGAGGAAAAGGACATAAATAGACACTATAATTAACTGCAATGTTATAAATAAACAGCCACACCCTCATATGGTGACTAACAAGAAGGACTCAAGTCTCACTCTGTCACAGTCCTCCATGATTTCTTTAATCTCAGTATCTGGCTTTCCTTAACTAGCCAGATTCTCTGGCTATTTCTAGCTACAATTCCATGAGGTCTTAACCTTGACAATATAATCTGAAACACAATTTAGATCATTAAGGCTGGAAGAGAAATATGCATATTGATTTTACCTTAGTTAATTTAAATGGAGAAAAAAATCATTTGAATGTTTATTTCCAAAGAATCTGGTTGAAAGAACACGAGTAACAAAACCCAGAATAACCCATTAAGCACATTACAACTACATGGATATTTAAGGAAAGAGAGAGGATGAGTGAGCAGGTAGATGAGCGGCACCATAAAGGACAGAATTAATCGGTGAACTTGGAAAAAAAATAATGAATGGGAGCCAAATATACACCAGAGACAGGTGTGCAAATATATCTGAATTTTCAGTTGGTTCTGGACCAAAGATTAATTACCAAAACTATCTCCAATTTTAAAATACTACTTGAAAGAGCAAAGTGCAGAAAATACTGAAAGTTGACATGTAGGATTCACTGAGAAGTCATAAAACAAAAGACAATAATGGGGATCAACAAGTTCAGGGCACAGGGAAAAACTGGCAGAGTCTCAGTCATAAGAAGTAGTTAGCTAATAGACTAAAGTTGCCATGAATGAGCGGCCAAGAAGATACGTAAGTAGTAATGGGGACTAGCAATCAATGTAACAAAAACACATCTAGCTTCAGAGTGGAGAAAAACAGATGAAAATCTCAATTCCTAGCTTGCTAGGCTACGCCCGACTCCTTTACAAACCAACAAACAAGAGAACCTCCTGCTTCTCATTACAAAGCCAACAGAGCGCTGATATCACGCACTTGGTTAGAAGAGCATTAATACAAAGGCAGGAGCTTAGAAACAAGGCAAGTCTTCTCTGCAGTGATTTTCTGCCCTTTGGGAAAATAAAATAAAATGAGGGTAATTAAAATTTTAATAGCAATAGCATAAAGCCACTGAAACACAAGGATGAGTGACAAGACAGCAAAGAGCTAGGACTTGTCAACCTGCAAGAAGAGCATATTGCCTCTTCAAATGTCCCCAAGATGATTCTTTTTTTTTTGTTCCTTTTCTTTTCTATTCCAGGTTATAAGATTAAAAAACTGGCCTCAACCCAGCAATTTGCCTATCTCCAAATGCTCACTAGATTACTAGAATATGTACACAGAATAAAAAGAAAAAAAACCCCAAATCTAATTTTGGATATAAGAGACTGCAGGAATTGAAAAAATGTCCCAGGTTCTCCCTAATCTACATTTTAAATTACCTTCACTATCATCTCCTCGCTGCCCCCCCCATTGTTTTAACATTAACGTAATTAAAGGGCTGGTTTAATGAGGAGACAAAAGAAAATCTATAAACAGGGAGGTTAGTCCCACTATTCACTTTAAATTGCCAAGTCTTATCAGGATGCAAATATCAAAAGTTTTCAGGCTCACACAATAATACAACTACTTAGGGTGACCTTTCAAAGAGGCAAAATGTGGTAAAAATTTTCTTCCAATAATCTCCTCAGTTAACACAGGCATTTTATTTATTTCATCAGTACTAACTGAGCATTTACTATGTGTTGATCGGCAGTATGAAAATGTTCTAGTTCCAGTTTGCTGCTCAACACTTTGCATATGTGACCTTGAGCAAGTCATCAAAGTCTCCGTTAAGTCTAATTCTAACCCGTAAAATGGGGATGACACCTTCCTTGTCCTACAAGGCAGCTGAGAAAATCAAATGAACGTATGTATGTGCTGGTGCTTTGCGAACAAGGAAAAGCCACGGTGATGATGATGATGACGATAACCTATGGCTTTGTGTCAATAAGAGATGAATAAAGTAAGGTGCTTGTCAACAGATTTAGTAATTTAGTGAGGAACCAGATATGCTTTAAAATACGAAGTATAAAGATACAAGTATGTGATAAATGTCATAAATGACGTAAAATACAGAGAATGGTCAAAAAAGATGCTATGCAAGAGGAGCCATCTCATCTGAATCCCAAGGGCAGGAGGAATTCAACAGATGCAAATGGGAGAAGAAAGGCGTCCATGAGGAGTTGCTGAATGGCCTTCGGACTGAAGAGAAGAGCACAAGGTGAGTTTCATGCATGGGTGTAGGGGTCCCTCAGGAGTGCAGGCTATGTGAGAGGAGTGAGAGTACGGCTACAAAGGTGGGTTAGTCAATTAATATTTATCAAGTACTGTGCCTACTAAGCGCTAACACTGGGAACTCAAGGATACATAAATAAGATCAGTGCTTCTCAAGTTATCTCGGGTGAAGGACCTATTTTCTTTTTAAAATTTTATTTATTTATTTATTTATGGCTGTGTTGAGTCTTCGTTTCCGTGCGAGGGCTTTCTCTAGTTGCGGCAAGTGGGGGCCAGTCTTCATCGCGGTGCGTGGGCCTCTCACTATCGCGGCCTCTCTTGTTGCGGAGCACAGGCTCCAGACGCGCAGGCTCAGTAGTTGTGGCTCACGGGCCCAGTCACTCCGCGGCATGTGGGATCCTCCCAGTCCAGGACTCGAACCCGTGTCCCCTGCATTGGCAGGCAGATTCTCAACCACTGCGCCACCAGGGAAGCCCGAGGACCTATTTTCTAAACTTCTAATCCATCACAGATGTGTAGTCATATGCACATACCAGGACACAGCTCACCGCACAAGCAGCTCACCACTGCAAGTTCGCCAACACCTAAACTAGTCTACTCCCTGTACAATGAGGTGAGTCTGCTTATATGAGTCTACTTGGATATTGTGGCAATGTCAAGTCACTGTGTGTTTCTAAGATATTAAGTCTCAATTTCTACACATATCTCATTGTAGAAAAGGAGCAAATAGTCGGTTTGCTAGCACAGGCTGGAGGACCACACTTTGAGCAGCTCTGAGCTAGCGCCTCATCCTCAAGGGATTCACAGGCTAATGGGTTGAAACCAGATGCGAGAGCTTGAATATCTTGAACTAGAGAACTGAAGGCTCTGAGCAAGGCTGTGCTTGCTTGAGAGGCTGCACAATGGCAGCAGACAGCTCAGCTAGGAGGCAACAGCAGCAGCGAGAAGGCAAAGGAAGGGGCAAGGAGTCAAACTAGCGCGCGAGGACTGACGGGATCTGGTGGCAGACTAGAAAATAAGAGTCAACAATTTTGTGTCTGGATAACCAATGGAGCAGTGTGGCTATCAGCAAAATTAGGAATCCAGGGGAAAGAACTAGTTGAATAGAAAGAAATTAAACTCTGTTTCACATGTAATTTGGGTGAGTGTGTCAATAGGAGAAAGCAAGGTGAAATTATCCTGCTGGCAGCTGAAGTGGAATTAATCCCAAGAAGAGAAATAAGAGTTAGAGAAAAATTGAGGAATATTTACCATGGAGATGAAAGGTAAATGATGAAGTCCTGTGAGTACAGGGAACCAACCACCAAGGCACAAAACAGAAAGAAAGAGAGGTGATCGAGGAGAAAGACGTAATACCCACATTTTGGACAGAGAAGAGGAGAAATTATTAATGATGCCATAGAAGAAATAATATCAGACTCAAAAATGTGAATATGAGAAAAAGAATAAGATTAAAAGAAAAATGACTACTTTTAATCTGATGTAATATTTCCATCTGAAGGAATAAAAATTCAATCAATAAAATTAGCCCTCTGCTTACAGAAACTAAGTGAAACTCCCCTTAAATCATTCTACTAGCTTCAGTTTAAAATATTAAGGCAGAATTATAAGCAAATCTGACCAGATTTCTGCCCCCTCAGCTCAGTGGTCTGAAGGGAAGCAGTTACCTACTCAAGATCATTCAACATTTACATGTACAGAAGTCTATTCTGGTATTTAAATATCCTGTAACTAATCTCATCTAAAAAAGACCCAATTAGAACTAGAAATCTGAAGAATTTACGAAGCTCTTAATAAGAAGTTACTTCCAAACATATTAGATTGATCTCGTTTGTAAACTAATTCAGATCAAGAAAAATGATGCTTTCTTATCCATACCAGGTAACTTATAAATCCCCTCATGCTTGCTACCTGAGGTCAAAACGACCATTGTTATACCTCTGGGTGGCTGAATTTAAAAAGGGCTCAAATTCTTGAATATGAAGGTTTTCTAAACCCAAGTGACTCAGAGGCAAATAACGTTAACAATTTAGAAAGAAAGTTAACAAGACAAAGTGTTCAGTTCCCTATCCTGTCACACTCCAAAAAGTTCTCAAAGTCAGATAAATTATTACCATTTGGACTCCCTGAACTAAGAATTCTAGGTCTGCAAATTGCTAACACTTCCCCAGGTGCGCAGGCTTGATTCCTTTAGTCTGAGAAAAGGTAAAGCTAATCAACTCTTTGTGGGACTGGAAAGAATGGGTTCCCCGCGGCCAAACCATAAGAATGGAGATGAAAGGGGAGCAAAAGGTGATGCTGCTTTATACTGATGAACAGGCCTGAGTGAGGGTCTGGGGTTATCACCAGAGAGGAAAGTGGGGAGTAAAACAAGGAAAGAACCATCAAACAAAGAGGTGAAAAGATGCCAAGACTGACAGCTGAGCAGGGTTCATGAGTACGAGATCTCAGCAGGTAATAACAACAATATGGAACATGTGCTGGGAGAGTGAGGCATTTACTCCATTCCTTCCAAAACTCTATGAGTTAGATTCTGTTATTAACTGTAATCTAGAGATGAGGACACAGCTGCACAGAGACATTAAATATCTCGCCCAAGATTTAATGTGGTCGTCACTCTCTGGTTAATGGGAAAGTTAGTTTGGCTGAAAAAGTATCAAATTGGGCAAGTTAATATTAAGGTCTAAACCTAATGTGTTGCTTTGCAGGAACTCAAACCCAGTGACAGGCTCTTGTTTTTCCTTAAAAAAGAGAAATTTAGAATGGCTTCCTCCTTGTGTATTGGTTCTTTGTGCATTAGAAAGTAAAACTGAAGTTTACACACGAAGGGATGATGACTGGGCATCTGTGATGTAGCAAGGATTGTGTTAGTGTTTTCAGCTGCAGTTTAGTGTGATCAGATTCAAAATGCAGGTTCCCTTGTTCTTGCAAGGGGTGAGAATGGAGGTTCTGGCCAAACTTGGGCCTACCAAGAGATTATGAGTTTTACATTTTTGTAAAGAACTGTAAACTAAGGGCAGACCCATCTGGATAGAGAGAGAGAGAGGAAATTAAAATAAGTAAATTAAATCAGTAATAAATTTAATTTAATGAATATATTATATTAAGGAAGCCAAGGAAGGGAAAAAAAAAATAAGGAGAGATGCTCAATGGTGTCAACTAGCCTCAAGCCACAGAAAAGTAGGAATAAGAGAGAAAAATATCCACTTGGCTCTTGATACGGTTTTCATTGACCATAAACAGCTCTCTCTGACTCGATGGGCCTACTGATTCACGCTAATTAAAACTGGGCTCAAACTTGCAAAACCAACTAAGACCTTCAAGATAGGTGGTCACTCATCAGTGAGAAAAAAAATTTTTAACAAGTTTCAGGCATGAGCAGACCCTACTACCAATCATTATACTTCCCTCTGGGCAAAAATAGCAAAGCGGGCCCTTACTGCAACTAACCAGCCTGCTTGCCTCGATGGAAGAATGCCACCAAAAGGGCTATAACCTACCCCCCAAATATAAGCCAACCACTCAAATGGGATATATTTCTTTAAAATGGTTACCTTAGATCCACATGTTTAATGTGAGGCATTTTCCTTAAAGCCTGTAGCCTAAGAGTCTCCATACAGTTTCCAGACATGCACAGCTTCTCCACAGCAGTCAGTTTCTCCAATACCTCTGGAATGTCAGTGAATTCATTGAAAGAAAGACCAAGATAACTAAGCTGATGCATGTTCTCCAACTCAGCAGGAAGGGTCTGGAGAAAGTTTCCATCCAACAAAAATGTCTGTAAGCTATTAAAGAAAACATAAGAATTAGAAAGAGAGTGTATAAATTTTACATCTTTATTATTAACATACGAGTTCCATAAGTATAGATCATATTACCAGAAAAAGAAAATATACTATTCTTTGCAAAATGCTAAGGACAGGGCCTGAGGCAATAATACACCAGAGAGAAATGATCAGAGATAAACATCTTAATCTTTTACTGAAAACGAAAATTATGACCAATTTCCCCAACTTGGATAGGGATAAATGAGAACAACACAAGCTGACTGCAGTGTGAATCTGCCCAAATACCCATCTTTCATTGTTATTCTAAAAAACTAACTTCTAGGTCTTAGAATTCAACATAACTCAGGAAATGAGAAAGTAACCCCTCCTCCCATATTTAGACACATTCACCTGTAGGGGTCTTCGTTCTAAACAAGGATATTTTAATTTTTTACAAGAATCTCAAAGAAGCTAACAAATGAACTCTACACAAGAGCATGATCTCTTGATTTGGGACCAAGAGACCAACATATGACCAACATAACAAGTTAACTAATCTCATGTGCTGCGACCCTAATGCAGCTTTCTGGGGGTTTCTGAGAGATACTTTGCAGCAGGGTTTGAAGTACATACTTGTGCATATCTCCGACGGCTGCCGGGACTGCTCGGAGGGCATTGCAGGACACATTCAGCTCGGCCAGGGTTGGAATATTGCAGACTGCTAATGGGAAGTCCCCTAAATGATTATTGGAAAGGTTAAGACTCTTCAACTTGCTGAACCTATTATAATAAAAGGAAAGAAAAGACAAATATCATAGATGCATAACATCACATGATTTTGGCATAGCCTTAGAGATAATCTAGTCCAACTCTAATTCAGCTGAGCAGAAAAAGGAGCCTTCAGAGGGTAAGCAAGCAGCAGAGCTGGAGTGCACATCTTCAGACCCTAAGGCCAGCGTTTTACCTAAAATATAAAGATTATATTTAAGAACAAACGTCACTCTAAAATAAGGTTGAATATTTGAGGCGGTGAGTTTGCTGGAGTTTTTTAGCTTCACCTTGGCTAGCTTTATTAACACCCATGTGAATGACAACAGAGAGGAAGGAAAAGAACACCGATGTAGCTCTTTCGGATTTCTGTTACCCCAGACAAGTCAAAAACTTTTCTGCTTCCCTGCTCTCCAATCCAAACCTGAAATAACAAAAACTTCACAATTAATCAAAACTACACTCTCTCTAAGGGTACCAGTTTTGCAGTTCCAAACTGAAGAACCAATGACCATTCCTCAGTCTCGATCCTGCTAACCACACACCCTTCCACGAAGAGCTCTTGTCATCTCACTCTAAGGACACTTTCCTCACCTAGCCTCTTCCTAGCTCTCTCCAACCTTTCCTCCTTTTCTTCTTTTTTCTTCCCCATCTCCTCTTTCCTACCCCACAGTTAGGTACTCCTCACAGATGTGCTCTTTGTTTCTTCTCTCTTTACATTGTCTCCCTTGGAAAGCATTTTACTACCCTGTGGACAACTCTCTCTAACCCTATCACACAGCATCTCCTCTCTGTTGACCCACACTACAACATTTCCAGTCCAAAACCGAACATACCATCTTTATCCCAGACCTGCACTTCCTCCTGCTCTATTTTTGTTAATGGCTCTTTCATTTTCTCAGTTGTCCAAGCAATTAAAGCAATTCAAGAAGTCACCTCTAGGGCTTCCCTGGTGGCGCAGTGGTTGAGAGTCCGCCTGCCGATGCAGGGGACACGGGTTCGTGCCCCGGTCCGGGAAGATCCCACATGCCGCGGAGCGGCTGGGCCCGTGAGCCATGGCCGCTGAGCCTGCGCGTCCAGAGCCTGTGCCCCGCAGCGGGAGAGGCCACAGCAGTGAGAGGCCCGCGTTCCGCAAAAAAAAAAAAAAAAAAAGTCACCTCTAAGTTTGAGGGCACCTCTCTGTGTACTGTCACATTTGGCCCATTGCCAACCTCGAGAACGTTTTCTATTTGAGATGAGAATCTGATTAGTTATTGCATTATGCTAATTATTTTATAAACTGGCCAAGCCTAAATACTAGGCAATGTGTACTATGCCTAGAACAGACACATCTTAAAAATAAACCCAATTCAATCCAATCAGCATTTTAAAGAAACTGTCATGTGACCTCTTTATTGAATTTTATAATAAAAAATGTAAAGCTTTGTTCTAAATGGCTATGTAAATTTTATTCTAAATAGAAAGCTGACAATGTACCTATCTGACAGACTGATAGCTATTTTGACAGAGTAATTTTGTTTTATTTATTTATTTTTGGTGGGGGTGAAATTGAAAAGAATAGTTTTATTGCTTTGCCAGGCAAAGGGAGCCACAGAGGGCTAATGCTTTCAAAACTGAGTGTCCGGACCTGCAGGGGGTAGTGAGGAGTTTTATAGTAATGGTTCAAAGAGGAGGGTGTGATCAGCCCATGGACCTTCTTCTGATTGGTTGGTGGTGAGGTAAGTGGGAGTCAGCGTCATCAACCTTCTGGTTCCAGCCAGTCCGTGGTTTGCCTGTTGTGGCAGCAGAGTTAACTTCTCCCACCTGGCGGGGGTTTCAGTATCTGGTTTCAGGACTTAATGAAGCCCAGGTTCTTGATGTCTCATCGCAGAAACAATTCAGTGAGAGACAAAGTTGGTAGGTAAGAAGTGGATTTATTTCGAGAGAAACACACTCCACAGACAGAGTGTGGGCCATCTCAGAAAGCGAGAGCAGCCGACAGAGTAATTTTAAAGTAAAAAACAAAACAAAACTTAAGAATTACTGCTAAACGTGAATAATCATTTTAAAATTTGTTTTGTATTTTATGATTTGACTCATTAGTCCTACTTAAAACAAAGAATGTTTATTCTGTATTCTGATTATCTATGACCTATCTAACACACAAGCTAGAATTAGAGGGTCTATTATTCCTAGCCCAGGGGTTCTCAAAGCATGGTTGGGGGACCGTGGAAGAGGTCCTTGAGATCCTTTCAGGAGATTCTCAAGGTCAAAACTATTTTCATAACAATACTAAGATGTCATTTGACTTTTGCCACTCTCATTTTCTCCCAAGTGTCCAGTGGAGATTTCCAGATGGTATATGTCTTTGTGATAGCACACCTGATTAGAAACAGAAGGAGACTTGAGAATCCAACTATCTTCTACTTAAGCCAGGCATTAAAAGAGTTGCAACAATATAAAATAATAACATTCTTCTCCCTATTTTTTCTTGTTATAGAAGGTATTTTTCATAAAAAATGCACATGTTAACAAGAATGGGGTTTATTATTTTTCTAAATGAATTACTATATATGAAAATATTTCTCAGTTTAAATTTCTGGCACAGTAAATATCAACAGTTTAATCCACAGAAATAAAAGCTGCTTAGGGTCCCCAATTTTTGAGACAGTAAAACAGTCTTGAAATAGGGTTGCCAGATAAAATACAGGACATCCAGTTAAATTTGTATTTCAGATAAACAAATAATTTTTTAGTATAAGTATGTCTCAAATGTTGCATGAGACATACTTATGCTAAAAAATATATATTCTTTTTTTTCTGAAATTCAAATTTAACTAGATGCTTTTTTTCTTCTAATTCTGGAAACTGTATCCTGAAATAGATAAAACTGCTCTTCTAGTCCAAACAAAAACAGTACCCTACCTTCTAGATTTGTATCCTCATTTGGTAGAACTGGCCACGGTTTTAAAATATGCATGCAATTAAACTGAACTTTTTTAAAAAAAAGTTCCTCTAGGAAGGAAAAAGACCCTAGACATTATCCAAAACAATATAGCACAAAGACTTCAGAAAGTGGAGAACAGAAGGATTACAATTCCAGTAATTACTCAAGATGGAAAGTGGAAGCATTGGCTTTTGGAAAAGTATTTGTCAATAACAGGGAGATAAAAGGTATATTCATCTATGCAAACAAATTTATTAGGACCATACCATTCCTGAGAAGAAAGGCAAGCAGCAGTGAGTTGAATGAGTAAAAGGCAGGTGACAAACTTGAATGGAAGAGAAAAAAAATAGTTAAGTACAGGCCAAGTGCCCCTATAGAACAAGGAGTTTGGGCTCCCTTGGCCTAGAGCTGTACTGTTTGGTACAAATACCACGAGACCCAGGTGGCTCCCGAGCATCTGAAATGGGGCTAGTCAAAACTGGCATGTTCTCTAATTATAAAATACACACTGGATTTCAAAGACTTAGTACAAAAAAGAATGTAAACTCGGGCTTCCCTGGTGGCGCAGTGGTTGAGAGTCCGCCTGCCGATGCAGGGGACACGGGTTCGTGCCCCGGTCTGGGAGGATCCCGCGTGCCGCGGAGCGGCTGGGCCCGTGAGCCATGGCCGTTGAGCCTGCATGCCCAGAGCCTGTGCTCCGCAATGGGAGAGGCCACAGCAGTGAGAGGCCCGCATACCGCAAAAGAAAAAACGAATGTAAATTCTATTAATAATTTTTTAGAACTGATAATTTTGATACATTGAATTAAATAAGCTATATTATTAACATTAATTTCACCTGTTTCTTCTTCCTCTTCCTCAGTGTGGCTACCAGAAAATTTAAGATTACTTATGTGGTTCACATTATATTTCCATTAGAGAAGCATTCTCTCCATACTAACAATAAGCAGGATCCTGGAATTCCTTACCCAAATGACACCTTATCTGTTTTCAGTGCTTGTGTGGGCCTCTTCCCTGGGCCCATCCGCCCATGAGTATGTGCACCCATAGGCCCTAGGAGTGGACAGAGCTTGGACACATGGGCTGTGTGTCCAGCAGGATGAGGGATAGAGTCGGAGATGGATAAAGATGAGGTTTGGGCCACTGAGCCAGTTCCCCCACATACAGCCATATCCAGGGCAGAACCCCAAGGGGTCTGAGGATTATATAGATAGAATTCAATAAATTTGAATCTAGAGGTCATCATAAAAGTATATTTGTGAAGGTAGGAGGCGAGAATGTGTCTTATTTAACAGTTTGTTAGCTTAATTTTAA
This sequence comes from Delphinus delphis, assembly GCF_949987515.2. Taxonomy (NCBI): domain Eukaryota; kingdom Metazoa; phylum Chordata; class Mammalia; order Artiodactyla; family Delphinidae; genus Delphinus; species Delphinus delphis. Next base: position 76,486,331 of record NC_082695.1, on the reverse strand, counting down.
CATCTTTTTTTTTTTTTTTTGCGGTACGCGGGCCTCTCACTGCTGTCGCCTCTCCTGTTGCGGAGCACAGGCTCCAGACGCGCAGGCTCAGTGGCCATGGTTCACGGGCCCAGCCGCTCCGCGGCATGTGGGATCTTTCCGGACCGGGGCACGAACCCGTGTCCCCTGCATCGGCAGGCGGACTCTCAACCACTGCACCACCAGGGAAGCCCTGTTAGCTTAATTTTAAATTAAATATTTAGATATGTGGGCTGGGGCCTCAATTTATACTCTTGCCCTAGACCTATACATTTTAAGGGCTGATTCTGATTTATAAGTGTCCTAAGTTTCTCTCGTTCCCTCTCCACCTCCTTCGTAGCCTGCCCTGCACAGCCCATCCCCCAAATTCTTCCCAGAAAAGAACACAACGTTCAGTAGACTTGTTTAGCAAACAAAGCATGGATTGTTTCTGAGAACTCAAGTTCTTGATCAGAACATAGTAAAACTCATCTGTTTTGGAAACTCTAACCCTTAGCCTTCTTAGAGGTCCACTTTTTCTTTATTTATGTAGAAAGCAGTCAGATTATAGGCATCTGCCAATTCAAAAACCCCTTCTTAGAAAAATAAAAGTCCACCTAGAATCCACTTCCCTCTGGTCTTCAAATGGGTGAAACAGATACCTGAAGGCAATGTTTAAGAGAGAGATAAGAGTTCAAAGTGGGGAGTGGGTGACCTTTCCTCCCTTTACCTTCATTTTAAAAGAATGCAGAGGAGAGAGCAAGGTGACAGCACACTGTTACGGAAGAAAAGACCAGAAATCTCTATGTCTCCTACAAAATTAAAGACTTTTAGCTCTGTCATGCTAACAGGTGAGACAGATAAGTTATCAAATGTGCACAGGCTCAGATTCTAAAATAAAACTTGGCTGGCTTTGGAAAAAATGCATATTTGGTGAAATATTTTAAATAATTTTATTTTTGAAACTAATATTACAGTTCTTAAACCTTAAAATTAAACCCTTGAAATGAAGTTACATTATATTCAATCAGGCTGCAGATGTCCCCTCAGAGCTGTTCAATATAGGAAGTAGTGATGATCAGAGCATCACAAAATTTAAGACTAATAAAAATTATTTTAATGACGATTGTAATAATTACAGTTATGAGTTTATCAATAACAAGAAAGGATTCTTTTTGATACTGTAGAAACTAAAAGGACAAGAAACTGCGTGGTTTGTTTTTTAAAAACATCTGTTATACGTACACACACACACAGACGCACACAGAGACACACACACACACACGCACACACACACACACGCACGCACGCACAGTGCCAAGGCTAAAGAAAGCTACTTAAAGTAGATATACCTTCCTTATTTCTCAGGGCTATCAAAAGTGAGAACAGACGGGGCCTTTCATTTCCCAGGGTCATAGACAAAGAAACTAGGCTCAGAGAAATGGTGTGACTATCACATACAACTTGAATCTACTGCCTTTCAACATCAGTACTACTTCTCATCTCTCCCGCCCTTCTTTTATTACATCTTATTAAAGAGTTAAATGTAAATAGATATCACTTACTAACAATTCTAAGTCACAGGTCAAAGAACTGCCTCAGAGTAGTGTGTGGAAAGCACTCCTTTTTCACCTTCATTTCCCTCTATAGAGGGTGGCATTATCAGCCCTGGAGGATAATGAATATTTTGAACACCATGTACATTTACCTTCAAACAAATTCAGGCACAGCCCATGCTCCCAAACTACCCAACAACCTGAAAAGACTGACCTCGCTTTCCAGAGCAAGCAGAATGCTTTAAGGAAAGAGATATTAACTCATGTTCATTTGTTTCATATAGAGCTCAAAGTAGGGAAAAGAAATCAAGTTAACATTCATCCAGTCTAACAGTAATCTTAGTTCTCTAAATGAAGTTACATGGCACAGTATCACATTTAGCAAATGGCCTCTCTTTATTTTCTAAGGAGCACTTGCTCCCAATGATTTTAGTCTGCAGTATTTATGGGTGCCCAATGCCATCCACATAAGATATCACAGTTGAGAAAAACAAACACACAAATGCTGTCAAGTTTCATATACCGCCCTGTCCTGGGCGTGTTTTATTATGATCACTGATGTGCTTAATCTTTTCTCCTTTCTCAGCATTTATCCATTCAGTCTATCGACACTCAAAAATTTATGTACAAGGTTCTTTCTGCATCTGAGTTAAAGGTAAGGGCTGCATAGCCTGTATAGATTTAGGAAATAAAACCAAATAAACAGCATGATAACTATTTGGAGACATAATACTAATTAGCTTTCGATCCATCTAAATCTTTAGTAATTTTCCTTCCAGGAACTAAGGGTAGAGTACTAGGAAAACTTGACTGTAAAAGAAAATGACAGTATGGTAGAAGTAGTTCTATTTTTAAACATATTCTAAATGTGCTTAAAATGAGTGTCACACACTACACTCATGAAGCGGAAACCACATTTGTCTTACTCAACAGAGTCAAAGAAAAATCAATATTACTTTCTGGAGTTATTATTCCCCACAAGTGGGTCAGTTAAAAAAAGACTCCCGGGGTGACTGGATTTCCGTATCATAGTAACAGTCTAAGTTTAACTTGTTTTTTTCCCGTGGGGGGACAGGCTAATACATGTTGGAAATCATTAGGCTTCGGTACTAAGTAATGAAGGCCCTGCTTGAGGACTGGAGCTGTAAGCCTAGCTCCAGGCTTAGCCCTCTGCCTTCCATTAATTATTAATTATGAAAAGCAGGTTCCCTCATGGTCTGGAGAGCTGCACCTTAGTGGAGAGATGCCAACTCTCAGTGCTCTGTAATACAAACTGTATTTGCTTTTCAGAGAAAAATTGCTTTTATTTGATGACCAAATTAATACATGCTCTTTTTAACAAGTCAAACTCTAGAAGCATGTAAACAAAATGTTAACAGTCTCCTACTTCCTTCCAATCTCATCCTCCTGAGATAACCAGTGTCTAGAGTCTGGTATATATCCTTCCAAAGCTTTTCTTCCTTGTAAAACACATACATGCGTAAGTGGGTGATAACCTCCCTCCCTCATTTTTGAGTGGGACTGTACCACACGCTTCTCTTCTACAACTTGTTTTCTCATCTAATACAAACAGATCATCTTTCTGCGTCAGTATGTTAAAATCTAACGCACTCTTTTGACAGCTGCATAATACACAGAGTACAAATGTGCCACCACCTATTCCATCCCTCTGCCGATCGACACGGAATGCTTCCGGTCCTTTGCTGATAGAAATAATTCAGCCTATTTGTTTGTGCATCAATGACTCTATTTTGCAGTATTTATGGGTGCCCAATGCCATCCACATTTTTGAAACCCAACAGGCTCTAAAAATTCAGAAGTTTTTCTTTGATTCATGTGGTGCCAAAAATGATTTAAACTTATGTGAATATTCATCTGTTCCCTTTAGAAATATAAACGTGTTTGCTTATGGGGTGCTGTCCCAAACCTCGAGGGAGGTGTTATACAATATACAGTAATATGCACCGTATTATCTTTAATAACCTGAAAATCTCTGAAATCTGAAACACAAATGGCCTCAAGAGTTTTGGATAACGGATTGTGAACCTGTATTTCTAAAAGTATAACTGTGGGTCTAAGAGTTTGTACAATTGAAATTTTTTTTAACCTTTCTTGTATTTTATATAACGTTTAAAGGTTACTTTCCATTTACAGTTATTACAGAAGATTGGCTATATTCCCCCTATTGTACAATACATCCTTGACCCTATCTTACATCCAATAGTTTGCATCTCCCACCCCTATATATATATTTTTAATCCATATGGCAAAATTACCAAAAAGTTGTAGAAATTCATACTCCCAATTGGCCACACAGGAGAGGGTTTCTTTCCACGCTACCTTCACTACCATTTAATGTTAGCATCCTTTGCATTATTGCTAATCTGATGGGCAAAAAGTTGTATCAGGTCATTTCAATTGCTGTTTCTCAATGAAGTTTATCTTGTTGTGAAGTTCATCTTCTTTGAAATACACAGTCATGTTCTTTGCCCATTTTTCTCCTGGGTTGTTCACCTTCTACATATCAATTTGTAGGAGCTCCCTGAAAACCATGTGCCTCTTGGTGTCGTATGACGCATGTGTGTCACAGGACACCCTAGCCTATGGTTTCATTTTTCCCGCTTTGCTAATGCTGACTTTAGCCATACACTAACTTTATTTTTTATTTGCTCAAATGTGGACATTTTTTCCTGTATGGAGTCTGTTTTTCACCTTGCTTGAGAAGGTCCTCTTACCCTAACCCAAAGTGGCACAAATGTTCTCCTATATTTCCTTCTAATATTTATATATTTTATTTTTCACATTTAGACCTTTATTTCACCTGACATTTATTTTCTGTTAGGTGGAGGTCTAACAATTTTTTTTCTGGTATCTAATTATGCCAATATCATTTATTAAATAAACCATCCATTTCAATTTCCATTCAATTTAAATAAATTTCATAGAATAGGGGAAGAGAGAACAAAAAGAGAAGCTTAGTGCCCTTCCAGTAAAACAGACGAAGAAAAAGGCTTGGGTAAAAACAAGCTGCATTTACTTTTTCTTTCTCTTTTCTTTTTTTCCAAGAGAATTTATAAAATCAAGTGCCTGTATTTTTGTCCTTCCTAAGAGCCCACTTTGTGGTTTTGAGTCAGCAAAATGCTTTAATAAAATTATTAGTTTGATAGAGTAGCTTTTCTCTTTTCTCTTTAGAAGGACAAATCTTGGGAAGGGTATTAAAGTACACTTTGAAAATCTGTACTGAATGCACTTTCTCTCAAGAAACATTAGTTAAGTCAATGAATGAAAGACATCAGTCAGCAACTTCCTGATCCATCTTCCATGCACTCCTCAAATCCCAATTCCTTTAGTATGGAACTTTACTGGCTTATGAACTTAGTCCTACACCATGTTTTAATATTTTTGCCCCAATCCAGGAATGATATAGGGCAACCTGAACATGCTGTTATGTAAGAAAGGCAAATAATCTGCAAAACAGTTAAGAGGCTCTCTCTCCTGGATGCAGGAGAAAAGAAAGGATACCTTTTACTCCATGTTCTTCTTGGACTTGTCTGCAGCTCTGGTGGCATGAGACACATTTGAATCTTTGGGCCTGCTTCAGAATTGCTGGGAACACCTACCCTTCAGAAAGCATGACTCATCTCCTTTTAGCTCTCACCAAACTGTACTGTGCTGAAATTGAACTCTCATCGGTGACTTCTCCATTTCTTGGTGCGGCACTTTTTTCCTGTTGTCCCTTTACCACTTTGAAATGAATCCACGTGAACTTATGTATGCCATTCTGTTCCAAGTCTCAAATGGCCCACTGGCCTTGTTCCCAGCTAGCACCTGCCAGGGTCTTCTGGGAGGTTCAGCGCACCCAAATGCTAATGCAGCACACAGCCAGCTTCTCAATACTTGAGCAAAATAAACACAAACCACCCCATCTTCGTCCTAATCACCATAAATGACTGTCAGTATAACCAAAACAAGCATATTACCTTCTCATAGGACTAGAAAATAAAAATAAACACATGCATATTTTACCTGGATAAAATTTAAAATTTACAGCCACAGAAGAATTTGAGCAGCATTTTCCTAAGGACTGCTGCAAATGTGAAAACGCAGAAAAAGTATACCAAAGCTACAATTCATAAACATAATTTTTCCAAAATAATAATCAAGGAAATAGAGAACACTCAGTGCTGGCAATAATTACAATGGACATGTTGCTGGAAGGGCAAATTAAAGCATCCCCTAAAGAGAGAAATGTTTACTTTAATCCTCCCTTTTAAGATAGTTGAAACAAGAGGCACTTATGGGTTACTTACTTTGTGCCAGATCCTAGACACAGTTAACCCTATGGATACAAGAGGCAACAAGACAGAGCTCTTGCCCACAGCAAGGCGGGGGTGGGGGGGGGCATGCAAGGGCAGGCTCCCATGAATCAAGTAATTCCATTATACAGAAAACCACTCCAAATCACAAGACGGTAACCATGCGGAAAGAACAGTCACTAGATCTACAGGAACTGTGCACTAACTAAATTCATGAAAACAGTAAGTCCTCAGTGGCATACATCTGTCATTTTCTGATTCTTTTATAAATTGGCAACATAACAATCAAAAAAACAAAGAAGAAATATGTTATGTTACAGTTAAACATCTCTTATGAAATAGTTTCTCACTTTATCTATGACTACATTTTTTCATTTTCTTACCAACAGATCTGCCCATAGTTAGCCAATTTAATTGAGATACTATTCAAGAGATGTTTAATATTAACTTCCACACTAGTAGGACAAATCACAAAATATAAAAAGAACATTTCTGGGCTTTCCTGGTGGCGCAGTGGTTGGGGGTCCACCTGCCGGTGCAGGGGACACGGGTTTGTGCCCCGGTCTGGGAGGATCCCGCGGAGCGGCTGGGCCCGTGAGCCATGGCCACTGAGCCTGCGCGTCTGGAGCCTGTGCTCCGCAACGGGAGAGGCCACAGCGGTGAGAGGCCCGCGTACCGCAAAAAAAAAAGAACATTTCCGTAACAGGCAGAAAACGTATTGCTATTTCCACTTCTCAAAGCAGAGAAGACCCACACAGTATACTTAGATTAAATCCCAGTTGAGTCATACAAGGATATGTAAAAATGAAAATCAGGTAATGTCTCTATCAAGGATATTAGATTACCAAAGGAGAAGGCGAACATAAGCTAAAGCCAGAAAGAATAATCATGTCACGAAAACATGCTCAGACATGGAGAGCTTAAGCTCACTCACATCACAAACAGACCAGGCATATCTGATAGTTAAATAGAAAAAATCAAAAATCCAATACCCGAAGTTTACTAGGTATAATAAAAGTCCGATCCTAGGACTGAACCATTCATTCACTAAACATTTTCTGAGTTCTTATTAGGCATAAAGGGTGTGAAGCATACACATGTGAATTAGGCATGGTTTTCACCCTCCAGGAACTTGAAACAGTTTGGGAGCAAAGCTGCTATAATAAAAAGCAGAAGATGAAACGTACTGGAAAAAAAATACCATAAATGCTTGCAGAAGAGAAAACTCATTTTTACCTAAGGGACATGAACAAGAGTTCAATAGGCAGATGGGGAATTGAAAAGAGAGCATTCATAAAGAATAGGCTGGTGTGACTGTTTCTCAAACTTCAGTAAGCATTGTTAGAATGCAGATTCATGGGCCCCATCACCAGAGGTTCTGATTCAGCAGGTCTGGGATGAACACCAGGTACCTCTGTTTCTAGTAAATACCCCAGGTGATTCTGATGTAGGCATTTCATAAATCACATTTTGAGAAACACTAATTTGGGGGGCAAAAACTCCACGGTGTTCTTGGAAAACGTTAAGCAAACTATACTGTTAAGCAGAAAGCACTCCTGGGGTCGTAAAGGATGCTTAGAGTATTCACAGAGCACCTTGAATTCCAGATGAAGACACTGCTATTTACCTATGAACTTTTTTTTTTAGCTTTTTTTTTTTTTAAATTTATTTATTTTTTGTCTGTGTTGGGTCTTCACTTCTGTGCAAGGGCTTTCTCTAGTTGCGGCAAGCGGAGGCCACTCTTCATCGCGGTGCATGGGCCTCTCACTGTTGCAGCCTCTCTTGTTGCGGAGCACAGGCTCCAGAAGTGCAGGCTCAGTAGTTGTGGCTTACGGGCCTAGTTGCTCCGTGGCATGTGGGATCTTCCCAGACCAGGGCTCGAACCCGTGTCCCCTGCATCGGCAGGCAGATTCTCAACCACTGTGCCACCAGGGAAGCCCTACCTATGAAAATTTTTGAACAGGGGAGTCTAGAACACATGGATTTGTGTATTACATAAATCAAGTAACGGCTCCCTTTCCCTTCTTGTGCTTCCCCTACACACACACACACACACACACACACACACACACACAATCTCTCTATGTAGGGTGAAAGTGAGGCTTCTGACAGAAATCTTTAAATTGGAGGAAAGTACAACTATTTGGAAAGTCAGACTTTCCCTAAGGTTTCTTGTTAATTATGAGTCCCAAAGACATCACCGGGGAGGGATGGGTGTGCCCTACTTTCGAGAGGCCTCTGTCAAATACCTTGCCAGCTCTAGCATCACCATCCTAACCCAGCCATGGGAAATGACAACAGGAATCTGACTCTTCCATCCAAAGCTCTATTACTGCAGAGCGCATGGTGAGTGACATCAAAATTGCAGGCACTCTTAGGACAAACGGAAACCCTCATGGGTCTTTAATTTTCAAAAGTTACACGTGCGTGTTGTTAGAAGGAACTCCAGTGTTAGCTGTACTGTTAGCTGTGTCTGTCTGACATGAGGCAGAGGGGAGAGGGAGAAAGAGGAACATTACTGGTTTCCATCAGCATTCTCACACTAGCAACCAGAACATTATTTCAGAAGTTATCAGTAATGATGTTAATCATGTTCCCAAGTCACAAGTTACTATGCTATTTAACCATCAACAACCGCAAAATAATTATCTGTTGGCCAGCTCACTGCATGCTTATCCTTTTCCCCTGAGAGCTAGGCAAAGTGAAAAGTTGGTTACCACTCAGAATAGCAAATTTCTGCAAATACTATGTTTAACATTAAACTCTTACAGTTAAAACTGAGAGAGTACAGCGAGGAGCTCAACTAAAACAAACAGAAGAACAGAATTGGCCAGAATACAATAGCCTCACTGGATGCAAGCCAAGGCTTCTGAAGATCTCTCCCCACTTTTTAAGTGGGGAAAAAAAAGTTAAAGAACATCTTAAAGGATCCCAAGAAGGCAACAGGGCAAACTGAATTTAATATAGTCTGGCTGATAAATAAATCTTTTGTTTCTTCTGAGCTCTCTCTTCTAAATGCGCTGTATGAGGGCAGAAGAAAATAGGCTATTATTGCCAGAAATGAGGCCGAGAGCCGTCACCAAGGAGAGCACCAAAGGCTACACAATCTCAGCGTCCCAAGCACCAAGCAAACGCCTTCCTTTGATCACACGCTCAGGGAAAGAAAATGGGAATTGTGTGAGATGGAAAGCTTCCCAAGAGGATCAAAACTCCATCTGAAAAGCAAAGCTGCATAAAGAAAGGAACTTCAGTGTTGGGAAAAGTTAACTGGAAAAAGGGCATTCCATACAGTCTCTGAAATTCCTTAGACATTCGGCAAGCCTCACCAAACCCAGTAGTGAAAATTCCTTCCCAAGCCCTGAGCAGCGACTGTGCTAAGTGTTTTGTCTTTAATGCATCGGCTATGCCCTTCCTTCAGCAGTGCGTGGCTCTTGTTTGCTTGCAATATTTTTTATATGACAGAGCATCTTTAAAGAAGCTGAAACTGTTCTAAGAACTGCAGTCTATGTCTGGCAAATAAGCTGAAGAAATATTTTAGCATGCCACCCCTGATCCCACTATGTTAATGAATCATCACTGTTTCCATTAAAAGTGAGTCACTGATAAAATCACTGATAAAAACAAAAATTAAAATCTCTCTTTCTATAAAAACCTGGAAATGAGAACTTTTGGTAAGGATAAGTAATTAAAACGAATGACTCTGTAGCTCTGGACTGCCAAGATCCCCAAAAGAACAGAGTAGGAAATAAGGTCATTTGTTTTCCATTTCATGGAGACTAAAAATGTAGAAAATTAAGCTTTCTAAGAAGAAAGGTACTTGATAAATGCCAGGCATAATTATGAGTTTCTCAATGCTCATTTCTTCAATAACTTTCATTCTTTTACACCCACATACTTGCACACCCAACTCAACTTCATTCCTTCACTCCCATTTGAAAAATTCTCATCCCTCCCATCTCTCTTAGTCTTTTCAGCTGAAAGAAATTTCACATCTAATCAGATAACATTCCAAGTACCGGGGTGGACAAAGCTACCAGAAACATATACATACGAATTATTACTATCAAACTTGGCTTTTGAGTTTGCTCTTGACATTGCTCTTTGTAAACACTGCACTGGATATCACCGTAAAAGAACTCTGAGCTATCATCCCTTACAAACTTTAGATCTGTCAAAACAATATTACGACACATGAAATTTTAATAAATGATAGATTTAGCTCTTTTAAATGTAAAAGTACATTTGAAACATTTGAACACCAATATAATTTAGTACAAATAGGTTCACGCTGCTTTGATACCATATTAAAAACAACAAAATTAAGACATGGGAAGGAAAATTATATTCCTTGAATTTAAGCCAACAAAAAGTTGTCCTCTTCATTGACTTTACAAAGAAACTTACTATATTTTATTAAAACAATTCTCCATTGTAAATAATAACAATTTAGTACTAATACCATCTGGGTCATCTAAATGGAATACGATTATAATATAAGTGAAATACTACGTATTAATAAAATAGAGGTAAATAATGATCGTAATTATTAGTAACATACAAAATCCGGAAAGAAACCATTAAAACTACCAAAAATTACTCTGATTTTGCCTTGACTCTATTTTTGAAAACTAACTGAAGAGTTCCAATGCCAATAAAGGAAAAACAAACACTGGTAGTTCCAAGAACAATGTTTTCCCTCTGAAACTGCTGGCCTGTGTGTGTACATCAGCATGCCATCTTTCCAGAATTAGAATGTTGTTGCAAATACCATTTTAAATGTTCTATGGAAATTGCTCATTTGTTTAAGGTGAGAATTTGCAATAGAAAGAAAAATATTAGGGGGATATGTGGTTAAGAGAAAAAGTCTTAGAACTCCTATGCATTATAAATGCTTTGTATGTAAAGTTTCTCTCTGGATATTCGCCCTGACGCTGTAACCTAAAAATTCATCCCTTGAGACTTTGGTAAAAACATAAAAATAAATTACCCTTTGGTACCTCTCTAACATATTCCCTGTGAAACATACACTAGAGATCAACACAAATTCCTTAAACATACAACTAAAACTAATAAATTAAATAAATGGCATATCTCAAAAATACCATACTAACTGTATGACCCTAAATTAGCTACATTAGTGCTTTTTGAAGTATAAATGAGTTTTAAATATATATAATTTCAATTCCTAGCATCGAACATCTGTGTGTGTGTACACATATACTTACAAACTTACTACTTTGAAAACTTGGCAATAAAATCTTTCATGAATAATAGGGATGGGAGACAAAAATCTCACATTAGTATGTGGAGAAAAAGAAATTGGTTTAAAGCCTAGTTTTTCCCGAAGGGCAAATACAACCTCACCTTCACCAGCTGCTCAGCCTCCACATCCGAGTCCCCTCAACCTACCTCCCCCACGCACAGCTCGGGACATCAGCTCAGTGCTTTGTGACCGCCTAGAGGGGCGGGATGGGGGGGCGGGAGGGAGACCCAAGAGGGAGGGGACGTGGGGATATGTGTATGCGTATAGCTGATTAACTCTGTTATACAGCAGAAACTCACACAACGTGGTAAAGCAATTATACTCCAATAAAGAGGTTAAAAAAAAAAAAGCAACAGAAACTTAACAAACCTTCCTGGCAGTGCAAAACTGAAAAGTCTCCCACCTTAAACAAATCAAAGTCATGGCTTTATACTACACACTATACAGTGCAAGCTGATAATATGTAACTTGATATGCTTTGTTTTGCTTTGTAAAAACAATGTAAGTGAATGATGCGGGACACAAGTACATACTATATGACTCGTTTATATTATGAACAAAACCAGGCAAAACTCTTCATGGTGTTAGAAGTGCGCACAGTGATTATCTTTAGGGTACTAAGAGGAGGGGTGCAGGGAGGGCTTCTGTGCCCTCCCTGAAAATAGTAATTTTCTATTTCTCAGTATGAGCACTGGTCACATGTGTTATTTTGTGGAAACCCATCGAACTGTACACTCATTATACTTCTACAAAAAGACTTCCAAAAGATTATATAAGGAATATAAGGAATTACACGAGACCCCAGATCCTCTCCCCAATTCCAGCAGGAGACAGTTTATTCCCTGGAAGAAACTGAATCCCAGAGTCCTGGCTCCAAGGCATCAGGAATAGTAGAAAACACTGTTCTGAAAACGGGATCAAATAAAAATCCACACGCTAAACCCTGAGATTGCAGCTCTCTACCCTACTCCACTCCCTGAATCTTGGCATGTAATGCCCAGGCAGAAGACCAAAGGATTCCTCTCAAGTAAAACTGACATGTCCTAGGGAGAAGATCCACAGATACTGTCTTTGGAAGCTCCCCAAGGAAACCACAAGGCTCACCCCCGATAGCACTGCAATGGAGGAGAAGCGCTGTCCACAGACCACAGCACCTAATTCGCTTCTCAGTGGCTCACCATTAAATAGGAACAGAGAGCAAAGGATCTCCAAACAGTGAGGTCAAGTTCCTAACATAAAAGTCAGACACCCACACAAACAGGAAAAAAAAAGAAATCAAGACAGTGCAAGAAGGAAATTAATTAATTACTTTAATGTCCTCAGAAAGAGAAGGAATGCACCCATGGCAGCGGTGGGGAACAGAATGCTGTTAAAAAGCACACAAATTAAACCAACGAACAAGAAAGAGCTCTTAAAAAATATCAGCAGAAATTCAGAAGGTTAAGATAAAGTAGAGAAAACCTGTCAAGAAGTAGGGCATTAAGAGAAAGAGGAAAATTACAGCATTAGAGGACAAATGAGGAGGTCCTGCCTAACTGACAGGAATTCAGAGGAAGAAAAGAGAAAACCAAGGTGCGGATGAGGTTATCAAAAAACACAATGAGAAAGTTTTCCAGAACTGAAGGACGTCATTTTTTTCAGATCAAGTGTTCATCATAGCTGCTGAAATGAATAAAGACTGCTAAAAAAGAAAATCCTAAAACCTCTTTGGGGGTTATTAAAAAAAAAAAAAAAGAAAGGAGGTCTACAAAGACAGGAACCAAGAGTATAACACTTTTTAATAGCAACTGTAGAAGCTAGAAAACAATAGTGCACTGGCTTCAAAATTCTGAGGAAACATGTTTTCCTATCCAGAGACCAGACAAATTATCAATCAAGTGTGTGAGACATATATTTTTAGATATACAAAGTGCCTAGTAAATTTGTCTCCCATGTCCCCTTTCTCAGGAAGATCCTAGAAGATATTCCATTAAAAAGAGGGAGTAAACCAAGAAAGAATCGCTAGACACAGGAAGACATATAGAAAACAAAGGAGAGACGAAAAGGGAATTACCAGGAAAATGACAAAAGGTAACCCCGGGACAACAGCTCGGTAGCAGGCCTATGGAGCAGGTGCCTACGCTGGCTCCAGGAGGGAAGAAGTCTCCAAGACAAAGGTGTTGAGAAGAGGGTTAGAGTTCTGCCACCTTAACAACACTAGAGAAAAAAGTACACCAGTGAAAAAGAGAGGCTACTATCCAGCCAGCACAGGAAAGGAAATGTAATTGTTGCATTTAAGTGGCTTAGGAGAATCACAGTTCCATGCTCAAAATAATGTGAGCCCTCAACATCTACTTAACCAGAAACGGATATCTGTACATTGAGAGGATGGGGGAAGTGGCGGTCTGGGCATGTGGCATGGGGCTGAGGGGCTGTGAGACAATCTAAGAGTTAAATCCTCATCTTCTATTGTAATATGCCAACCCATAATGCCCAATAACAAAAAATTCAAAAATAGCAGTACATACATACTATTTCAGAAGATGGAAGAAAACAGCAAGAAGAGTCCTGAGAATCAAAAGTAGTTGCCTAGGGAACAGGACTTGGGTATAAGGATGGGCTGGAGTTCCTATTTCCTATGTCTTATTGCCTATTAAGATTTTTTAAAACTCTATATAGGATATTACTTTGATGGGACAAATGTTTAAACTTTTAAAAATACAAAACAAAACAAAACCAAAAAATGCACAAAATAGTAGGCAAGAAAACTAAACAGGATGAATTGCTGTGGGAAAATGACAGTTAAGACAACCATTTCTCCAAAGCTCCTGCAATAGCCCCTGTGAGAGCTGAGAAGTGCTTCCCCTCACAGCTGGGTGGAGAGGGTATGTGCTAAGAGACAGAGGAGAAGCAGCAGAGGAAGCAGACAAGAAAGGTGGACGTGTTGAAAAGCTATTTACAGATTTAGAATCAACAGATATGAGGAACCAATCAGGAGATTCTGAAAGCACCAACAGGCAAGGCAATGCCCCAAATATCCCTCCATCTGGGTATTTATTTATTTAGTCCATATATGCTGACCCTTTGGGACTATCATATTCCCCTATGTTATGAGAAGCATTTTGATTTCCTTTTTGTTGAGGCTTTAATTTTTGGATTATTATGAAATACACAAATAGAAAAATACAGAAAATAATAATGATCATCCAAGTATCCACTATTCAGCTTTTTCAAATATTAACATTTTGTCTGTCTCTAATTTTTTGTAAAGAAATAAACATTTTGGATATAGTTAGAGTTGAAATCCTCTTCAAACCATTCCCTAATCGCATTCCCAAATGCCTCCCAGAAGGTAACCGTTAACCTGATTTTGGCATTTAACATCTCCCTCTACCTCATCTCTAAAATGAGAGCACTGGTTTGGATAAATTCTAATGCCCCTTTCTGTTCTAAGACAGCAAGATTTAATAGCATGATATAAAGTTCTTGATGTTCTGTAATGAAGTGCAGAAGCCTACAATGCTGTGAAATACACAAGAATACTTCAAAATAATTTCAAGCCTCAAAAACAGATTAAATCATGGTATAATCCTTTAGCAAAAAATCATTGTAACTTTATTACAGTACTGTCAGTAAAAATAGTATTATGAGTGCATAGGGCATATAAAAACCTAAGTTCAAGAAGTTCCTGTGGTTCCCTTTCACTGTAACCATCAGCTCCAGGGAACAATAAGGAAGTGCTGGAGCACAATATCCTTCTGGAGTTCTTACTGCCTATGGAGCTAATTCAGTGCAGCATCAAACTGTCCCCATTGTCACAGTATTCTTCTCTGCCAGGCAATCATGGCAAAAATATTCTTTTTAAAAATGCATAATGCTGAACAAGACAAGGATGTCCACTCTCGCCACTATTATTCAACATAGTTTTAGAAGTCCTAGCCATGGCAATCAGAGAAGAAAAAGAAATAAAAGGAATACAAATTGGAAAGAAGAAGGAAAACTGTCACTGTTGGCAGATGACATGATACTATACATAGAGAATCCGAAAGATGCCACCAGAAAACTACTAGAGCTAATCAATGAATCTGGTAAAGTTGCAGGATACAAAATTAATGCACAGAAATCTCTTGCATTCCTATATACTAATGATGAAAAATCTGAAAGAGAACTTAAGGAAACTCTCCCATTTACCATTGCAACAAAAAGAATAAAATACCTAGGAATAAACCTACCTAGGGAGACAAAAGACCTGTATGCAGAAAACTATAAGACACTGATGAAAGAAATTAAAGATGATACCAACAGATGGAGAGATATACCATGTTCTTGTATTGGAAGAATCAATATTGTGAAAATGACTATACTACCCAAAGCAATCTACAGATTCCATGCAATCCCTATCAAATTACCAATGGCGTTTTCCACAGAACTAGAACAAAAAATCTTAAAATTTGTATGGGGACACAAAAGACCCCGAATAGCTAAAGCAGTCTTGAGGGGAAAAAAACAGAGCTGGAGGAATCAGACTCCCTGAGTTCAGACTATAATACGAAGCTACAGTAATCAAGACAGTATGGTACTGGCACAAAAACAGAAATATAGATCAGTGGAACAGGATAGAAAGCCCAGAGATAAACCCATGCACCTATGGTCAACTAATCTATGACAAAGGAGGCAAGGATATACAATGGAGAAAAGATAGTCTCTTCAATAAGTGGTGCTGGGAAAACTGGACAGATACATGTAAAAGAATGAAATTAGAACACTTCCTAACACCATGCACAAAAATAAACTCTAAATGGATTAGAGAACTAAATGTAAGACTGGACACTATAAAACTCTTACAGGAAAACACAGGAAGAACACTCTTTGACATAAATCACAGCAAGATCTTTTTTGATCCACCTCCTAGAGTAATGGAAATAAAAACAAAAATAAACAAATAGGATCTAATGAAACTTAAAAGCTTTTGCAAAGCAAAGGAAACTACAAACAAGACGAAAAGAAAACCCTCAGAATTGGAGAAAATATATGCAAACGAATCAATGGACAAAGGATTAATCTCCAAAATATATAAACAGCTCATGTAGCTCAATATCACAAAAACAAACCACCTAATCCAAAAATGGGCAGAAGACCTAAATAGACATTTCTCCAAAGAAGACATACAGATGGCCAAGAAGCACATGAAAAGCTTCTCAACATCACCAATTATTGGAGAAATGCAAATAAAAAGTACAATGAGGTATCACCTCACACCAGTCAGAATGGGCATCATCAGAAAATCTACAAACAACAAATGCTGGAGAGGGTGTGGAGAAAAGGGAACCCTCTTGCACTGTTGGTGGGAATGTAAATTGATACAGCCACTATGGAGAACAGTATGGAGGTTCCTTAAAAAACTAAACATAGAACTACCATACAACCCAGCAATCCCACTACTAGGCATATACCCTGAGAAAACCATAATTCAAAAAGACACGTGCACCCCAATGTTCATTGCAGCACTATTTACAATAGCCAGGTCATGGAAGCAACCTAAATGCCCATCGACAGATGAATGGATAAAGAAGATGTGGTACATATATACAATGGAGTATTACTCAGCCATAAAAAGGAACGAAACTGGGTCATTTGTAGAGACGTGGATGGATCTAGAGACTGTCCTAAAGAGTGAAGTAAGTCAGAAAGAGAAAAACAAGTATCGTATATTAACGCATATATGTGGAACCTAGAAAAATGGTACAGATGAACCGGTTTGCAGGGCAGAAATAGAGACACAGATGTATAGAACAAACGTACGGACACCATGGCGGGAAAGCCACGGTGGGGTGGGGGTGGGATGAACGGGGAGATCGGGAATGACATGTATACACTGATGCGTATAAAATGGATGACTAATAAGAACCTGCTGTATAAAAATATAAATAAAATAAAATTCAAAAAAATTGCATAATGCCAATTTTACTTAAAAATGTCCTTGATGATGCAAGGAAGTTATTCGTATTACATCTCAACCGCTGAATACATATCTTTTTTATTTTCTGGGTGATAAAATGGGAAGTACACATAAAGCACTTCTGCTGTATAAAGTATGATGGTTATCCCAAGGAAAACCCTTGTACGATTATTTGAGTTGTGAGCCAAACTAGTCACAATGTTCATGGAATATCACTTTTACCTGAAAGAACGACTGACAAACTCAGTATTCAGACTTGGGTATTTGGCAGACGTTTTCTCTACAATGAAGTAAGAAGGTCACTTCAGGAAAAACAACTGACAGTATTTGTTGCCAAGGGTAGCCTTCAAGCCTTCAACTGAAATTTAAAATTTTGGAAAACTTGTTTCCACACTGAGCCTGACAACTTCCCAATACTTAAAGATTTTTCTGATGGGATCAGTGGTGATATTAACAACTGTTATTTCTTGAAACTGCATAATGAAATACATTAACATCTGGAATCTCACTGTTATCCAACAAACCAGTATTTTCCAAATGACCAATACTTGATGCAATAAAAGGATGTATGGGGCAAAGATCCATTCAAAGTATGAGAAAGATCAATGGATCCTAATGTAAAAGAATTTTAAAAGTCCACTGATAGGAGTTTACATTCCACACTGCAACCAACATTTAAGAAATTACCACTTGTCAAGTTTTGGTATAATATCAAAGAAGAATATTCACAATCATCTGAAAAGAAAATTAAAATACTCTTCCTTTATTCTACATGTCTGCACAAACTTTATATAAATACTTATTGGATTATTCTTTCTGGATGTTAAAAAAACATAAACACATAATCATAATGGTTAATTTCCATAGTTTAATCTCTGATGATTATCAATCATTTAAGAACAAATGAGCTATCCATTATTTATTTAAAAGTTATATCCTTCTGTAGTTACAGTCTCACATATTTGCAACAAATATATATCAGAGGTTTCATTTACCACAGAATCAAGATTGATCATTGCTCCAAAAAAGAAAACGAAATGAATATGGTAAATTCTTAAATCTGTTTCAGATAAATGCAAATAAAGTCCCTTCCCTGTAACTAGAGGAGCAGACCCTTTGCATTTCACATGCGACTCTTGAAACCTATACAGTAATCACCCAGATGATGTGGTATTAATGAATTTAAACTTTCGTTCTTAAATTTCTAAGGAAATATCTTTTCATGGAAAAAACTGACCTTTTGTAAATTTTGAAAGAAATAATTAATCTGACCAAACCCCTATAGTTCAGAGGTAACACAGCAAATATCAACTTTTCACAGACCCATCTGTAGACAGGTTAAGAAATACAAGTGATTTAAAGAGAAGCGTTCTTCTTATACAAATCTATCCAGGTAATGACTATCATAAATCATTCATTTCAAAGGCAGAGACCTTGAAAAATATTTCAGAATGAGAACTGAAAATGTCTCCACTACTAAAGTCCTATTACCCTGCCCTCTGAAAGAGAAAGGTTATTAACTGTAGCTTTTTAGTCAGAATATTCAAGAAACAACCAGAAGCTGACACCTCCTCCCCTTCCTAATTATCTACCCACTTCTGCATGCTCACCTTTGCAGTTCATTGAGCCCCCTTGCAGTTGGTAGACTGGGACTCTGCCTTAGGAAGTTTTGTTTTAAATTGAGATGAGTGAGGTCTTGGCTGTAGAAGAGGTTGGCAGGCAGATGCTCCAGGCTACAACATGAGAGGTCCACTGAGCTAATACGCTGTGATGCAACCTAGAAAGGGATGAAAACACAACTCAATTTTCATACCATCCTTTATCCTATAACTGTTTTCCACGGACAGAAACAAGATAACCCCATTTGGGAACACAGACCCGCTATGCAATTAGCACCATTATTCAAATATAAACCAAGAGTATTTACTTAGACAGAACTGAGCAAAGTATTACAAAGGCAGGAAACAGTGTCCCTCCGGGGAAGGTACTTACAGTAACCTAGTATAGGAGACAGGTTACAAAGAGCACAGATTATCCTATCAAGTTTAGTGATATCAGTAATCTCCTCCAACTGTAGGGGTTATGTTCCTGAAAACATTCATGGTAAGAGAATTCAGAGCTAAATAATACAAGACTTTAGAGTAAATACAAGGTTGGGAGATAGACACTGAGATCTACACAGAACCTACGAAAGCCCTTGTATATACTGATTTAAAACAGCACAAAGAAACGCAGGATCAGTGGCCTTGTACATATCTTTAATAATAGTGGTAGCATATAATCAGATTCCACTGCTTGCCTGCTGTGAACTTCTCACGTTGCCTCTCCCACAGTTTCCATTTTGCTTCACATAGGTATTCTAAGTGGAATTTGTTTTATGTCTAAATGTTTATCCACATAGTCAAAGTTTTCCCGGTTAAATGGCTCCTATGACAGCCAGAGTCCCAGGGCTACAGGGCATGCTGGAAGCAGAAAAAGCATTGGGCAGCGTGTGTTCTCTCTCCCACGTTCCAGGGACTGTGGCGCCAGTTTATGCCGCGGCACATGGCTTTAGGCCCACGTACACACACCTTGGCTCCTTCTTCCCTCACAGAGGCTGTGGGGTTATTGTTCCAAGATCTGGGTTGATTCCTCCTCGTGCTCTTTATCTTTATCGAAGCTTTATGGCAAAAACTCCATTCCTTATTTGTGATCTGTTCGATGTCCTTTTCTATTACCAAACCCCAGCTGACCAGCTTTTTTTTTTTTTTAAACAGCTTTTTTGGAGTATAATTGCTTTACAGTGGTGTGTTAGTTTCTTCTGTATAACAAAGTGAATCAGCTATACATATACACGTATCCCCGTATCTCCTCCCTCTTGCGTCTCCCTCCCTCCCTATCCCACCCCTCTAGGTGGTCACAAAGCTGATCTCCCTGTGCCATGCAGCTGCTTCCCACTAGCTATCTATTTTACATATCAAACCCCAGCTTTACTCTTTCATGATTATAAAAAGCAGCAGAACAT
The DNA here is from genome assembly GCF_949987515.2 of Delphinus delphis. Lineage (NCBI taxonomy): Eukaryota > Metazoa > Chordata > Mammalia > Artiodactyla > Delphinidae > Delphinus > Delphinus delphis. The sequence continues at coordinate 76,466,257 of NC_082695.1, read as the reverse complement.
GGTCCTTAGGAGTGTGGCTCTGGTGTCAGTGTGTGGATTCGCATCCCGGCTCTACCACGCAGGAGCTGAGAGAACTTGAGTGCATCAGTGAGCTCTCCAAGCTCCCATTTTCTCACCTGTATAACAGGCATAAAGATGACACCTCCATCTACATGCCTGGTCAGAAAAAGCACTCAATAATTTGTGACTGCTATGACCATTTATGATTGCTACGACTACTTCCAAATACATCTTATACCCATTGGAATCCACATTCTCCTGATGCTAAAGAAGATATTCAGAAGTAACTTTGCATAAAACACATTCTGCTGATGGCATGTCTGAGGTTAGAAAGAAATTGCTGTGCACACATGAAAGCTGAGAGGACAGTGGGATGAAAAAGGCCTGGCAGGGCTCAACTCTAAAGATTTTACAAAGGAAGCCTGAGTTTGCATTTCAGCAATTTCATCTTTCCTTGAATTTTCACTATTAAATAAGAAAAAGAAAATCCAAAACAGGCCAAGTCACCCACACAAACCAAATGATGTGAAAAAAAGCCAGAATTTAATGGGCAGAAAGGTAGGTGCAAACATGTCACAGCCACACAAGATTCCCTGGCAGGAACCCATTCACGGGAAGTGAGGTTGTAAGTTATACTCGGTGGAATCATTCAGGCAAAAATATGTGGTGAGGAGGGAATGGTGTGTCAGACCTTCCATTTCCTGAGGTACAGGAGTGAAACAAGACAGACACAGTCCGCCCTAAAGGAGTGCACCTCAAGGAGAGGTGAATTAACATACTACTTGACAATATACTAAGTGCAAGGGCACAGAGCACAATCTAAGGAGTCAGGGAAGGCTTCCCAGAGGACCTGATGTCCAAGCTCAGGGCTGAAACTCAAGTGGCAATCTGTGTTTCTGTCGGCCCCGAATCCTTTTCCACTTCTTTCTATAACAATCCTTCAAATGCATGTGATTCTGACGAGAGTGGCAGCATAGGCTGACCCTATGGCTACAGCAGCAGGCATGTATTCCCAACTCGAGCAATCAAAGCCCCCCAGTGCTGAACCCACAAATTGATCCAACGGGTACCGGCATGTGACCCAGGCTAGGCTAATCAAAGGCCTTCTCTGGGATATACATTCTAAAGCCAGGAGAGAGAGAGAGAACCTGCCACTTAGAGCTGCAGTTAAAATGACTGAACTAGGGCTTCCCTGGTGGCGCAGTGGTTGAGAGTCTGCCTGCCTATGTAGGGGACACGGGTTCGTGCCCCGGTCCGGGAAGATCCCACATGCCGCGGAGCAGCTGGGCCCATGAGCCATGGCCGCTGAGCCTGCACATCCGGAGCCTGTGCTCCACAACGGGAGAGGCCACAACAGTGAGAGGCCCGCGTATAGCAAAAAAAAATGACTGAACTAGATTTGTATGTATCAACCTGGATTGATTAAAAAAAAAAAAGCCAGCTGCAGAATATGACATACACTATAATGCCATGTATGAAAAACATGTTTAAGATAAACACACACAACAACTCCGTATATTATGTATGAATGGTTATATGTGCAGTAAAGCTACACACTATGCATTGGGCATGTGCCAAATCAACGACAGTGACGGCCTCTAGATGAGCAGGGAGGGAGATGGAAACAGGAATGGGGAGCACAGGGGATTTGGAACTTAGCTGTGACGTGATTTACTTATAATAAGAATGGAAGAAAGAGAAAAGAATGGAAGATATGGAGGAACTACGTCAGTATGTTAACAACTGGGGAGGCCAAGACCAGTGCGTGGAAATTGTAATATTATTCTTTGTGCTCTTCTGTGTGTGTGTGTTTAATTGGAAAAAAATAATGTAATCTCAATGAAAATTTCAGTAAAAAGGGGTGAAATGGATGATTGCCGTCTCCTGGCTTTCCTCGTATCCTTGTGTTATACTACGTGGTGCATCAGAGATGATTCTTCCCCCTGTAAGGATCCCAACCCTTTGTAGTGGGCTGAATGGCGGCCCCCCAAAAGGTATGTTCACGTACTAATTCCCAGAATCTGTGAGTATTAGTTTACATGGCAAAAGAGTGGATATTATCTTACATGACAAAAGATGTGATTAAGGATCTTGAGAGGAGGTGCTTATCCTGGATTATCTGGAAGGGCCCTAAATACAATTACATGCATCTTCATAAGACAGGCAGAGGGAATTCTGGGAGAGAAGAGAAGGCAATGTGACCACAGAGGCAGAGACTGATGTGGGCCACAAGCTAAAAAACGCTTAGAGCCACCAGAAGTTGGAAGAGGCAAGGAATAGATTCTTCCCTAGAGCTTTCAAGAGGAGCACAGTCCTGCCGACACCTTGATTTTGAACTTCTGGCCTCCAGAACTGTGAGAGAATAAATTTCTGTTGTCTTAAGCCATCAAAGTTTTGGTAATTTTTAATAACAGCCATAGGAAACTAGTACACCCTTCTTAATTCTTTTCCATAGTACTTCTCATTTTCATTCATTCAACATGTTTATTGAATACCAACTATATGCCTATTACTGACCTAGGTAAGCACTCAGTATGCTTCAGTAAACAATAAGAAGATCCCTGCCCTCATTAAACTTATCTCACAAATAAGTATATTATATGTTAAAAATCGGTAACTACTATGGAAAAAATAGAGCAAGGAAAAAGGGGTCAGGATTGTTGGGAAGGTTGTATGTTGTAATTTATATAGGTTGGTCAGGATAGGCCTCACCTAAAAGGTGGCATTTAGACCTGAAGGACATGAGGAAGTTAGCTGAAAGCATTTATCTAGAAGAACACTCCAGGCAGAGGAAGTAGCCAGTGTAAAGGCCCTAAAAAAGGAGTGTGTCTGGTCTGTTCTAAGAACAGCATGAAGACCAGTTAAAACAGGGGAGAGTGACCTGTGATGAGGTCAGAAAGGTAAGGGGGTTGTGGGGGGAGCAGATCTTGCACCGCCTTTTAGGTTATTGTAAAGACTGTGGCTTTTTGGGTTTTGCTGGTGGCGCAGTGGTTAAGAATCCGCCTGCCAATGTAGGGTACATGGGTTCCAGCCCTGGTCCGGGAAGATCCCACATGCTGCGGAGCAACTAATAAGCCTGTGAGCCACAACTACTGAGCCTGCGCTCTAGAGCCTGCGAGCCACAACTACTGAGCCCGTGTGCCACAACTACTGAAGCCCACGCGCCTAGAGCCCGTGCTCCGCAACAAGAGAAGCCACCGCAATGAGAAGCCCACGCACTGCAACACAGAGTAGCCCCCGCTCACCGCAACCAGAGAAAGCCAGGCGCAGCAACGAAGACCCAACGCAGCCAAAAATAAATACAATAAATTAAAAAAAAAAAAAAAAAGATTCTGGTTTTTCATGTGAGCAAAATGGGCCGTCGTGGAAAGGTTCCAGAAGAGTCTCTGTCTCTGACTGTAAGCTTATAAAGAAAGGATTTGTGCCTATTTTGTTCACAATGTGCCCTGTGCTCAGCACTTAGGACGACCCTCAGGAAGTACTGGCTGGAAGAATGACAGGGGATACTTTACAACCCTTCCTTTCTCACCAGTTTGCATCTGACCCATCTGGTGTATTCCTCCATGTGGGGACTACTCTGTAGAGGACACATTCCACTTCAGCTGAAGCATCATACTGAATACTCTCTTTGGACAGCTACAAGATAATGATTAAATGTCAAGTCGTATTTGATTTCTTTCCTCATTCTGGACTGCAAGCTGTTCCTGCTGGAAACAAGGGGGAGGAAAGCACAGTAACAAAGCTACAGCAAGCAAACGTGGTCTGTGGGAGTCGCAGCAGAATGGGGAACAGGGACAGCGAGAACAGAAATTAGACAAGCCGTGATGGCAGTGGGGCGGTGAGCAGCCAAGGCGACCACAAGAGCTACTACCACTAGCTGCACCTCTGCCCAGTCCCACGCCCTGAAACAAAGGGGAGATTTAAACGCTTTCCCCCAGATCAGCCTGGGCACGTCAGGACACCACCACAAAGAGGTTTTGCTGGACTCCCCAATGAAAAAACTACCAAAAGGGCTACCCAAAGAGGCTGTGACCCACCTATATAGCACCTGTTAAAACTAACATCCTCCTCAAGATAAGAAATTTAAAAAAAGAGAAAGCCACCTGTATACACCTCAGAGCAAGTAGCCTTTTATTATTCTAGCTTTTTTTTTTCCTAGTAGTAATAACAATGATAATAGCAGCTAACATTTAAGGGGCACTCTTCTTTAGATGTAATGTTAAGTTTAATCTTCACAATAACTCAGCATAGTAAGGACTTATCCCCATCTCAAAGATGAAGGTTAAAGGGTGTGCCCAAGGTCACACAGTGAAAGCAGCAGCAGAGTCTGAATGACAGCATATGCCATGGAGTCAGGGCCCCAACACAGTTCAAGTCCTACCCAAAGGGAGGCTCCTCTAACTGCCACAATCAAATCCTAACATAACCCTCAGCCCAGAGCAAAGACGATTTGATGTCATCCCTCACAGACCAATCAATGAACTGCACATGAATGCATTCAAGTTTTAGAAGATCAGTTAAGTAACCATGGCTTGGGAAATCAGTGCTAGTTTATATTAACAACAACAAAAAATTTTAAGGCTAATAATTTAGAGTTAGTAAATCAAATGGGATTTTTTTCCCCCATAAACGGCTATACTTTCGGAGATACATTAAAATGAATATGAATCCCAACCACTGGCTCACGTTGTCTTCTTTTCCAAATGACTTGTGAACACATATGAACCAAAAGCTCATTGGGCCCTCAAAATATTTCCCCCAAACACCATTGCAGAGTAACCATAAAAATGATAATGTGAACAACAAACTTTCCAGATTACCTACTGGGCTTCTACACAGGTCTAACATCCTACTCAGCTTGACACTTTCCTGAGTCGTTTCTTTACCAACCGTTAGCACACTTGTATCAAGTATCTCTGCTCTGAGTCTAGCTGGGTTGCATTTCTAAACCAATGTATCTATCCTAGCCTTAACCTATCCCCTCCGTGCTTTCAAAATTATCATCTTCCCTAGCAACAGGACTGCACTCTGTATTACTCACATTATTCCTGATGTTCACTTAGTGCACAATCTTCTTTTATAAGCAATGGAAAGTTCCGAATAACATTCACGTGATTTTTTTGTCCCCACTATACTTTAGTGAAGTGGTATTTATCCTTATTATGTGCAAAGCATGCTCAAAATTGAACAAAATGATTCTGAAAGGCTTGGTCAAAGCAGCTGAAATAGCACAAATAATTCCGCTTGTGCAAAGTAAAATACTGCTGTAAACTGGCATTATGAGTCATTAATTGCTCTGGCCTAGCCTTTAGTGGTTTGGGAAACTATGCCCTGGCTACAGGGATAGTCTCTGGGGAGTTTACCAAGCTTCTGTAAAAAATTCTTAACCTCAACTGACTTAGTTTTAATTCTCATCCCCCAAAAATGCTTTGGGAAGACATGAAGTTGGAGAATATAAATTTAGAATAGAGTTTATTCATCTTTCTTAGCTAAGCACTCTAATGACTTATTTTCAATTTCATCCTCATCAATAAAGTTTTATAATAATATCAAACAAAAAATTTCCAATTTTAATAAACTTTAAGCTGTCACTGCTCCAAAACATGCAATCATTTCTTTAAAAAAATTCTACAAATATAGGAAATGCCTTAACCTGACTGCAGACATTTTCACAATGACATCTCATTTCTCGATCCTGTACTAATTAACATTTTATACAATCTGTTTAACAGCAGAAGTAGAAAACCTTCCTATAAAATTAATTACAATATATACATTAGTCATGTCCGAATAGGGGCATATCAAACTGCCAATTTGGGACTTAGTAAATTCTACGTGGAATTCTGGTATTTTATCATTTCTTTGCCTTAAATGAGTAAATGATATGAAAAAATTTTAAACCCAAGAAATAAAATACACAGATTTACACACCATTCCAAACCACCAGATGTAACCAAATCAATGAAGACAAACAAGAAGATGTGGAGAGTCTATCATTGACAGACAAAAATGAGAGATGGAACTCTCTGAGGGCAAATTACTCAGGGAAGGGAGGGGACTACGATTTTAAGATTAGGCTTACTAAAACTATAAGGTACCAGTTAAAACATCGTTAAGGGACCAAAGAATAAAAGAGTATGGAGAGGGCTTCTCTGGTGGCACAGTGGTTGAGAGTCCACCTGCCGATGCAGGCAGGGGACACGGGTTCGTGCCCCAGTCCGGGAAGATCCCACATGCCGCCAAGCGGCTGGGCCCGTGAGCCACGGCCGCTGAGCCTGCGCGTCAGGAGACTGTGCTCCACAACGGGAGAGGCCACAACAGGGAGAAGCCGTACTTCAAAAAAAAAAAAGAAGCGCGTACTGCAAAAAAAAAAAAAAAAAAAAAAGAGTATGGAGAAAGCTGCAGGCTGGAAAAGGAAAGAAGGAAGGCGGGGGTTGGGGTTGAGGGGCGGGGAAGAGAGACAGAAAAAGAGAGCAAGAAAGAAAAGAGAAGCGTTAGATAGATGACTGATTGACATATAAGCAAACAAATAAATAAAACACACGACTCACTGTAAAAGCACCAGACTATAACAATAAAGAAAAACAATATTGAGAAATTTAGACTAAGAGTTCCTCCTAGGTGTCCCGACTTCTCTTTGCAGGTGAGTGGAGGGGATGAGTGCACCTTTCAACATGGATCTACCATTTGCCTTTATGAAACAGACACTGGACTTGATATTGGAGAGATGCACATTTCGTCTTCAAAAAATGGGTCCCTTGAAGGCACAGACATCTAACAAGTATAATTCCAAAATGCACATGCAGTGGTGTGGCAGGGACACACAGAGCAGAGAACACAAACCCCAGAGCTCCCCAGGCCGTTCCAGCACTGACGGTCCCCTCACGCGCCAAGATGGGTGGGTATTCCCTGGCACCATTGCAGAGACTGGCACCCCACCATCAGGAGCAGGCAGAGCTGCAGGATGTGCCCCGTGAGCTCGTGGTACAGCCTAAACTAGAAACGCACACCTGGCACCTCACCCTCTCTGAGTGTGAGAGGCTCGGAGAAGATGGTACCCGCGGCCTCCAGAATCACTAACCGCGTCCCTCTAACAGTTATCTTCCTTCCACACACACAAAGCCCATTGTGTTTCTCAGTAAGAACAGAAAAATAGAGCTTGGCTTGGGTGGAGATCAAATCTGAACTCAGAGTTCCTTCCTCATTTCCTTATTAGCAAAATACGTGTAAACAAGCTCTTTAGAATATGACCACCTGAGAGTGTCTCTGAGCTCCATCACGGCAGCCCCCAAAGGGAGCATCTCCTCGGCAAAGGAGAAGGGAAAAGATTGCTAACCACAAAAAACTTACATTCTAATTTTCTATTAAAAGAAGTAACATAAATGCACACTTATATGATGCTCTCTTAGAAACAGGCTACTTGTTTTCCATTTAAAATACAAATGACACATACACCTCACTGGTTAAGTACCAGTCTAACATACAAGGTCTGGTATGTTTAACATAGAGAGTTCACTGATATTTTTTCAATTATTCCAGTATTCCTTACTTTATAAAATAAATCAGACCAGTGAGTAGAAGAATTTAACTGTTCAGAGCAGTTGCAGATAATCCAATACTCTGGGTTACAAATATTGGGGTCTTGCAAGGCAAGTAAATATATCACAGAAACTAAACTCATAAGATACTATGTATTTTTACATTAGTCTAAACACTCAGATTAAAATGATTTAACTTCAAAATATAAGACGACCAGATGTAGAGATCTGGTTAATCATATATGCTAAGTTCCTGATATAGCAATACTTGACCAGTTTTTGAAGTCAGACAACAGTAGTCCCCTCAACACTGAAACCAATTTAATTTGCTTTGGGTGACTCAGAAGGCATCTCAGATTTCCTAAATACGTCTTGGTCATCATTTAAGAAGATCAGTGATCAGTGGCTATGCTCAAGTGTCCTTAGCAGCACACCCCAGTCAATACACTGCCTGGTAAATCACCTTTTATTCTAATACTGAGCTGCCTGGATTCTACTGACCACTGTGTATTTGAAGTACTTCTCTTTGACATTTTCAGTAAATCTCAGTTATTATTATTATTATTTTTTTTTTTTTTTTTGCGGTACGCGGGCCTCTCACTGCTGTGGCCTCTCCCGTTGTGGAGCACAGGCTCCGGATGCGCAGGCTCAGCGGCCATGGCTCCCGGGCCCAGCCGCTCCGCGGCATGTGGGATCTTCCCGGACCGGGGCACGAACCCGTGTCCCCTGCATCGGCAGGCGGACTCTCAACCACTGCGCCACCAGGGAAGCCCTCAGTTATTATTTGAATCTTGTTTTGTTTTGCCCCTTCGGGCCACTGTAAAACATTGGAAGTACAATTAAAGAAAAAGCAAGGAAGAGGAACTCCCTGCATAAAGCCGTGCTGGATACTTTACATCTCAGTTCCCTCATCTGCAAAATGGAGATGATAATATCTCCTCAAAGGTTATTTCCTTTTGTTGTAAAGCCCGACCTCACACAATGTTATGGGCACCGACCTCACAGGGATACTATAAAGCATCTAGAATAGCGCTTGGCACACAGAAAAAAGTTACCAAAATGTTAGTTATCACTATTTGTTGTCACTACTGCATCAATTCAGTTGGCTAAATGATTATATTATTAACAAAATATATCTATTAACAATTTGGGGGGAAAAGCAAAGAGTCTTTTTATTTTGATGTTGACCTCATGAATGAATAACTCACTTTGGACATAATGTCTAAAGCAAGGAAAACCATGGTCACATACTCTGTGCTCATCAGATAGTATATGCAGGTATGTCAAGAAACTGCAGAGCACCCAAAGGAAAAAGCAAGAGAAGGGATCTGGAAACCAAGTGATGACGAAATTGTGGGAATTACCAGACATGTTTCTCCTAAAAGTAGATTGCTAAGAGGTGGGGGAGGGCATGGAAATCATAGAAACTTCCAGTTAGAGGTTATCAAATAGGAGAGTGAGTACGATTACCTTTTGTTAAACCAGAGAGCAAAACTAGGGTCAGTGAGTCAAAGGCATAGGGATAGAGACTTCAGCTCACTTCTAAGGAAGAGCTGTCTTGTCAGACACTATAGGTATCTGAAAGGCTGTAGACCTTTTCTAGGCGGGAGGTAAGTCTGGGAGTGCACAAGGTCCTTCTCAAATCTTAAATTCTAATTCTCTCAACTAAGAGCCACTTGATGATGACTAGACTTTAAGGTTAACGAACACTTTTAAAGAAAATGACAAGTAATTGTTAAGGCAATTGTTCCAGAAAACTAATATTACCTTTTGGGCGACTACTTTACAAGGGCCTTTCCCAATCTTAAAATAACATGCTATAACTTTAAAACACAGCTGTAGGGACTTCCCTGGTGGCACAGTGGTTAGCAGTCCACCTGCCAATGCAGGGAATATGGGTTCGAGCCCTGGTCTGGGAGGACCCCATATGCCGTGGAGCAACTGAGCCCGTACGCCACAACTACTGAGCCTGCACTCTACCGCCCCCGAGCCACGACTTCTGAGCCCATGCACCACAACTACTGAGGCCCGCGTGCCTAGAGCCCGTGCTCCGCAACAAGAGAAGCCTGCGCACCGCAATGAAGAGTAGTCCCGGATTGCCACAACTAAAGATAGCCCGTGCATAGCAACGAAGACCCAGTGCACCCAAAAGTAAATAAATAAATAAATTTATTAAAACAAAACAAACAAAAAAAAACACAGCTGTATGTTCCTCCCTTAAAATCTAAAATGTATTTTACTAAAGATAACAACATACAGATAAAATACAGGAGGAACTCATTTCTTCCATTTGCTGAAGTCCTGACGCTAGAAGTGGAGCCTAGAAGAATGCCTAGCACAGAGAAAAGGTGGAATAAATATTCTCTCATTCACCCTTCACTACCTTCTGCCCACCCCCAACAACAGAGCTGTTGACAGAACAGGGGAGGGAGGGTGGGAAGACACAAGAAGGGAAGATGGAGACACATGGGATGAGTTTAACATGTAAAGTACACAAGTCAGAACTTCACAAAGCATGCTGCTTCTGTCAGGATACAGTAAGCAAACTAGGTATCTTTTTCATTTGTATAAAAGTGGACTGAAAAACTCTAAAGAAAATAAATTTAAATAATTTTAAATGGAAATGACTTAGAATGAAGGAGAAACCCCTTCTTTAGGAATATATTCACTAGGATTTCAAAACCAATAGTTACTATAGAAAAAAAAAGAAGGGATTAGCAATGTGGAAATAAGATGAAGCATAATTATAATTGCAAAGAGAGCATTTTAATATTTTCACTAAATCACAGTATTATGTATTAGAAAAACAAAATTTAATGTAATCCAAAATACTTTATCTTCAGTTTAAATTCAAAGCAGAATTTCTAAATTCCCTAATTTCATAAACTATTTATATGTATAATAAGGAAAGATTCCACAATATGAATTTTTGTGTAATTATACTGGAAAGTTAATTATGATGTTTGGTAACATAGTCAAATTTTCCCAAAAAAATAAAATGGAATGAACAGGAAACCATCCAGATGGGCAGTCCTTTTTTTTTTTTTTAAGATTTTTTTTTTTTTTTTATGGTTGTGTTGGGTCTTCGTTGCTGTGCATGGGCTTTCTCTAGTTGCGGCGAGTGGGACCTACTCTTCGTTGCAGTGCACAGGCTTCTCATTGTGGTGGCTTCTCTTGTTGCGGAGCATGGGCTCTAGGCACACAGGCTTCAGTAGCTACGGTGCATGGGCTCAGTAGTTGTGGCTCACAAGCTCTCGAGCACAGGCTCAGTAGTTATGACGCACAGGCTTAGCTGCTCCGCGGCATGTGGGATCTTCCCGGACCAGGGATCGAACCCATGTCCCCTGCACTGGCAGGCGGATTCTTAACCACTGAGCCACCAGGGAAGTCCTTGGCAGTCCTTGCTCAGACATCTGCGATATGACTACACATTTACATTTTACACCGTTGTACCTTTGTAGATATTTTATCTCTCCTTGAAATGCTCTTTCCCCTTGTCTTTGTTGTGAACTCCTATTCATCCTTCAAACTCAGCTTGCTCATTACCTCCTTGAAGCTTCCTGTACCTAAATATTTCATACACTGAATTTCCAAACTTTTCTCATATCTTCACTACAGAATTGGTACAAGAGCAATTCTCTAGGGATTGGGGTGACATTTTATAAACTAAAATCCATGTCACTCAGACCCTCAATTCTACTTCAGATTCTGCCATAGACTTGCTAGATTGTCATGGTCAAACGGCCCTTGATTCTTTATCTAAAGAATGGGTATAAAATGTGAAGGGAGGGTTTCCAAAAATAAAGCCCCTTTAAGCCCTGGACTCCTTAGCAGAACAGGATTGAGATCACAGCTTCTTACCCTTATAACCCCAATGTAACCAGCAACAGCAAAATCCCTAAAAGACAAGTGACCAACCATGCTGACAAAAAGCAGAACACTCCCTAAATTACACTTCAAATTAAGAGACAAAATACGTGTAAATATGTGCAAAAGATGACTAAGTGATCTTAAAGGGTTTCTTGCAACTACATCAAATGACACAAATTTATATGCTGGAAACAATCCTATTCCACCAGACTGATTTGACTCTGTGATTAGTGAAGTATTCTTTGAGTAAAATCTGGACAATAAAACACTCTTTTTAAGCACATGAAAGCGAAAGTTCAACTGTGATTCACCATATATCTTATTCTTATTTAAAGGGTGATGTTTACTCATCATTTCACGTGAACTTTAATTCAGCATGAGATGTTGCCCTGACTTGCCTACACTATGCATGTTAAGGGTGAACCAAAATATCACAGCAACCACAACTTCAACGTGGTGACTTTTTTTCATTAAAAAAAAAAAAAAGATGGCTTAGAATTAAAATACTACGATTAATACTAAAAGAAAGATAGCCAGAGAGATAAGCACTGTGATAGCCACCATGGCTGGCAACTGCCAGCCTGTTAACCACTGATCAACAAGGAAAGAGATATGTGGACAAACTAAGTGGCCTTATGAGGCGTCAACTTATACCACTGGGTCATACAACATATTCATATAACACAACTGGCCACAAGCTAAGAATTGGGGAAGCTGAGTAATAGGTATGTGTGTATTATCTCTACTTCTAAATATTTGACATTTTCCATAATGAAAAGTTAAAAACACATTCATGCATACTTTAATTAATTAACTAATAAGAAATAAATGCCTTTCACATGGAAAAAAAACAACAAAAACAAACAAAAAACCCCACATTCATGCACAACACCAAATCAATGATCTAAATCCCCTTTTAAGCTTCCTTGAAATCAAGAAACAGATTTTAATGTGGGACAATACAGTGTCCCAGAAGTGACTAAGACTTTAAATTTAAAATATGTACGACTTAGGCTATAGATTCACATGAAGACTAACTTTGAAGAGAATCCACAGGATCAATCAACATGTCTAAAACCAATGTACTCCAAAAAGTGGGCCACAGAGAGGGACAGCCGGGGCAGCATTTCTGTAAAGTCACTCGTACTTTACAGAAGTACTGGAGCGCTTCTGCAATTCCTGTTCTTCCCTCAACTACCACCCTCCCCCTCGCATCACTGCCCCACCAACCACTTTGAAGACACGCTGGACAGGTACCCATGTTGAGCTAGCAGAGTCCTTTCTACACAGCATACAACAGGATGTTTGCTGAATTTTTAAAGAGTGCCGTGCATTAATATTTCAGGGATGACTTTAAAATCAACATTGTAATCCTCCCAAAGGAGCCATTTCTTCCACAGTAACTACCACTAACACCCGCCCCAAATTAAAAACTCTAAAGGGACAGCCTCGGGCGTTATTTTGGCAAGCAATACTAAGGGCTAAGATTACGTTTAAAAAATAATAAGTATATAAGAGCCTATCTTGGTAGAACACGGCTAATTAATAACCTTTTATATATGTTCACAAAGTCAACTAAAAAAACTGGAACAAAGAATAACATTTTTCTTGCAGCTAAGATCCAGAAGCATAAACTGAAAATAAAGAATTTTTATTTTAAATTAATTATCTAATTCATTTTAATTCAAAAAGCATTGGAATTTGCTTCTTTTTGTCTTCCCACCCTGGGGTGAGGATGGTCATTAAGAATCAGAAACTCAGATATTTCTTCCTGTTGTTGGTTTGTCTTTCTTTCAGATAGTTATTAAAGTGAATCCTCATTTAAACATCAGGATATGGACAATCCATTCTGTGAATGTTTTGTTCCTCAATAAGAAGAAAAGAAAAAGAAACTGTTTCCATAGTAACCCTGAGTGTGACTAAACTGTATACCTTCCTAAGACCTACATATAAGGAAGAACAGAATGGAAAGGAGAAGCCAGAAGCAGAAGTGGCCTGTGATGGTCAGCCGGTGCCACTCCATGCTTCCCATACACACATTATCCCAAAGGGACCGAGTTCTAATCCTCTTTCCAGCAGCCCCAACCTACCCTCTCATGATGTGGGGTTAAAGGAAAAGACACTATCATAGGATTTTCCTCAACATACGAAGTTTAAAGAGTGTGGCCATATTTTATATGGGTTTCATACCCAAATAGGGAGTTCTCACACTTATTCCTCCTATAATACCTAACCTCTTTAATCAGACCCTTATAACTCATTTCCCCTTTAATTCACTAAGTAGAACAACTTCTAAAATTTTTTGAAATGTGTCTGGTTTTTAGGGTTGATGAAAAGGAAGACACTGTATCTAAAATCTGCATTTATTAAAATATTTGCCTTCTATCCCCTACCCCTGACTTTTCAGGAAGAAATCTTCTTTCTCCCCAATGTCTGCCATGCTTAATTACTTTACCCCAAAAGGCTGCTGTCCTGGTTAAGAGCAGCAGAATATTCCTTGTTCAGATAAACTAAGCATATGTGTGTCTTATGCTTAAAATAAACATAAAAACAGAAAATATTAAAAAATATATATATTGTCCAGCCAGTCAGTGATGATGGCAGGAGTGATGGTCATAAAATTATTTTTTTATTTATGTATTTATTTAGTCAGTCATACATACACACACACACTTACTACGTGCCAGTGTAAGTCCATGACATGCATATTTCATATAAGCACTAAGAGGTAAGTGCTATTATTATTTCCTTTATCAAATGAAAAGGCTTAAAATTTATAAACTTAGATACAGTCACACGGCCAGTAAATGTTAGAACCCAGGTCTCCTTAGTGGAGACTCAAACTCTTTACTCCTACACCATTTGGCCTCCCCAAACATTCAGAGCCATTCTGAAGGGAGAGGAGGTTAAGGTTCTGATTCAAGTTCGTCCTAGTTAATATCAGTTAACTACCAGTTGAGTACTTGTTAATACTAGTAATCTAAGGTAATTAACTCAAAGTCCCCCCTCCCTCCTGGGAGTGTGAAATGTAAGCTGCAGTCTTGTGTATGTACATGTGTGTAGCTACATTACATTTCAGCACGTACCTATCAGATGGTTCCTAACAGCCACACAATAATGAGGGAAAAGGGAAACTCACACCAACATTCCTGTTCCTCATTCTGCCACCATCATGTGCTCCTGTGTCACAGTTCTCCCCCTGACCCCCTCCTACTGAGAGGTCTGATGTCTGAACCAGTTCAAGGTTTGGATAATCGGAGTGACAGCCTCATTACAGAGACACCACCCTATTAGACCATTGAAATGGCATATTAACCAACCAGCAACAGGGAAGAGTACTAACCAAGCTAACACTTGACATTTGCAATCACCTGCCACAAGTTAGAAATGAACATTTTTCACACCTTATTTAAGAGATATTTAATAATCTTCCTCTTGCACTCCACCTCTCTGCTGTCTCCCTAGGAACAGAAGCTCTTTGAAGTGAATAACTGTATTTTGCTAGTTTTCAAGGCGCAAATATGGAGTCTAATTCGTGCTATGGTTTCTGACTGAGGCTACAATCTACACAGCAGTTCAAAGAACCTAGAAGCCATTTTTTATGTTTCCCTTTTCCTCATGCTCTTTATGTAATTTATCAGTAAACCTGTCACTTGATCCCCAAAACACATCTGTTCACTTCTCTCCATTTCCACCTTCACCTCTTGCCTAAAATACACCACAAGAGCCTCTTGACGGTCAGGCCCCCCCGCTTCTATTCTTGCCCTCCACAATCCATTCTCTACACAACAGCCAATGTGATGTGAGATCATGGAACCTTCTGGAAGAAAACTCTTTAATGGCTTCCCATTATGCCAATGACAAAATCCAGGCTTTTCATCCTCTTCTATAACAGAAGACCCTTGTCTTCTCTGACCTTCACCATCCCTCCTTCCAGTCTTAGGGCTCTCTCACTCCCTTCTCCCACTACCTGCAAAGCTACCCCCACCAGATCTTCAAATAATCAGATATTTTGTTCCCTGAAGTATCAGTTTAAATGTCCCCTCCTCAGAGTTATTCCTCTCCCATCCTTCTCTGTCATATCACTTTGTATTATAGCATGATGATTAACTGATATTTTCTTTCTTCTCTGTTTACTTATTTATGGTTTGTCTCTCCAGTATAAGCCCTACCCAGAGAGGGAAACTGGACTTGTCCTTTGCTGTATCCTAGTGCATAAAATACATACCTGACATACAGAAGGTGCTTAATAAATGCTTGCTGGCTTTAGAACAGTGATTTATCAATTGTGTGGATGTTTAATGTACAAGACTATTAAATTCAATACCTATTAATGTTTCTGTTATTATTGTTTCAATCAAAGCAATCTGTCATTGGTAAGCTTGATAATTTACATAAACTTCTATTTACATCCTTATCCATGTTTGTTTAAGAATTTATACCTCTGACTTGTTCGAAAAAGAATGTAAAGCAGCTATTACACTGCATTTGATATAAAAGGTCAAAACATCTCCATATAGGACATTCTATAAAATACCTGACCACTACATCCCCAAAACTGTCAAGGTCATGAAAAACACAGAAAGACTGAAAAACTGTCAGAGATCAGGGGAGACAAAGGAGAAATGACAACCAAGTGCACTCTGGTGCCCTGGATTAGATCTTGGAACAGAAAAATAACATTAATGGAAAAACTAGTGAAATCCAAATAATTTCAGAGTAACGTACTAATGTTGGTTTCTTAGTTTTGACAAATGTATCATGGTAATATTAGATGCCTGGGAAACCAAGTGAGGAGTATACAGAAACTCTCTATACTGTCCTTGCAACTTTTCTGTAAATAGAAGATTACTTCGAAAAAAAAGTTTATTTAAAAAATCAACACCTCCATATAGAAAGAAATTTAAACTGCAGTTTGACCATAGTTTGGCATTGTATTCTGAATAGAGTATGGGCCATTGACTTATTGCTTTGAACCCATACAACCACTTAATGTTAAAAGCACGATATTATATAATATTTGTCTCCTCACATTTGCAACAACCAGAGTAATTTTAAAACAACTAGACAGATATACTAGTTGCCTCTAATATCACATTAATTCTACATGCAAGTCTGAAGGAGAAGTGTCATCTTTCCCATTTTCTCTAGTAGGGGTGCTGTCCTGTACGTTTAGAACCTCCATTTGCCTACTAGGTTGGGAGAATATTCAAAGTCCTATCAACCTAAACTCTGTCCATTGCTTCTTCCTAAAAGGAGAAACTAATGTTCCCAAGTATATTGTATCATCAGAGAACACAGTTTTCTCCCCCTGATAATTCAAATGTGCCCAGTATGTCAAAAAGACTTTCTAGACATTATTCTCTAATTTTCTCTTAACTCTTCTACAAAGTTATTCCCTATTCATTCACTTGACAAATAATTACATCATGCAGCAGTCTGAATCACACTGAACTTGAATAACAAACTGGATTATAAATTCAAAAATATGAAAGCAAATTCCACTGTAATGCTTCTGCCCCCTAGGGAGGTTTCATCGTTTCATAAACACACCCAAAACCAAGGCACAAAGTACTGCAATCTAACCCACTGTACATAATTATACAAATGTGATATAAAAACATTCTCACACACAGCACCTGAAATACCAGCATTTCTTTATCTTATTTATCAGTTTATTGTGGGTTCCAGTACACACACACACACATACACACACAGAGGTATTTTGTTTCATGGGTCATGGTAATCTTATTTAAACAGAGGACTATAAAATGGTAAAAATAATTAAGACGAAAAAAGAAATCAAACCATTCAAAAGGCAGAAATTGAAAAGGTGAAAGGGAGATGGTACAAGATTAGACTGCTTATAAGAAAAAATGGTCAGAGGAAAAGGGGAAATTTGTCATAACAATTCTCTGGGTATTTTGTGGTTTTGTAGCTGTCCTACCCTGGGCCAGTCCCTTAAATATTCTCAACCTCATGTTCCTTCTCTACAACGTTAAGATAATAATGACAGTCTACCCACTGAATTCTTTTTTAAGTATAAACAAAACGGGCAAATAAAACACAATTTTTAAAAAGCTACTTTTCACCAAAATGTGCTTTTAAAAAGACCGAAAATTGCTAACTACTGGCAGTATCTGAAAAAAAAAAAAATGAGTGTATAACTATATTTTGTAAAGCAGAAGCAACTCCTTAGCCAGCCAGAAGCTGAACAAAGTTCCTGGTTAAATGCTTACCTTGGAGACTTGTCGAAGCCACCTTAAATACTCTGTGAATGTATCAAAACAAATGTAGTAAGTCTGGCTTTGGGGTCCAGAGGAGCTAAATGCTAAACAGTGCTGGTGTTTTTTCACTTCTTCTACCTATAAAAACAAAGAGTGACAAAAACAAGTCAGAAAGCAGGACATTTACCAAGCTCATTAACTGTCCCTTAGACCAGTGAGCCTGCACAGCTTTGCATCTATCTCTTTATGTGTGCCTCTTACTACTTAAAGCATGTTAAGTTCCTAAGTCTGACCAACCAATCTGAATTACAAGGAAACCAAAAAGGGGACTATTACCTTCAATAGATTTCCCCACAACAGTGAAATTCTCTTCTTCCTGTTTAAAATTGTAACAGACTCCCTTTTTTATCCTTCTATACCCTCACAATAGGGTGCTGAGGTTCTTACTTCCTCTTAAGGAGGACTTTTACTGAAGATTTTACTTAAGAATTTTTACTGCAGGTGAATTTTTACTTAGGGGACTTTTGTATTACTCTTAATTACAACTTTTTATTAAAAGAGGTCTTCAAGCATGTTAAATAAGTTTTTTTCTTTTAGCTTATTGTGAAATTGAGATTAACCTGAAATAAAACCCTACCATAAGAAATTTCAAGTCCCAATAATGCAGCGATATAGTCAAATCAAGTTTCCACTCCCAATAAATTCTTCATAAGGAGAAAAAGTCCAAACAATAAAGTAACATGATATTACACAAACTCTTATGTTTAACTTACAGAATGAATGTTTCCTATATTTCATTTACAAAAATGACCACAAACCAAGTCACAGTGAAAGTGTAAAAAACTTCAGAAAGATCACACAGACTACATTCTGGGACCAAAATAAAATCAAGTTAAAAATCAATAATAAATCAATTAAAAATCTACATTTAGAAAGTTAATACACTTCTAAACAACTCACAGGTAAAAAAAAGAATCTGTAATCAAAACACAGAAATTCTTAGCACTAAACCATTAAAAGTACTACGTACTGAAATTTATGGAATGTAACAAAAGCAGGTACACAGAGGGAAATTTATGATTTTAAATACTCATATTAGAAAAGAAGGCAGAAAATTAATTTAATTGGCATGTATCTCAAGAACTTAGGGAAAAAATATCAAAAACAAAAACGAAGTGAACTCAAAGCAGAATGAAGGTGATAATAAAAAGCAGAAGTTAACAAAATGAAAACTGGGACTTCCCTGGTGGTGCAGTGGTTAAGAATCTGCCTGCCAATGCAGGGCACACAGGTTCGAGCCCTGGTCTGGGAAGATCCCACATGCCACGGAGCAACTAAGCCGTGCACCACGACTACTGAGCCTGCACTCTAGAGCTGGCTAGCCACAACTACTGAGCCCACGTGCCACAACTGCTGAGCCTGCGTGCCACAACTGCTGAAGCCCGCGCACCCTAGAGCCTGTGCTCCGCAACAAGAGAAGCCACCGCAATGAGAAGCCCGCGCACCGCAATGAAGAGTAGCCCCCACTCGCCACAGCCAGAGAAAGCCCGTGCGCAGCAACAAAGACCCAACGCAGCCAAAAAATTAAAAAAGAAATTTAAAAGAAAGAAATGAAAACCAAATATACAATAGAGAACATTAACAAAGCAAAATAGCAATTCTTTGAAAAGGCTAACAAAATTGAATATCAATTGATATTGATCAATGATATCAATTGAAGACATAAATATTAATAATGAAAAGGGAGACAAAACAGATTAAGCAGGGATTAAAAAGAGATTATTATAAATAATTCTGTGGCAAATTTTTAGAAAAATTTATTTTACCAACACTAAATCAAGGGAAAAAAAACAGGCCTAAATAGTCTTATTACCATTTAAGAAAATGAATACTTTTTTAATTACCAAGAAAATATCAGGCTCATATGGTTTTGTAGGTGAGTTTTATCAAAATTCCAAGAAATAGATCATTGCAAACTTGGGCAAACTCATCCACCAAACGAGAAAAGAAGAAAAAGACCCCAGCCTATTCTATGAGGCCAGTATAACGAAAAACAGATCAGAACAGTAAGAGAAAGGAAAATTACAGGCCAACCTTAGTCATGAACACTTATCTTGAACAAAATGTTGCATCAGAATCCAGCAATACAGAAAAAAATATACCAAGAACAAAAGTTGGATTTATCTCAGGAAAGATGGTTTAACATTATTGGAACTATAAAGTCATTAATCACATTAACAGATTAAAGAAGAAAACCGTATGATCACCACTACAGTTGCAGAAAAAGCATTTGATGACATTCTCCACCCATTCATCATTCATGATAAAAACTCTAAGCAAACTAAGAACACAAAGAACTCACTTAAGCCAACAAAGGATATTTATGTAAGGTAAACTTCAATGTTAATGATGAGATATCACTCTCTTACCTTACTTTTTCTGTTCAATACTGTACTAGAGTCCTGACCATTGCAATAAGACAAAGAAATGTATTGAGGAAGAAAGAAAATTGCCATTATTTGAATATGAGATGATTAGCTACACAGCAAACTCCAAAGAATCTAGAGACATTAGAATAAATAAGAAAATTTAGCAAGGTGGCTGGATATAAGATTAACACTTAAAAAATCAACCACATTTCTATACACCAAAGAGAAAATATAACTTTATAAAAATGCTATTTAAACTAATCCATATTGACAGAAATCAGGCAGTGTTTTTTGGGAATGGGTAGGAGTGAGCAGAAAAGTAGGGACAGAACAGTACAAAGGAGCACAAGGGGACTATCTGTCAAATTGTACTCATGGAAGTATAATACAGTTATCAAATTGTTATCAAAATGTACAGTATGTTGTATATCAATTATACCTCAATAAAGTTTGGCAAAGATGTAGAGAAATGTGCACTGATATGAGCATGATATGATGCAACAACCTTGGAAAACAATTGGATATCATCTTGTAAAAGTAAATGTGCATATATGTCCTATAGCCCAGTGACTGCACTCTTAAGAGCAATATTTCTCAAGGAGGTCATTATAGGAACTTTGGATTGAATAGTTCCTTGTGTACATTATGCAGGACTGTCTAATATTTTTGCATGACATTTTACTCTCTGAGCCCCTGCCCTGTAGATGCCAATAGTGTCCCCTTGCAGCAAAAGATACTAGTATTAACCAAACACACTATCTACTTTTCCCAGAACCTTTGCAATTAAGATGGAGTCATGTGACTAGTTCTGGCCAATGAGCCATGAGCAGAAGTGACATGTGTCACTTCTACAACCAGATATACAAGAGCCAGCTAATGACCCTCCAGTTACCTCTTCTTCTGCCTAAGCAGCAAAGGAAGCCACGTGTTACAAATATTATAAGAGAGAAGGACCCCCATCAGGCTGGGTTCGTACATAATTACTTGAAAAAAGAAATCTCCACCCACCCGCACTGGACAAATAGTGTGAGTGAGAAATAACTGTTACGATAAGTCACTGAGATCTGGGGGTTTTGTTACCACAGCATAACTTAGCTTACATCAACTGACTACCCAATCATTTGACAATCAAAACACTTGCACATATTACCAAATGTCCCCTTCAGGCACAGCGACAAGAGTTAAGAAATGCTGCTCTAGAAAAACTACTTGTAAACCAGGAGGCATATCAAAATAAGACTATCTCAAGAGAACTATTTATAACAGAAAACTAGAAGCAACCCAAATGTCAATCAACAAGAAAATTACTTCAGATATTTTAGAAATTTGGAACATTTACAGAGTGGAACATTATACAGAAATGAAAACCATATATAGCAAGTAATATGGAATCTTATTATGAAACATAATATTGAGTGAAAAAATTCAATCACAGAAAACCACAAACAGGATGATACCATTTTTATCAAGATCAAAACAAGCAAAACATAGTTATATGATAAAAGTTATTTCAAAACAGTAAGCAAATGATGAATACATATTCTAGGACAGTGGATTCCTCTGGGGTAGGAGGAGGCAATGGGACAGATGCAAAGAGAACTCAGGTAGAGACACTGGTATTGATGCTGCTGTACTTCCTAAATTGAGTAGTAAGTTAACAGTTACTCAGCTTATTATGCCTCATAGCTTAACAAATATTACATAAAGTATTAATGTAAATAAGTTATCTAAAAATTTATGTTCAATTTTAAAGAAGAAATTAAATAATTGTACATGAATAAAAACTTATTAAACAAATGTCTTTCAACAATTTAATAGAGCTTTAACTTCATATTTGAATTCTATATTTGAAAACATAATGATGATGCTCAAGTAGTGTGTCAAAATTGATTATCACAGCAATTACAGCACCTATCTCACACCTCATTTCTAGCTCTTTTATATAAATTAGAAAACAAAAACAAAAAAACCTCTTCCATTTACTCTCCGATTTTCCTTTAACAACAGACCAGAATGAGAAAAGGAAAGACAAACATTAATGAAAACTCACATTGCAAAGAGTGAAATATTTTTTCCTAACGTGGTTAATATAATTTTTCAACATACTCAATTATTTTTAAAGGTGTAACACAAAACAGGTTTTACAAGCTTTGTCTGTGAGAAAAAGAAGCTGTTAACTTTCTATTCACTCAATGGTAGAAGTACATCCAGTAATAGGCCTGGGAAACAGAACAAGCCTCTAGCTCTGAATAAAAATGCTAATTATAACTGGATCTTCTCTCACCTTACCTGAACATTCCACTGCTTCCCTGTCTCTGCTTCTCTGAGCACAATAATCTTTCTGACCATCTCCTTTATATGTCAAGAGATTTTTCACCCTTCAAGTTCTATCATAATTGCTACCTCCTTCATCACAAAATCCCCTGATTCCCCCCCACAAAATGTAATCTCTTCCACTTATCTTCCACCCTACTTTTTTGCACCTCTCGTAGAGCAGATATTGTTGTGTCCATCCTTCATTTCCAGATAGTAATTATAAGCTATTCGAAGGCAGAGATGGTGACTTACCCATCTTGGTATTTCTGGGATGCCAAGCAAAGTGGCTTCCCCACAGAGGATATTTAATAATAGTTATATTAAATTTGCCTATGCAAATGCCTAACACCAGAGAAGAAAGAAACAGATTGTTGACCTATCAGGGCATCAAACATTAAATATGCATTTTTAATGATGAGTTATGGAAGTAATAATGATGACTAAGTTTTCAGATCCATCCAAAGGACAAGATCTTCAGTAATAAACTATCACTAATGCTTCAATGCTCAGACATAAGTTAAGAAGCCATGGTTTCAAAATGGGTGAATGAAATAGACCTAAACACACCTCACAGACTAGCCAAATCTATCTTTTTAAATGATCAAGTATCGATCAAGAAAAAAATTTTTAATATGCCCCTGATTTCCAAAAACCCATTTCTTCATCCAAATTTACCTTTACCTTTATTAACAGATTATCATATCATTTAAAAATCAGGAAATACTGACATATAATTATGGTAATGATACCCCTACCAGTGCTTGGAGTTTATAAATAAATCTGGCAAAGAAAAGAATGTAATACCTTCCTAAGCAATCTTGTTCTTTCTGTTGATATTTTATAAATGATAGGAATAAAATAGTTAACATGCCCAAAGAAAAGCAGCCAGTATGTTGGAAATATCTATCAGCTGTATCACAGGTTTTCTCTGAAATGAGTAGCATTTCAGGTTCAAAATTCATGACTAGCTATAGTGATAAACTAAAAGTACTAACCCCACTGGTCACTAATCACAAATAAACAGAGAGGTAAGGCAAAGCGGGATCACAGATTCCTGCTAGAGAGTCTCACCTTTGATAAGCACGCCTGAATGATCCTAAGGTCATGGACTTGGGGATCACTGTACTATACTATAAAATACATACTCACAATATCAAAAGACATCTTCTCATAAATAATAATTTATCACCTACAGTCTGAAATATAACAGTGAAATTCTAGTTGCTCTATTTTCAGTCACATAGTTAAGGTGCATGTACTAAGAAGTGAACATAACCAGGGCTTCATGTGAGCCAATGGCATTGTTATTTTCCAAAACTCCACCAACCAAAAATGTCCACTGGTGGAGGCACAACAGGAATGATGAGTCAAAAACCATCTACCCCTGGGACTTCCCTGGTGGTCCAGTGGGTAAGACTCCACACTCCCAATGCAGGGGGCCTGGGTTCAATCCCTGGTCAGGGAACTAGATACCGCATGCATGCCACAACTAACAGCCCCCATGCCGCAACTAAAAGATCCCACGTGCCGCAATGAAGATCCTGCATGCTGCAATTAAGACCCAGCACAGCCAAAATAAATAAATACATAAATAGATTTTTTTTTAATTGAAATTCTTTTAAAAAAAAAAAAAACATCTACCCCTTATTACAGCAATGACTCAAAGTAAGCTTCTTAATGACACTGGGAAATCTGTTAGTATTTGGTTTGTTTTAAACTTACCTTCCCACCAATTAGTGGCAGAACATGCATCTTTCCGGTCAAGCTGTCTTTCACAGATGATACTATTAGGCAGGTCCCACACAGGATAACTTGGCGTCTGGTCCATCGGTTCACTGGCAACTGCATTTTGCCTTTACGGACATTATACATTCCTGAGAGCTGAATCCGTTCAGAGCTACCAGTGCTGTGAGGTTTTCCTGCAACAAACACAAGCAAACATTTTAGTCTTAAAGAAATGGGCTTTTTTGCTACTCATCAGCATATCAGATAAATTACTTGGACAACAGAGAATAATTATAGGGAAACAATCTAATTTATAATTGAGAGAATCTGAAACCTGCAGTAATGCAATTATGATAAGAACTACCAAATCTGCTCCACATGTACCTTTTAATATAGGTGAAGAAGAGTTTTTTCCTTAAAAAGCTTATAACCTAAGTTTCTTCTGCTATATCCTGCATAATTTAATCTTACATTTAAAACAGAAATGGCTTCAAGATTTTCATGAATGCGAGAGTTAATTTAAGTACACTAAGAAGAAAATATTATAGACTGATATAGAAAGATAACATTCAAGATCTAGCATCTAATGAAACTAATCAGTTTTAATGGAATTAGCCACTCATATTCTTCCTCCTACAGATATTTAATGTACATTTACTAATAAGGGGACAATTAAAAATAAAAGACTTGGGCTTCCCTGGTGGCAAGGTGGTTAAGAATCCACCTGCCAATGCAGGGGACACAGGTTCGAGCCCTGGTCCGGGAAGATCCCACATGCCTCGGAGCAACTAAGCCCATGCGCCACAACTACTGAGCCTGCACTCTAGAGCCCACGAGCCACAACTACTGAAGCCCGCACGCCTGGAGCCCGTGCTCCGCAACAAGAGAAGCCACCGCAATGAGAAGCCCACGCACCGCGATGAAGAGTAGACCCCGCTCACCACAACTAGAGAAAGCCGGTGCAGAGCAACGAAGACCCAACACAGCCAAAAATAAATAAATAAATAAAATAAATTTATTAAAAAAAAAAAAGAAATGGGCTTCCCTGGTGGCACAGTGGTTGAGCGTCCGCCTGTCGATGCAGGGGGCACAGGTTCGTGCCCCGGTCCGGGATGGTCCCACGTGCCACGGAGCGGCTGGGCCCGTAAGCCATGGCCGCTGAGCCTGCGCATCCAGAGCCTGTGCTCCGCAACGCGAGAGGCCACAACAGTGAGAGGCCTGCGTACCGCAAAAAAAAACAACTAACATAAATGCCAAGTAGTTTTGGTAGATGTCTAATAGCTACTGGAGAAGGAAGAACAGCAGCACCAAAAATAGATCTCAAGAAGGTCCAAAAACTGTTTGAAGCCTCCCAATACACACCTTTGGGCAGAGATGTTTGCAAACAACAAAACCAGCAGGTTTGAATTTCACTTCCTCTTTCTCCCAGTATATCAAAATGTTTTATGAAATAAATACTGTAGACTGCATAAATTTGCTTGGCCTAGGCTAGAATGAACTCTAAAAGTGGTCCACCTTTTTGAACCTGGGCCCAGCAAACAACTACACAGCTAGCATCCTCAGTGGAGAGCTCCACTGAGATGTTTGTCTACCAAATGCTAACACCCCCACAAAGGGATAGGAAGCCCAGGAGACTTCCATATAGATAGGGCTTGTCAAAGTCTGCCAGTGATGGATCAGACCACAGTCATTCACTTGTTGCATTCTGCACAAGTTCATTTACACCCACAGAGAGAGATGCCCAGGCTCCCAGTCTAAGAGCTCCTCTCTACATTATAGTCTCTCTTCCTGTAGAGAAGAAGTGGGACAGAAGGAGATTCAGAAAACTGAAAGGTACGTGCAAGGCTAAAAATAATGGACAACACATTTACAAAATCCAATCTCCATGACTGTAATACACTAACATTCTTTAACAAGGGATCTGATATAAATACTTACACACAAACACACACTAATGAATGCAAAGAAGCAGGCATTTTATTCAGTTACATCAGAGAGTGGCTTCAAGGGCACTTGTTAACCCGTCACAGTTATAGAGATCTGTGATTTAATTAGAGACTGAAGAAGAAGACAACAGAGGTACAAAAGCAACAGACCTTCAATTCTCCAACTCCACAAAAATCCTAGAGAAAGCCCCAGAGCAAATCGCCAGATGGAGGACTAAGGCTAGAAGGGATACATACGAGAAAAGTATGGAGACACCAACAGACACTGGCTTTTTGGTCCCTCTTTAGAAAAATTGCCAAGGGGCCTGAACAGTCCTGGAACCTAATGGTAAGATTAGTCTGTCCCTGCCCTAAACATCCCAGTCTGAACCAATGCCCACCAGATTAAAGTTGGATCCACTGTTGTAACTCTTCCTTTAGAAATAATCCTACAGGTTTAAGGCATTTCTTATACGATCTGGGGCGAAAGATGGACAGCAAAAGCAAGTATTTCAAGCTGAGAGAGAAACCTGAACACAACAGAGAATGATTTAAAACATGCTTCCCCTCTCTTACTCACTTGGCACATGGCAATTTGATAAGATTTGACATATGTAAACCTATAAATGAGCTGGAAAACGAGCACACTGATCATCGCTAACAGTTTCTCGTGCCCACTGTGATCCCTCCCTCTCCCTCCCACCCCACCTCCCACCCCCACCTAGGGCCTCCCACGCTCAGGCGACTGCTGATCTGTTTTGTCACTTTTTGTCCGTGTTGTTGAGTGTGCCAAGAGTTCATTCCTTTTTATTGCTGAGTAGTATTCCACTGCATGAATATATCACATTTTGTTTAACCATTCATCTGCTGATAGACATTTGGACTGTTTCCACATTGTTTGCTTATCTTGACTGAAAACATTGGTATAAACATTCTTGTGTGGATATATCCTTTTATTTATCTTGGGTAAACACGTGGGACTGGAATGGCTGGGTTGTACTATTTGACATGTCCATCTCTAATGCAGGAGAGTTCCAGTTGCTCTACCTCCTTGTCAACACTTTTAGCTGTTCTAGTACACATGTAATGGTACCTCATTATAGATTAAATTTGCATTCTCCTAATGATGCTGATCATCTTCTCAAGAGCTTATTTGCAATTCACATACCTTCTTTGCTGAGGTGACTAATTCAAATCTTGTATCTAATTTTAACTGGATTGAGTTCCTCACATATTCTGAATACAAGTCCTTTGTCAAATGTGTAACTTGCAAATATTTTCTCCCAGTCTGGCTTGCTTTTTCATTTTCTTGACAGTACTTTGGGAAAGCAAAAGTTTTGATTTTAATGAAGTCCAAATATCTGATTTAGCTTTCACAATTAGTGTTTTTTGTGTTGTATTTAAGAACTCTCTGACAAACTCAAGGTCACTATAATTTTCTCCTATGTTTTCTGCTGTAAGTTTCATAGGTTTAATTCTCACATTTAGGCCGATAATTAATTTCAAGTTAATTTTTGTACACAGCAAGAAATAAGTAGAGGTTCAGGAGGTTTTTATTTTTGTTTTTTGACAAGTGGCTATCTAAATTATTCCATAACTTTCTGTTAAAAAGATTATCCATTGGGAGTTCCCTGGTAGCACAGTGGTTAAGAATCCGCCTGCCAATGCAGGGGACATGGGTTCGAGCCCTGGTCCAGGAAGATCCCACATGCCGCAAAGCAACTAAGCCCGTGAGCCACAAC
Source organism: Delphinus delphis (assembly GCF_949987515.2). Taxonomy (NCBI): domain Eukaryota; kingdom Metazoa; phylum Chordata; class Mammalia; order Artiodactyla; family Delphinidae; genus Delphinus; species Delphinus delphis. The sequence goes on along the minus strand of NC_082695.1, from coordinate 76,438,485 downwards.
TACTGAGCCTGCATTCTGGAGCCCGTGAGCCACAACTACAGAGCCCATGTACTGCAACTACTGAAGCCCGCGTGGCCTAGAGCCCGTGCTCTGCAACAAGAGAAGCCACTGCACTGAGTAGCCCGCACACCCCAACGAAGAGTAGCCCCTGCTCGCCGCAACTAGAGAAAGCCCGTGGGCAGCAACGAAGATCCAACACAGCCAAAAATAAAAAATATAAATAAATAAATAATTTTATTTAAAAAAAAAAAGATTATCCATTCCCGCTGAAGTGCTTTGGCACCTGTATCAAAATTCTATTGACCATAGTTTGGTGGGTCAATTTCTTGGTTCTTCCCATCCCACTCATCTATTTGTCTATCTTCGACCAATATCACAGTATCCTGATTACTGAATCTTTATAATTAGTCTTGAAATCAGGTAAAATGAGTCCTCTCCTGTGAAGAATGACAGCTTTACTTCTTCCACTGCAATCAGGCTGTCTTTTATTTCTTTTTCTTGCCTTGCTGCACAAGCTAGAACCTTCCATATAATAATGAACAGAATTAGCGAAAGCAGACATCCTTTCCGTTTTCCTAATCTTAGGGGAGTAGCATTCAGTTTTTCGAAATCTTTTTTTTTTTTTTTTTGCGGTACAAGGGCCTCTCACTGTTTTGGCCTCTCCCGCTGTGGAGCACAGGCTCCGGACGTGCAGGCCCAGCGGCCACGGCCCACGGGCCCAGCCGCTCCACGGCACATGGGATCCCCCCAGACTGGGGCACGAACCCGCGTCTGCTGCATCAGCAGGCAGACTCTCAACCACTGCACCACCAGGGAAGCCCTAGCATTCAGTTTTTCACCATTAAGAACAACAAATTGGCACAGGGAACTATATTCAATAGTTCCAACCGATAATGGAAAAGAATCTGATAAAGAATATATATATATATATATATATATATATATATATATATATATATATATATATATATATATATATATAAAAACATTCTGGGGGTCTTCCCTGGTGGTGCAGTGGTTAAGAATCTGCCTGCCAATGCAGGAAACACTGGTTCAATCCCTGGTCCTGGAAGATCCCACATGCCACGGAGCAACTAAGCCTGTGCGCCACAACTACTGAGCCTGCACTCTAGAGCCCGTGAGCCACAACTGCTGAGCCTGCATGCTGCAACTACTGAAGCCCGCACACCTAGAGCCTGTGCTCTGCAACAAGGGAAGCCACCACAATGAGAAGCCCGCACACTGCAACAAAGAGTAGCCCCCGCTCACCGCAACCAGAGAAAGCCCACGTGCAGCAACAAAGACCCAACACAGCCAAAAATAAATAAATAAAAATTTTTAAATGGTTAAAAACATTCTGGATTTGGTGTCAGGGGCGAGGGTATTGCTGGCTTCATAGACTGAGCTGAAGAATTCTTTCCTCTACTTTTCTGGAATAATTTGGATGAAATTGGTATCATTTCATCCTTAAACATCTGGTCGAATTCCCCAGTGGAGACTTCTGGATCTGGAGTCTTGCTTTTTCTGGTTTTTGTTTGTTTGTTTGTTTTTTGTTGTGTGTGGGGGGGAGAGTGTTTAACTATAAGTTCAATTTCTTTACTAGAGTTAGGGCTATGCTATTCCATTATCTAGATATTCTTGAGTAAGCCTTCGTGGTTTGACTTTTTAAAAGTTTGTCCATTTCATTTAAGTTTTCATATAGTTGACATACAGTTGTTCACAATATTTCCTTATTATCCTTTTAATATCAATAAAAAACTGTAGTGATGTCACCTCTTTCATTCCTGATACTGGCAACGTACCTCTTCCTTTTTTTTCTTCTGTTTTGTAAATAAGTTCATTTGTATCTTTTTTTTTTAATTCCACATATAAGCGATATTGTATGATATTTGTCTTTGTCTGGCTTACTTCACTTAGTATGATAATCTCCAGGTCCATCCATGTTGCTGCAAATGGCATTATTTCATTCTTATGGCTGAGTAATATTCCATTGTATATATATATACCGCATCTTCTTTAGCCATTCATCTGTTGATGGACATTTAGGTTGCTTCCATGTCTCGGCTATTGTAAACAGTGCCACAATGAATGTTGGGGTGCATATACATTTTTGAATTATGGTTTTCTCTGGGTATATGCCCAGGAGTGGGATTGCAGGATCATATGGTAACTCTATTTTTAGTTTTTTAAAGAACCTCCATACTATTCTCCATAGTGGTTCTACCAATTTACATTCCCACCAATAGTGCAGGAGGGTTCCTTTTTCTCCACACTCTCTCCAGAATTTATTATTTGTAGACTTTTTGACCAGAGTGAGGTGATACCTCATTGTAGTCTTGATTTGCATTTCTCTAACGATTATCAATGTTGAGCATTTTTTCATATGTCTGTTGGCCTGTAGCCTTGATCTGCATTTCTCTAACGATTATCAATGTTGAGCATTTTTTCATATGTCTGTTGGCCATCTGTATGCCTTCTTTGGAGAAATGTCTATTTAGATCTTCTGCCCATTTTTTAATTGGGTTGTTTGGTTTTTTGGATATTGAGTTCTATGAATTGTGTGTATATTTTGGAAATTAATCCCTTTCAGTCTGCATTGTTTGCAAATATTTTCTCCCATTCTGTAGGTTGCCTTTTGGTTTTGTTTATGGTTTCCTTCACTGTGCAAAAGCTTTTATGATTAATTAGGTCCCATTTGTTTATTTTTGTTTTCACTTCCATTACTCTAGGAGATGAACTTCTATCTTTTCTTTTCTTGATCAGTTTAGATTAGAAGATTACCAATTTTATTTTTTATTTATTTTTTTCACATAAAAATGTTTATTATAATATTTTATAACTTTGTTTGGATTTATTATATCTTTTTTCTCATAAAAAACTGAGGGAGGAGTTTTTGTCTTTATTTTAAAGATAAGAATATTAAATAAAGTGTTTAAATTATTTTGTCCTATGTCACAAGTTGGTTTATACAGGACCAATATACAAAACTAGAGGATCAGATTATTCATTGTCTTTTTACTGCCCCATATTTCCTCCCAACAACAGTTAGCAAAGAATACAAGATTTGATCTTTACGAGTCATCCATCCATTTTTTTTTAAAACACCTTTATTAGAGCATAACTGCTTCACAATGGTGTGTTAGTTTCTGCTTTATAACAAAGTGAATCAGCTATACATATATATCCCCCTATCTCCTCCCTCTTGCATTTCCCTCCCACCCTCCCTATTCCACCCCTCTAGGTGGTCACAAAGCACCGAGCTGATCTCCCTGTGCTATGCGGCTGCTTCCTACTAGCTATTTTACATTTGGTAGTGTATATATGTCCATGCCACTCTCTCACTTCATCCCAGCTTACCCTTCCCCCTTCCTCCAATTTTATTAAACAACTCAAAGAACCAGGTTTCGGTTTCATTCTCTACTGTTTTTCTGTTTATGGTTTCATTTATATCTGTTCTTATCATTGTTTCTCTTACTAATTTTAGGATTAATTTTTGCTTATTTTTTCTATTTTCTTCATGTGGAAACTGAGGTCACTGACTTGAGGCTTTTCTTTTTTCTTAATATAGGCATTTAAGTGCTATAAACTTCCTTCTAAGTACTGCTTTAGCTGCATTCCACAAATTCTGGTATGTTGTGGTTTCAGGTTACTAATTGTTTCTCTCCAGTGTTTAATCTACTGTTAATTCCATCCAGTGTACTTCTCATCTCTAGAAGTTCAATTTGGCTATATGTGGGTACATACTTATATACACATACATATACACATATATGTATATATCTTCCATGTCACTCCTTAATATGCCTTTTTTTACCTTCATGAATATATGAAACAATTATAATAGCTGCTTAAGTGTCCCTGTCAACTAATTCTATCATCTGTATCACTTCTGTGTCAGTTTTATTTTATCATTTTCTCTTATAGGTCTTATTTTCCTGCTTCTTTGCACACCTGGTAATTTTTGTTTGGATGCTAGTCATTAGGAGTTTTATCTTGTCGAGTGCTGGATATTTTTGTATTTATATGAATATTATGGAGTTTTGTTCTGGGACACAATTAAGTTAGTTGAAAACAGTTTGGTTCTTACCAGGCTTGCTCTCTGGGATTTGTCATATAAGACCAGAGCAGCCTTAAGTCTAGATTTATAATACCAATATTAGCAAGCAATACTCTAACTGACATCCTCTAAATTATAAGATTCTCCAGTCTGGCTGGTAGGAGCATGAACTTTGCCTGGCCCTGTGTGAGCTTCAAGGTTTATTCCCTCTGCTCCTTTTCAGTGTTTTTAAACCCCAGCCTCACATAGTTTCTTCTTCACATAAATGACTGATCAGCACTCAGCTGAAGGCTCAATGATGACTCCTTGCACATGTCCAGGACTCTCTGAGCAGCTCTTTCCTCTCCAGCACTCTACTCTGTACACTCAAACTGCTTAGCTTCAATGGACTCCCAGCTCTGTCTCCTGAACTCACTGTGCATACCAGGCTCTGCCTGGGTTCCTCCTCCCTACAACTTAATCCTGGAACTCTTTCCCACCGTCAGTAAGATGATACAGGTTTAGGGTTGTTTTAATCTGTTTCCTTTCTCTCAAGGAGCACACCTGTTGTGGGATTTTGTGTCTTGTGCTGCCTGATGCCCAATGTCTGAAAGCTGTTTCATATATTTCATCTGATTTTTAGTTGTTTCTTCTTTTAGGTTAAAGAGTAAATGCAGTCGCTGTTACTCCATCTTGGCTGGAACCAAGTGCCAAATATTTAAATTTAATTCTTTCTCATACATACCGTTCACTTTTATAGATTACAAAAGTATGTTTCACATAATTAAAGATTTTCGTTAAAGTGCGGGTTCTCAATATATTCCTGTATTCAGAAATTCAGAGAAACTCTGTGGGACCAGTAGACTAGAAGAGCTATCTGCTCTTGTCCAAAAATAGCTCCAAACTTCAGTATTATCATAGTTCTTTGACTCTTCTTTTCCAATTATTGACAGTAATGAGTATATAAGCAACTTCTAATTTACTGCCTTACTTTACATTCAATCCTAAAACAATAGGCCTAAAGTTAGCTCTCTACCCTCTTTCAAAGTAAAGGTCTAAACTTTGTGCTCTTTTCCTTCACTCAGAGGGCCTTCTTGACTTGCATATTTATAAGTATTAATCTAAATAGTTCAGTCTTCTGAACGATTCACTTCTGGTTAAGCTGGGTGTCACTATACTACCTTTCAAAAACAAATGTAAAAAGAATAATGCATAGTTCATTAATCTCTCTACACTGTCACAAATATTAGAACTTCAACCTTAACGGATATAACTAAGATAACTGGATAGACCAACTCTGACAGAAAAATCCTGAGAATTCTAAAATAACCTCCTTTGTTGACTCAGGTGGGAGTAGGACAGATTGTTACAGCAGTTGCTTCAGACAGAGTGGTTTTTAAAAGTATGGTCCCAAGACCAGTAGTACCAGAATCACCTGGAAACTTATCAGAAACACAAATTCTCAGGCCCCACCCTAGAAGTACAGAATTGGCATCTCTGAGGATGAAGCCCAGTAATCTGTATTTTAACAAGCCCTATATACATAAACAGCAGTCTGGATCAAAGAACAGAGATCGTTGTGATGATCAGAAAAACCCCTCCAGTTTTAAAAATAAGAGTTTGGGTTTTTGCTCGTTTCTTTTCTTTTTCTTCTCTCTTCTCCTTCTCTTCTCTTCTGTAGTTTAAAGCCTAAACTTGGTGGGAGGGAGACGCAAGAGGGAGGGGATATGGGGATATATGTATACGTATAGCTGATTCACTTTGTTATACAGCAGAAACTAACACAACATTGTAAAGCAATTATACTCCAAGAAAGATGTTAAAAAAAAAAAGACTAAACTTAAATGTTATTCCTCAAGATGAGAGAATTTCAGCTTTCAGGAGGAGTGAAGAATATAATAAAACATCACTTCTTTGGATCTTACTAACTTAGAATTTTGACCAGGAGCTTCTGAAATTAAGTCTACTCATGTTTTATCTTTCATAAGGGAATTTTATTAAATAAATGAATAAACATGATTAGAAGAGAAGTATTTATTTAAAGAAAACTAACTACAGTCCATTCTGCTACAATATGTTTCATTAATACTAATTAATTCATTTATGATCATAAATAGGGGAATGAAGTCAGTATGATATGCATAGTATTGGTCCATAAGGATTTACTCTAGGCACGGGGAGCCAGAATATTGGGAGTGGAATTATAACTTTCAAAAACAAAGGAAAAAAGCCCATGGTAAATGCAGTCTCAATGTCCACAAGTCAACATTTCTACTCTTATGTAATTGTGCATTTTTTTTTTAATTTTTTTTTAATTGTGCATTTTTAATATTCCCTAATATTGTGTCTGTAGCTTCCAGACACAACAAGTTACCTGCCTAGGCTGCCCAGGTTATCCCCTGAGGTATCCATTATTATTTTTGTTAGTATTTTGGTTATAAAGATGCTTGGACTTAGAGTCCTGCCACTCTCCAACTCTATTTTCCCATAAACATTTTTATTTTTAATTTTCAACTTTGGAGAACATAAGTTTCGGGAACATATATAGTAGCAGAAACACCTGCTTTAACTAGAAGCAGTTGTTTAACTGAACAACACAGAAATAAGTACAAATTTGGTTGTTGCCAATTACATGTCTTTGTCAAATATATCCTAGTGTCTATCTGTGGTAGTTTGAAAATATGTCCACAAATTTTTTTTAATTCTTCCCTTCAAAGGTGGAGCCCAATCCCATTCCCTTTGCTTGTGGACTGTACTTAGCGACTAGCTTCTAACAAATAGAATGTAGCAGACTCAATGGCTGCTGTAACTTCTGAAACCAGGTCATAAAAGGCAAATAGCTTCCACCTTACCCCCTCTAGGATCACTCCCTCTGAGGAAGCCAGCTGCCATGCGGACACCCTAGGGACTCTATGAAAAGGCCAACAGGTGAGGAACTGAAACTTCCTGCCAACAGCCGAAAGGAAACTGAGGCCTCTTCAGAAGCCAGGTGAGCAAGCCATACTGGAAAGATCCTCCAGTCCCTGTCAAGCCCCTAGATCCTCCAGTCCCTGTCAAGAGAACTGTGCCCCTAGGACATCTTGGCTGCAAACTTCGTGATAATCTCTAGCCAGAACTACCCAGCTAAGTCACTCCAGACTCAGAGAAATCATGAGACAATAAATGTGTGCTGTTTGAAGCCACTGAGTTTTGAGGCAATAACTAATACAACTTTACTGTGTTGGTTTCACTTAGTTCTATTTACCTGAACATAGTGAAACATAAATAACCTACATTTCCCTAAGATAATCTACAAAAATATTTACAGGACTTTGGATAACCTAGTGAGGGTCTAGTGTAATCCAAAATAATAAAAACAATAATAAGAACAGCACGTTAAGCAATCACAATGTCAACAACTTGAAAGAATGAAAGTATTCATGATAATACAGCACCAAAAAGTAAGAAAGTCTGATCAGTACATAAGACATAGTGGAAGAATTTACCATGTCCCTGGAGCTGAAAATGGTCAGAAGTAAGTGAGAACACTCAACTCTCACCTCACCTTCTCTACCTTTAGAGCTTAGATTGATAAAACTAGTTGCTTATTGCATATAAATCCTTAAATCCTTCTTGACTACCTGAAGTGTCAGAAAGACTGAATTAAATTATTTGCCCAGGTTCATTTCAAGAGCTGGCAGAAGGATTTAGACGACCCCATAACAAAGGTCCAGAGACCTGAGCGTTGAACTGGCAGCTGGGAATTTTGTCTCAGAGCTGAAAGTCGAAGCAAGCTCAGCAAGGTGTGCTGGCAGGAGCTTTGAAACAGATTTAAGACTAGTTGCTTTTAGCTGATGGAAATGACAACCAGCTGCTAAATATATTTGGGAGATGGTTAATTTACGCATCAGATCAAAATATACAAAGTCAACTGCCCAGTAAATCTTGCTTCTTACTGACAGCTACTCAATCTGATAAGGTTTATTTATGCCTCCCAAATTAGTGTAGACCCTTATCCCTGAGAAATGTCATGCCCTGAACCTTTCTCTAATCTCTAAGTTCTTGAATACCACCAGAGCTTATAATTCCCCCTATAATATTCATAAAAATAGTGCCTGGAAAATGTGCGCTACCCCTTCACACTCGTACAGATTATGTAAACACAGGGCCAAAGTAATTTTTAAAAAATCCACCAAAGCAAACTCTAATACAAACCAGTAAAATTATCCATAAATTTTAAAACTCTGAAAAATCAAATAAAGATAATTACTATGACTATACATTGTGTGCAACGATATTAAATTAAACGATAACTTAAACGACATTAAATTAAATTAAAATGCTGAAAGGAAATGCTGCATGAAGACAAGCTACAACGGAGGGCCTCAGACTTTAGCATGCACCAAAACCACCAGGAAGGCCTTGCTATAAACAGACTGCAAGGCTCCACCACCCAGAGTTTCTGACTCAGTAATTCTGGGTGGAGGCCTGAGATTTTGCTGATGTTGCAGGTCTGAGGACCACAATTTGAGACCCACTGAGTTACAGTATCAGGTTAACAATGACTTTTTGACCTGGTGGATCATCTGCGTTTGATTAACACTGACCAAAGAAGCAGGTGAATCAATTTGGGGAAAAGACGAGGGAGGCAGCTGGGAATGAACTAGAAAGCTGGTGCTGCCTTTTACACTCCCCTCCTCCCTCCTTCCTCCCCGCACCTCCTGTCCTCGCAGGGAACTAGATTCATTGCCTAGGCATATTTAAACTCCATCATCAAAATTATCCCTTAGTTATCTGAATATCCGATGCTCATGTCTCTTCATGGGACATATATTTAGAGAAGGTATTTTCTTCAAATGTGGGTTTCATTACAATTTTGCATTCCAGAGACTACAACCTTTCCCTGCTTTATGAGCTTCTTCAGCTCAGTTCCAGAGCACTATATGGCTAGCTGGTGTGGCCTCCCCTCATTAACTTCATATTTGGCAAAAATACACATTTGAAAGACTTTATCAAATCAACCTGCACCTGTCAGTTCAATGTCTTCACCATCTGTTACTTCCCAGAAATGGCAGTCTCATCTTTCCTGTGCATGACCAGACCATACCTTAAGAGCCTTTTCAACATTCTCTTGAGATTTCTTTCTCATCTGACGAGCATTTTTTTCCTTGGCTACAACAATCACCGAAACAGTTTCACTCACTTTTTTGTTGTCATTTCCATTATAATGAATGGTAGACTTGTTCAGGTCCATACATTTGTTAAACTTCTACCACATTTGACATTCTTAAATTACCTACACCTTCTATTTTCTGGCTAAAAACCCTCCCTTCGGTAGACTTCAGAATTCTCATCACCTGCTTTCCCAGCTGCCTTATTTCTGTGGTAGTTCTCCACAAAGAATAATGGCATAAGGCACAAGCATTAAAGCACCATTTGTGAGGAGAAACAGCTGAACTTCACTGAAATGACGAGGCTGGGCAGCAGGCCTCAGGGTAGGCTCGATTCAAATTTGTGCCCCAGAAAAACTGCAAATTACTATATATCATGAGGTTTTAGAGACCTCAGGAATCACTAAATCTTAAATCTGAGAATGCCTAATGGTCAGTATACCCTATTTACTCTAACTGCTCCCAAAAGAATAAACAACACACTCACTACCTCCTGTAGATACAAATTGGGACTTGTGTCAGAGGTGATGCATGCTGCTGTGCATGTGGAAATCAGGATGATGAAGCTAGACAGCTCCACAGCTCCAGCTGAATCAAGTCTTCACTGTGAGATGATTTTATTAGGAGTGCTGGAACGTTCTAGCCAGGCACCCACACACATGCAAACACTAAAATAAAAATTCTAAAATCAAGCATGAATAATTTTTGGATAATCCACACCGCTATTCCTCTCTCCTAAGACATAGTAAAAAACAAAACAAAAAAACTATATTTCAGTTCGCTTTGCCTAGAAGAACAGACTTCAGCCAAGGTGACTTGACAAGGTAACAAAGAACAATATCGACATAATCACGTAAGATGCAATGTGATTCAAAATTCTTTTCCACAGTGGTTCTCTCTGAGAGATGAGGTTAGAGTTTACTTTCCACTTTATAATACATACTGATAACGTGTAATTTGACTTTTAAAAACAAAAACAAAGATTTCAAAAGCAGAACAATTTCCGAAAAACCTTATTTTCCCCTACTCTCTACTGCATTAGGTAACATTCATTTGACTACCTACCCATTTCCCTACAAGGCTGATTACACCAAAGATGATGAGTCTAGATTCGGAAGTTCTAACACTGTCCTTAAACTATTTTGTACAAACATAATCTCAGAAATGTCTAAAACTCACCCATTCCAAATAGATGACAATTCCTCAACTTATTAGAAATCTCTAAAAAAAAATTATAAAACCTCCCACATTTAGCCCATTCCTATGATTTACTTATAGGAAACTTCAAGATCTTTATTTTAAACTTTCTCAGAATCACACACAAAATCCACTATGGGGCTTCCCTGGTGGCACAGTGGTTGAGAGTACACCTGCCAATGCAGGGGACGCGGGTTCGTGCCCCGGTCCGGGAAGATCCCACATGCCGCGGAGCGGCTGGGCCTGTGAGCCATGGCCGCTGAGCCTGCGCGTCCGGAGCCTGTGCTCCGCAACGGGAAAGGCCACAGCAGTGAGAGGCCCGCGTACCGCAAAAAAAAAAAAAAAATCCACTATGTTTCCACTGAAATTTTTTCAATTATTATTTTAAGTACAACTCTATCATCAAAAGTTTAAAAGAAAGGGGAGTTAAAAACAAGAAAATAAACATAATCCTACTTTCTTCCCAGTATTATAAATATTTTGCTGAATTTTTTCAGTTTTTTTTAAAATTTGCAAATCATTTACATACATATAATCATAACATGCCCAGCATTTTATATCCTGCTTTATTTAGCCTTCTATTGTATCATACATCTTCCCAAGTTCTCAGCCTTTCTATTTAAAAGACTGGCAAGATACGCTCATAGAACTATCCTTTGTTTTCTCATTTCTTCATTATTGATAACTGTTTCTTCATTTTCATTCTATGAATTGCTAAATCAAAGTTCATGACTTTTTTTGTTTTTTGCGGTATGCGGGCCTCTCACTGTTGTGGCCCCTCCCGTTGTGGAGCACAGGCTCTGGACGCGCAGGCTCAGCGGCCATGGCTCACGGGCCCAGCCGCTCCGCGGCACGCGGGATCCTCCCGGACCGGGGCACAAACCCGCGTCCCCTGCATCGGCAGGCGGACTCTCAACCACTGCGCCACCAGGGAAGCCCATGACTTTTTTTTACAACTCCTAATCCCTCTTCAATATCACCAGTTCTCCCTAGACAAAAACTATAAATCAGCTATAAATCAAAATAAGCATGTTTCTACTACTGAATACTTTTCCCAAAGAAATAAGTAAGCTTTCCAGACATCCCAAGAACATGTGAAAGAAAACAATAGCACACCAAGCCATTTAATTAATAAAAATGAACCTATATCCACCACCCACAATGAAAGTAGGTTTCACATTGTTGATACCAGTAGCTGTGTTTGAATAAGACATGTGAAGTCACTACTTCTCAAATAATGATTAAAAGAAAATAGACTAAAAAGTAAACAAAAAAAAAATCTATAATTTTCTGGTGAAAACTTTCGTATTTGTACACAAATAAGCATTCTAATTTCATCTAGGACTCCATACTGGTTTTCCTCTCTACTCCCAACCCTGCAAAAGAACAGCTTTTCACTAGCTGGGAAAAGTCAGAGGGAGAGGTTACTCTGCCTTAAGTTACTAACTGATCGTGACTCTCAAGAGCAGCAAAACACCTAGCAACGAAAAAAAAGCATTTCCAGACAACTACAATGAAAAGGAAATAGCTGTAATTGACTAGCATGAATTTTACAGCCCTTGCTATCATAAAAGCTATTAAGTCTTTCAGATCTAAGATATGGATTTAATTCCTTGGTAACCAAAGAATTTATTCACAAGTAAGTCTTTTGATTTTCAAAGGGATCAAGAACCCTAGAACTTCAGTCTTCCTGGGCTTCAGAGTTCCTCCAACTACCACATCCCTTGGTCTGTAGATTCCAGAGTAGGCCAAACACACAGTCTACTACTAGGTGTGGCTCTTTCCAAAGTGCAGGTCCAAAGCCCAGCACAGTATCTCCAATAGCCTAAGTGCTCTACAAGCACCTGCTGCATAGACAAAAACACTCCTATGTTTAGGCCAGAGAAAACAGCCAGTTCTCAACATACACAGCAAATTACAAAAAGTATACAATCAATAGCTATGTGTTTGGGAAAAACAAAGGACAGGACAGAAAATAAGTGGCTCAAAACCAACTTCCTAGTCTCTAAGAATCTATAGTTTATACTACATGGGAAAACATTTGCCTGGAATTATCAGCCAAATATTTCAAGCTTCTTCTCTAGAAACATAAAAGTTTTTCTTTTTTTTAAGGAAAGGGGGTATTATCAATAGGCAAAAGAAAGTCGTTCAGCTGAATTAGTTACAGTATACATGCAGTTTTGAAAAAAATAGCCTGTCATTTTCATCATAAAGTATATTATGAGTATGATGATAAACCAATACACATATAAACATTCAAACAAAGTAGGTCTGACAAAAGGATGAGTAACAGGGATCACACCAGGAAGAATCAGAAATGAGGATAAATGAAGGTTTGTGTTTACAACAGGGATAATGTCCATTTATCATTTTTAGTATCCCTGGAAATTAGAGAGCAAAATCTGCCTCCAAAACTTGCTGACAATAGAAAAGAAGTATTTGCTAGCTCATTCTCCAGACTATAAATAAAGCGGCCAGTAACACAAAAACTTTTTTTAAAAAATAAATTTATTTTATTTATTTATTTTTGGCTGTGTTGGGTCTTTGTTGCTGTGCGCGGGCTTTCTCTACTCTTCGTTGTGGTGCACGGTCTCCTCATTGCGGTGGCTTCTCTTGTTGCAGAGCATGGGCTCTAGGCTCACGGGCTTCAGTAGTTGTGGCACGCGGGCCTGAGTAGTTGTGGCTTGCAGCTCTAGAGCACAGGCTCAGTAGTTGTGACACACGTGCTTCCTTGCTCCGCACGCGGCCTGTGGGATCTTCCCGGACCAAGGCTCGAACCTGTGTCTCCTGCATTGGCAGGTGGATCTTTAACCACTGTGCCACGAGGGAAGTCCAGAAAACAAAAACTTTTGAGAAACATGAATTTCCAGGTACTATGGAACCTTATACCAGAAATGTAAAAGTCAGCTTTTCCTTTTCACCGTGATTTATAGAAGCAATATATTATTGCAATGGATTTATTTACAATTATATTGCAATTCCAGGTCATACTTTTCATTCCTAAATTATCAAAGAGAAGTTTTAATTTTAGTAGGGCAATAAATTATAAAATGTCATTACTCGGACTTCCCTGGTGGTCCAGCAGTTAAGAATCTGCCTTCCAATGCAGGGAACGCGGTTAGATCCCTAGTCAGGGAACTAAGATCCCACATGCCACAGGGCAACTAAGCCTACGTGTCACAACTACTGAGCCCGCATGCCACAAGTAGAGAGTCCGCATGCCACAACTACTGAGCCTGCGTGCCACAACTAGAGAGAAGCCTGTGCACCACAACAAAGAGCCTGTGCGCCACAACTAAGACCTGATGTGGCCAATAATAAATAAATAAATAAATAATAAAATGCCATTACTCAAAACACCCAGGGGAGTTTGAGAGGAATGACTTAGAACATTTGCTGGAAAAATCTATATCGCACATCCAAAATAATAAAACAAAAGAAAAGCTTCATGGCTACAAAATATATTAAGATAATTTTTAAAATATGAATGAACCAAAACGCTATTTTGCATATACTAGCATATTTACATATGCTATTTTGGAAGAGACTGGCTGTATGTTCAACAATCCCATTTCATCTTCCTGGACACACAACGATAACTACATTTCTCAGCCTCTCTTGGAATTCAGGTAGAGCCATGCAACTGGTTCTGGCCAAACAAAACGTGGCCTATACCCCCCGCCTGTGCTCCTTCACCGGCTCCCCACCCACTGACCAGCTGATGAAGATAGTGCGAGAAGAACTCTCTGAGGAGACTCAAGGGGATGGTGAACCACAAGATGGAAGGAGCCCAGGTCTCTGAGTCCCTTGGCTTGGAGCTGCATGACTAGAAACATCAGCAATGGACTTGACCATGAGAACAAAAGAAACATGTATTATGTTAAAGCATAAGATCAGTACGTTGGTTCTTGCAGTAGCTAGAATTTCCCTAACACAGTTATATTCAAATCAAAATTTCACCCTAACTGGAATTGAAATAAACTGCTGTCATATCCCATGAGCAAACCTCTAGAACTGGGTACCCCAATAAGCACAAGTAGGTGGTCAAGTTTCCATCCTTCTTCCGAGATACAAGGGAAAACAGCTGTGATCAGTCATGCTGCCTATGACAGGGAGGGGCATGTGAACGTGATGCTAGCGCACTTCTTACAGTCACCACAATGGCAGCCAGTTATCAAGAAGAGTGACTCTGAGAGGCAGCTTAAAAAGCAGGGAGAGTGGCTCTGAAAACAGCAAATGATCTATCTTTCATTTCAATGAAAATCAGTCTTAGAATCATAAATCGTTAGTTGCCTAGGGCTACCATAACAAACTACCACAAACTGGATGCCTTAAAACAACAGAAATTTATTTTCTCACAGTTCTGGAGTCTGAAAGTCTGAAATCAAGGTGTTAGTGGGGTTGGTTCCTTCTGCAGGCTTTGAGGGAGCAGGTGCCCTATGCCTCTCTCCTCGCTTCTGGTGGTCGTAGGCAATCCTTGACATTCCCTGGCTTGTGCAACGTAATTCCAGTCTTAAACCCCATCTTCACATCACCTTCTCTGTGTATCCTCTTCTTTTAAGCACAAACAGTCATTGGATTTAGGGCCCACTTTAATCCAGTTTGACCGCATCTTACTAATTAAATCTGCAACAACCCTAAGGTTACATTCTGAGGTTCTGGGTGGACATGAATTTTGGAAGGACACCTACTACACTTCTGATATCTGATCTAAACAAATCTAATATTCTCTGATTTTATAGTTTTAAATATTTATAGTACTACCTTTTTCAGTATTATCAGAGTATATTTTCAATATATTCAGTTTACAAATAAAACTCATTTAATCATGAAGTATCACCTAAGATCAAGCAATTCTTGTTAGCAGAGCTCCAAAAAGAATGCTAGGCACAATACAGCATTTTGACTTTAAAATTTTAAAGGTAAAAATGCCCCAGCAAACAAAAGTACCATGTCTCTAAGCATATGTGGAAATTCAAACTACTGAAAGAGACATGAAGCATTCCATGACTTTTGTCTGTAGTAGGGCAATGGCTTGGCTAAAGTCCAACAGTCAGTACATTAGTAGACTGACAGTGTTAGCACTTCACTTCCCTCTGAGTTAAACAAACCTCACTGTTTATTTAACTGTCTTCAAGACACTACAAAAAGACTTAAAACCCATGAAGATTAACCCTGAAGACTATCACAGTCTTACATATTTTTTCAACAATTTTATATATTTTTGCTGCCTACTCACAACTCCAAATAAAGCTGGCATCCATCGATTAAAAAAACCAACTGGGGCTTCCCTGGTGGCGCAGTGGTTGAGAGTCCGCCTGCCGATGCAGGGGACACGGGTTCGTGCCCCGGTCCGGGAAGATCCCACATGCCGCGGAGCGGCTGGGCCCGTGAGCCATGGCCACTGAGCCTGCGCATCTGGAGCCTATGCTCCGCAACGGGAGAAGCCACAACAGTGAGAAGCCCGGGTACCGGAAAAAAAAAAAAAAAAAACAACCAACTGGAGGGTGAACTAAAATGCCAACACAGGTACAAATGATGTGTACATTAGTTGCAAAACACTAAACAGAAGATACTTATTTAGCATACACACTCATTTAACCAACATCCAGGATAAAAAAATCACCAAAAAGTGGTACCCAAGATTCAATTAGTTGTACGATGTGCTGAGAAATGCCAATAAAATTTTTAATCACTTAAATGTATTCAAGGTCATCACTACAAATCTAACATTCTCACTACCTTGTACAGCAACTGTATACACATAAAAGTAGAAAAGTCATCCTCAATTTCCCTCTCTCCCTCATTATCCTCAGCAAATCTTATCACCTCTGTCCCCTAAATATAGCTGAATCTAACAGCTGTCATCTTTTGCCGATAGAACAACCAACTCCCAATTAGTTCCCTTGCTTCCACTCTCTCAGTCACTGTGGCAGCCATCCACATCCTCTGCTGCGAGTTGAACTGCATTTCCCAAAAAGATATGTTCAAGTCCTAACCCCTGGTACCTGTGAATGCAACCTTATATGGAAATAAGGTCTTTGCAGATGCAATCAAGTTAAGATAAGGTTGTATTGGATTAGAGTGGGTCCTAATGACTAGTGTTCCTTATAAGAAGAGGGACATTTGGACACAGTCACATAGAAGGAAAATGGCCATGTGACAACAGAGGTAGAGACTGGAGTGATGCAGTTGCAAAGCTAAGGAACACCAAGGATTGCCAGAAACCACCAGAAGCTAGGAAAAATAAATCCTCCCTCAGAGCCTTGAGGGGAAGCACGTATAGCCTCCAAAACTATGAAAGAACAAATTTCTCCAGTTTGTGGTAGTTTGTTACAACAGCCCCAGGAAACAGGTGTTGGCAGAGCTGCGCTCCCTCCAGAGGTTTTGGGGAGAATTTGTTCCTTGCTTCTAGCTTCTGGAGGCTGTCAGTTTTCCCTGGCTTGTAGTCACATAACTCCACTCTCCACCTCTGTCTTCACAGCTTCTCTGTGTGTCTCAAATCTCCCTTCACTCTCCCTTATCAGAACACTTGTGGATTAGAATCAGGGTCCTCTTGGACAATCCAAGATAATCATCCTATGTTAAAATCCTTAGCTTAATCACATTAGCACGAGAACAGGCTGGGTAACCTAGACACTCCACTGCACCAGCGCATCCCAGGGCTTTGTGCTGTTGACTGAACAACTGCTACTACGTCTGTGCTGGTTCTGTACAGTCTTTCACCTACAAACAACATATAGCCTCTGAGTCCACAGTCAAGTACACAAGTAAAATTAAACCAAAAACAAAATTGTGTGTTTTTGTTCATACCTTGGGTATTGATTTTTTGTTTCTCATGGATTTAGAAAGGAAAATAAAATGTCTTTAACTTAATATATAGAACAGATTTCTCACAGTTTTAAATAAATGCTAATAATAAATACATTACTATTACTTCAAATAAAATATAAATATTTAAGTAAAAATGAGAACTAAGAAGGTTAAGATTGGATTGAAAGTTAGGAAACCTGAATTCTAGAGCTGGCTTTGCCACTAACTGGCTCTATGTCTTTAGATAAGTCACTTTACTTCTCTAGGCCTTTATTCTCTCAAATGCGGATAGAAAATGGGAAAATCAGATTAGATCACTGGTTACCAAACTGTGTCCTCAGTGGTCTTAAGTCCCATCTTTCTCTCAATCCAACTCCTAATAAAGCAGTTTTCTATTTAAAAGGAAGTCATCTGAATAATATTTCCTTTAAAGAAAGGGCTCTGAGGGGAAAACACACACAGATTATTAAGGATCCTTCTTGGTACAAAGTCGTAGCTTCCTAAGATTTACATATTAACCATTCCTCAGATATTCTTTTAATCATGTGTGTTTAGGGTGGCTCCCTAGTCTTCCTTACTTCTGTAAATAATGGCGATAGTTCCTTCGGTGTTGTTATACCTTTTACTGGCACTATTTTCTTCTGCAAGAGGGCAGAGGAACCACATCAGATGTGTCTTTGTAATGTATTAATCATTCCTGTGTGAAATCTGCTAAAATCAAGCAAGTTTTTAAAGATCAGAAGGATGTTCCTTTCTACTCACCCAACTGTGGCATTATAATTAAGGATAATGGTGAGGAGTCAAAGTTAATGCTAAAAGGGAAAACATGATGTTTCCATTTTCACACTCTTTCCAATGCTTACCCTATGCATGTCTTCAGAAACACTCAACTTTGGATAGAATAAGATAGTCACAATACAGCCATTATGAGCTTCTCTCAAATTAATGATTTGGAGTCCTTTAAAAAGTTACATGGGGGGGTTCCCTGGTGGCACAGTGGTTGGGAGTACGCCTGCCGATGCAGGGGATGCAGGTTCGTGCCCCAGTCCGGGAGGATCCCACATGCCGCACAGCGGATGGGCCCGTGAGCCGTGGCCGCTGGCCCTGCGCGTCCAGAGCCTGTGCTCCGCAGCAGGAGGGGCCGCATCAGTGAGAGGCCCGTGTACCGCAAAAAAAAAAAAAAAAAAAAAAAGTTACATGGTTATGACTTAATTTTCACTGCGATACCACATAAGCCTTGTTTCCCCAAAGGAAATCCCTTCAGAGAGAAAAGAAAGGAAAAAAAAAAAAAAAAAATCCAGGTTTTTTTGTTTGCAGCAACAAAGTTTTGTGTAAATGGAAAAATGGTGGTTTCTAGATTTCATATAAGATATATATTCTTAAAAATTCAAATTTAATCAACTATACTCCAATATAAAATCAAAATTTTAAAAAAAGAAAAAAATTCAAATGTAGTAACTCTCAGTATTCCAGTCCTCACATATTAAATTGAGTTCCATATGGTCTACATGAGCACCTCTATACCTGGCAAGAAGATAGGTTCCAATCCTTAAAAACCTTACAGTCTAGTCAGATAACCAGGCAATTGCAGTATAAATTGATAGAAACCATGATAGAAAAAGTACAGTGTGCTAGGGAATCACATTAGATACTGATTCCAAACGAAAGCAATTATTTTAGACAAGTATAATGCTTAGCGTAAGAGATTAACAAGTATCTGTTTGCATATAATTAGTGCGATAATTACATGATTACATGCATAAATGGAATCCACAGTATGGATTCATTACATCAGACTTTCAACTTCTCATATTTGCATCTCCAGCCCAGTCTTCCCTTGAACTCCAGTTTCCTTTGTCCAACTGTGTACTTGAACGTCTCTGCCAACTCCCCTAAGATTAACCCATCTTTGGAAAAGGTAATTCCATCCTTCCTTCAAACCCATAACATAGCACTAGTCTGTTCTCAACACAGCACCCAGAATCATTCTTTTAAAGACAGATCAGATTGTGTTCACTGTTCTGCTCAAAAGCCTTCAATGACTTCCTAACTCGGAGTAGAAGCCAAAGTCTGTAATAGCCTAGCAGGTTCTACTGATCTGGCCCTTTATCAACACTCTGACTCACTGTCCTACCATACTCGCCCTGGCCCATGTCCTCCCAGCCACACAGGCCTCCTTGTCTCAAGGCATCTGAACTAGTTGTACCCATCCTCACCCCCAAATGTTATCACTGGTTATTTCTGTTCACCCCTCTACTCTAAATCACTAACTTCTGAGGCTAACCATCTAAAAACTTCTATATTAGTTTGGGGGTTTCACATTTGGACTTGGGAGCCTTCCGTATTAACAATTATAAGCAATTTTAAATGGTATTTATTCTTGGCTATCGGTACTTAACACTAACACAATTAATTCACTAATTACCAATGAGTAAAAATTTTAAATTACATCATGTAGTAGAATGAATCTACACATTGTGTTTCATCAGCTTAGCTAAAATCTGACAGCTAGGACAAAAAAGCCCTGAGTCAGTAGAATAGCAAGAGAACATACATACACGCGCACAAAACTCTGAAAATGAATTAACTTATTTTCAGAAAAAGCACAGATTTCTTAAAATTAGACCAAAAGTATGGATCACTACTATAACTACATATTTTTAGAACTGTCTCAAGTCTGCTCACATCTCTTATGGAAACCTTACTGAGAATTATTTGAACTTTCTTGTTTAAAAGAATCTTTTTAATCTAAGAAGACGGCTGACAGAAATTTGGAAATTTGAGAGGAGAGGAATTATTGAGATTTGTTATGTTTGTTGTAATGGAATTCAGCCTATATAATTCTAATATAACACATTTTCTCTTAAAGTCTGTATTTAAATCAGAAAACCAATTCTTACCCATCTTTCAAGGCCCTGCTTAAATACCCTATATCTGTGCCTCTCTTGCCTACTGAATTAATTTCTCCCTCATCTGTCTTCCCATAACACTTTACATATACTTCATACTTAAAGCATGATTCATATAATGTTAAAATTATTAACCTTTCTGTCTTCTGTTAGTTCAGGAGCAAGAATCATGCCATTCACCCTTCTATTCTCAGATGACTTAGACCAATGACAAACACACAGAAGGCATTCAATAAAAGTCTAAACAAATTAACTGAACTAACTGGAGATAAGAAAATATGAAACCACTTCTAGTGATGAGGAAAATTCAATTTACATATGGTATTTTCTAATAATAAACAAGATATTAAAGAAACTGCCTCAATTACCTGAGATATAAAGGGAAAATAAGCGAAGAAGAACAATTTAGCTAATAGACTACTCAGAAAGAAGTGTAAATTTACAACCAATCAAGTCTATTACAAAACTTGTCCTTCACACAAAAATAAAATATTAAATTTAAAACCTTTGCATTTTTAGGAGCAAAGAAATCTAATTACTAGTTATGGATACAAAATTATATACTATTGTGATCAAAGAAAATCAAGCATAGAACTTTCTAAGAGACTATGAATATGACAAAATCCACCCATTTCTTATACTAAATAAAAAGAATCTTTCATTTTCCATATTTATTGCTGTTAATGGTGACAAACTCCTTTATGGCAGCATTATTAACTTTTTAGTTATATGACTAGCTTTGGCTTTTTTATACCAAGATTGGAAGAACGAATGTTTTTCATTCACTCAGTCCTTGTTTATCAGCCTCTGCTTACCTGCATCTTCAGTTTTACTTGAGCCATTCAGCTTGCAGGTTCAGCTGGAGAGGACACTTCTCCAGTCCTGACATGAAGACTAAATGTTGCTCACTTCTGAAGTGAGTGCGTGCTGCAGCCGTCCTAGCGTGTCATCCTACACAACTGGACTCTCTCGCCACCAGACTGGACTCACCCATTCCCTTCCTCTCACAAAGTAGGAGAATTCTGGAATACACCACTGAATCAATTATTTCAAAATGCTCAACTCAGAATAATCCACATACACAAACGTCTTAGTTCTATTTTAGTTTATAAACTGTGTGAGTACAACACTGATATCTTCTTGTTTATGCTTCTCCCCCAAAACCATAAGCCTTAGAATAAATGCTCAATATATACAATTAAAATTTACTTAAAATTTTAGCCTAGTCCCTTAATTTTATGTACTTGAGTTTTAGAGTAAATACAATTAATGGAAAACAGAACTTCGTAGACAAGCTAAGACAGATTTTATAAGAACTCTCCTTCACCACCACTATCTACTCCATTTTACCAGTAACCATGTTATAGAGATGTGAGAGTTTCCTTTTCATATGATAAAGATGAAAGTTTGGTAGCTGCACGCTATAATAATCCCTAATGATTATTAACTTGAAAATATATACATATTCATCTTACACTAAACCAGAAGATTTTATTATGAAAGGGAGTAAGAGCAACTTTATTCATAAAAAGGATTTTAAACTAAAAGCTGACAACGTTTGGGTAAATAACATACTAATTTAAACGAATTCCTTATGAACTGAGTATTCACCTCAAGATTTTTATTTCTTGGAGTTTCCTGAAACAGCTTCTGACTCTATCTTATCTCCTTTAGACAACACTTCAGCTCATACAATCCCAAACAAATTTATAAGGAAAATAAAACTATACTTAAGAGCTTTAGACTTAAAGAATTATAATCTCATACTTAGATCCGAGGGCAAAGTTCTGTTCAGATAAATAGGGAATTATGGATTTCAAGACAGATGTTAAACTGATCCTCAAAGATAACATTTCAACATTGCAAACAATATTTAGATAGTCCAAAGTTGTGTACACACAATATAGACAATGCACTACAAAATTCTTATTTACCATCTTTTCATTTCCCTACAAGATATTTGCCTTGGAAGTATTACCTACCTTTCAGAAGAAAAAGGTTTTCTCAAAATCTTAGGACTAATGCAAATAACAACAACAACAACAAGTAAAAGACTCAACTAACCAATAATAGGAAAGTGTAATATACTTGCTCACCAGTCCCACTGTTATAACCATTTTTATGCCATATGCCTAAAGATGGGGACAGCAGGAGAAAAGAAAAAGCACAGAAAATACATACTAGGAAGAATAACACAGAAGGTTTCCTCTCTTTCTGAATCTATCAATAAATTCTTTTTGGAATCACTATAAATCAGCCTAGAAGAATGAAATAGAAAGGAATCAAGTAATAGAAATCACTGGTTTTCCTGACAGGCTTACCTAGAATTTTATTTACCAATTCTCCATTTGCCTATATAGGCATACACACACACACCCAATGATGACCTCAAAGTTAGAGGACATTTCTTGTGTCCAACAGAAGATATGACTTCTGAGCAGAAAGACACTATATGAAACTCTTGAGCTGGAGTGTTTGTTTTGTTCTCTATAGACAGATGAAGAGAAGTAGATGAGCAGGCAGAAAAACCAGTTTGTTTGCAATTTCGGATACCACAACAGAAACAGAACAACCATTATTTCAATTAAGAGAGCATTTTAAGTCATTTAAAATTATTTGTAGACTGAATTACATAAAACATTTGGAAATATTTTATTCCCTATAATTTGAAACTTAGAAAAAAAAATCAATCCTGGCTATCCATATGGATGAAGGAAAAAAAAAAAGAATCTTGACCTCTACCTTACACCATAAGTAGACGTTATAAGAAAATATTTATATGACTTTAACATAAGCAAAGATTTCTTAAATAGGACACAAAAAGAATCATCATAAGGAATAGGTGGACATAGTAGGATATATTAGGAATGCCATCAAAAGACACATTAAGAGAGTGAAAAAAGCAAGTCACAGTATGGGAAAGAGATATATGCAACATATATAACTACCTAAAAACTCATATTTAGAATATATAAAAAGAATCTCTACAAATTATTTTTTAATTAAAAAAAAAAGTAAAAAAAAAACTGGACATCCCCCTCCCGCAGCAACCTTTCTCTCTCATACACACACATATCCACAGAGCCAATAAACACATGAAAAGTGCTTAACCACAGTTATTGGGAAATGCAAATTAAAATCACAATGAGATCACTATACACCAACCAGAATGGCCGAATTTAGACTAATAATACCATGTGTTGACAAGGATGTAGAGCAATATGAACACTTATACTATTCTGGTAGAAATATAAACTGGTACAACCTCTTTGGAACTGCTGGCAGGATCTACTAAAGTGAAAATGTGAATAACCTAGGACTCATCCATTCTATTCCCAACAAAAATACATATGTAAGTTCTCTAAAAGATGCACAAGAATGTTTGTAGCAGCATTAACTGTAATTAGAAAAAAACCGGAAACAACACAACTGTCCATAAACAGTAGAATGAATAAACTGTGGTATAATTACACAATGTAATACCAAACAGAAACGAAAATGAATGAATTACTACTACATGCAAAAGCATGGAGGAACCTCACAAACAACCTTAAGCAGGAGAAGCTAAACACAGAAGTACATATGATCAGCTCTATTTATACCAAGTTCAAACAGGCAGAACTAATTGGCAGGGTGAGAAATCAGGATAGTGGGTACTTTAGAGGAGGAGGGTGGAGGTATTTAATAAGTAGGGAGGGTAGAAGGGGATTTGGGATGCTGGTAATATTCTACTTCTCAAGCTCAGAGGTCTCCCTTGGTGATTGAGACTTGTGCATTTTTCTGAATGTATGTTATATCTTTTAAAAAGACTTGTTTTCTTTAAAAGCAATTTGACTTAGAAAACTAACAATGAGCAAATTTTTAAATTAAAGTTTCTAGTATTCCAAGTTTTAATACCAGTATGAAGCCTTAATATATATCCAGAGAGCATACTCTTCCAGAACTAAACATTTTGAGATTATTTTAAAATCTGACTTCATTTAAGAGAGACTTTTAAGGCACGAAATAAAAAACAAAAATCTAAGCGATGAAGGCATAGGCAATAATGGGCATTCCCCATTCTCCAGTGTACTCTGCAAATTCGTCTTCTGCCACTCACCTCACTGGGCTTCCCCACACTTAATCCCTTCCACACTTGCCCTGACTTCAGTTCTGCTATTCTGCCTGCCTGAAATGGCCTCCCTGACCTCCTGTCCCAATCTAACTTTTCATTTGGATTCTACACCGCTGGACACCGCCACCCAAAAGGCATAATTAGTTTCTACTTCTACGCTCCACACAACTTTAAAAGTTGTCCTCTGTCTGCCCAACTAAGCTCCAAGTGCCTAGAGAGGGCACTGTCTCACTTATTTATACATGCTCAGTGCCTGGCACACAGTAGAAAGATGGATGAAAACATGCACATATGCATTAAAAAAAAAAAGCTATAGAATGAGACCAAATTACTTGCAGTTCAACCAGTATTTGAGTGCTTATTTTATCTAGGGCTTTTAGCCCTCACTACAAGATTAGAAATGAAGTTCCTTTAATTCAGCTGCATTTTGTAGTCCATGTCTTGCTACCTCTTCCTACCTAGCTTAGTTAGCTGTATGATGTTCTAGAGCCACAAATACTATAACTGCAACACTTAGAACAGTTTCAATCATCAAATTAGTAAAGTCATATTCTATTTGGGAGGGAGTTAATCCCCACTTGCTCAGGTTCCACCCTGGTCTTTCCTTCCACGGAATTTAATCTTCCCCCTTCCCCACTGTACCCTCTTCCAAGGAGACTTAGGTCTCTCCCATTTGCTTCCTAGGTTGGCTCAACTGCCCTCCTGCTGCTCAGATGCAGCTCCTGAGACCAGCAGACCCAGTGTTCTCTCTCCCGGGGCACATCGTCCGTCCCCTCCCTCACTGACCACTGGCGAGTTTGCTCTTCTTTTCTCTGAGCCTCTCTTTCCATCAATGACTAGATCTGCTGGTTCCCCAGCACTCCCTTGCCTCTAAGTGCTAGCATACACTCTGGCAAGGAAGGAAGGCAGTAAGGGGAATGAGGGAAAAAGAAGGGGAAAGGAAAAGAGGTAAAGGAAGGGGAGGGAGGAGACAGAGGAAGTAAAAATATAAATGGTGTAGGAATAAAGCAAAACAGCACAAAGACAACAGTGTTACTGGAGACAGGAATGACTGCTTCAGTGTGCTCGAATGTGAGTGAATATGACAGAAAAGGTGAATATAAAAGATGGAATAGGGGAAAGGCAGGAAATAGGTGTGAAAATGTGTTAAGATGCTGAAGAGACAGAGGTAAATGTCTAAGACTTGGTAAGAAAGAAGGGAAACTATGGGCATAAAAATGAGTGGGATGTCCCCCCAGCTCGGTGAAGAGCATGGGCTGTGGGGTGAGACTGCCTGGGTCCAAAACCCAGCTCTGTCATTAAGAGCTCTGCGACTTTGGGAAGGTTCCTTAACAACTCCCTAATGGTAGAATTTTTTGTTGTTCTTCTTCTTCGTTTTAATATTTTTGTCAGTACAGCACCTAGAACAATGCTGGCACACAGTATAAACTCAAAACAACTGAATAAATGAATGAAAACACTTAACCTCTCTGGATTCAATTTCCTTAGCTGTAAAATGAAGATTGCATCAAACCAGATTGTTATAAGGGTGAAATAAGACACATGTAAAGCATTCAGAACAATGTCAGGCATCACAGAAAGCATTCAATAAAGTGAGCTTTTTATTAGACAGCAGGTATATATAACTAAAGAAATTTGAGCACACCTACAGAGAAGTACTCCTCCCAGCAGTTGGCTATCATAAGCAAAATTAGCAGTAAGATAATTAAAAAATAATTTACTTTACAAGGTATAGTGCCGACAATTTTTAAAATCTGGGTATAAAACTTACATAAATCTTGAGCTTCCGGTGGCACAGTGGTTAAGAATCTGCCTGCCAATGCAGGAGACACGGGTTCGAGCCCTGGTCCGGGAAGATCCCACATGGCGCGGAGCAACTAAGCCCATGCACCACAACTACTGAGCCCATGTGCCACAACTACTGAACCCCGAGAGCCTAGAGCCCGTGCTCCGCAACAAGAGAAGCCACTGCAATGAGAAGCCCGCTCACCGCAAAGAAGGAGCCCCCGCTCGCCACAACTAGAGAAAAGCCCATGTGCAGCCAAAAATAAATTAAATAAAATTTTTTTAAAAACCTAAGAACTTAAAAAAAACTTACATAAATCTTTTGAAATTTACTAAGCTCACAGGCTTAGTAAATAAAATCACCATTGATACGAACGATAGCACTTTATTTCACTAATTGTTTGAGGAAAATAAGAACTAAAACACAATCCTTAGGCTCATTCAGCAGTTTCACAACAGACTACACAAGTCAGCTGACTCTAGAGACCCCATTTTTAAGATAAACGTGGCACACTTACCCAAGTAGTTCATCCCAAATACTAAATTATCCAGGTACTTTATAACTGCTTTTTGACACATTTGTCTCACTTGTCCAAATGAAAAATTTTGGTAGTAAAGTTGTATATTACATAAAGACAGTTTCTATTTGATGCAACTCTTCAGTGCCAACCAAACCTGCCATGTAAAATATGTCACCTGGGCAAAGCTACAGTTAAAAACTAATTGTTCTCAGTAATGACATTTGAAATTAGCTTTAATTCAACTCTCAACTTAATGTGCACAAATATCAAGAAGGGAAATTTCTGGTTAAGTGAAAGCAGACAATAAAAAGACTCCATAAAATAAACTTCAGCTGAATATCTCTCTGTTGGCACATCTCCTACCAGCAGTGACAAGAGATCCTTGCTTCTAAGGATTAATGTTATCAGGGTTTTACAAAGACTCACTACTAAGGCATAGGCTGCAGGTATCTAGAGAAGCCAGCTCAGTACCCAATACCTTCTAGGCACTCTAGAAAATAAGGCCAATAAGTTATTATTATGACCCTAAGCAGATAAGACAAACTCTAAACAATAAAATAATTGGAACCAAGGCAAGTATCAAAATTGAAAGGGTCTTTTACAACAGGGACACTTCCTTCTTTTTACATGCTCCCGCGCAGGAATGCCCCATTCTTCAGCCATCCTCACGTCTCCTCCCCCACAAGAATAACTTTAGCTGCTGCATATGATGAAAGACGCTAAAGATGAGAGTCTACATGCACGACTTGCGATCGATCTAGAGGCAAAAACAAAAAAAATTGAGACCACCGTTACTTAACATTAATAACTACTGAGCAAGTTCTAAAAGATGAAGACTGCACTTGCTAAAAATAATCAAACCACAAAACCTATAGTTAGCCCAAATAAATTACACCTGTGTAACACAAACTCTAAGTCTTATTTTCTCTGATTATGGTGGCAAAGGGTTCCACAACGTATGCTAAATAAGCCTTCATAGATTATACTGGTGGAATAAAACAGGGACTCAAATTAATCACGGTCAATCTACAACAAGCTGCAGAGTGGTAATAAAATAAGAGGAGGTAACAAGAATTATAGTTAATTAGCCTCTTGGCCTATTCCTGCATTTCCTTCAAGTATTTGCTCAAACCCCAACGAGGTAATGCTGACCACCCTGCTCATAGCACCACAGCCCGCCTCCTCCCAGTGTGCCGGCACCGCTTACGCAGCCCTACTTTTCCCTTTTCCATAGCATCTGTTACTTAATATATTATATAAGTTACTTCTGTATTATGTTTGCGATCTCTTCCCTCCACCAGAATATAAGCTACCAATCTTTGTTGGCTGTATCCTGAGCACCTACAACAGTGCCTACAGTAGAGAAGTCATTCAATGCCTGACACATAGTGGCCTCCAAAAAAAGTCATACAATGAATGGCTGGCTAATATTTAAGATACGTTTTATTATGATAAAAGTGTTTTAGTTACAAAGAACAATCTATTCTTAACCAAACTGGTTGGAAAGGAAGAATTTTATTTAGCAGCTTTTTTTATCTTAAGTATCTGAGGATTTAACTGAAACAAATGGGTGAAGATCAAAGTTAACTACTGTCCAATAAGATCAGATATCTGTATTTCACTTGGTCAACATTCACAGAACACCCGCTTATATACAGAATTCTAAGAAACGGCAATTTGGGCTTAGATTGCAAAAGAAACAGAAAATAGAATTTCTCTTCCCAAGCAATTAACAATCCAGATGACAATATGCAATCCACAAACAAAACAAGCAATCAACAGTTTTCAAAAATAACTGCAAATTCTTAACAAGTTCATTTCTATCTTCCAGCAGATGGCTGACCAAAACAGTGCTTTGTTGATGTTTTTAACAAATTTTCACAATGAATAATCATGTTCAAATGCTTTCTCTTCTCTCTGCCTATGCATAGAGTCTCTGGCACACTCTAAATGCACCTGATTGTGCTCTGGGAAAAGAGCTGTACTTTTTCTGTTCTGATAACCTTCAACTCTTCCCTATTTCAAACATTCAAATACTTCCATCTATGAGGTTCAGCCAAGTTCACAAACTATCTGGCAAAACAACAAAATACAAAGAGAGCTGGGGCCTTGGCAGGGAAAGGGATGAAGGTTAAAGCTATGTTTGAACGATTCCTTCCTTTCCTCTACTAGGTTCAAAGTCTTTCTTTTAACTATTATTTCATTGTGGAAACAATATAGCACAGTGGTTCAAAAACATGGATTCTGGCGCCAGAGAGCCTAGGTTTGAATCGATTGAACTAACATTGCCCCTCACTTCCTCTATGTCTTAGTGCCCTGCTTGTAAAACAGTACCTTCCTCATCAGTTTGCCGTGAAGGCTAAAGAGGCCAATGTTGACTAACACTCTGAATTTACCATTGTTACTGGCCTCCTTAAGTCTTACAAACTTGGGATTTACTTTTAACAATTTACTTCAATAAAATCCATTTGACTAACAATTTTAGGTGTTTGCAGAAAGTAATCACAGGATATAACCTGCTTTATAAACTGTGGGCTCACATAGGAAATGAATAAGAAAAATGTTCTATGTATGTAAAGCTCCGTAACCTTTCAAAGAAAGATAAGAAGGAAGAGTTTCAATGTCATACAACAAGAAATTAATGTACCTTGAGTAAAATAAATGACATAATATCACTGTATTTCCAGAACATTACTTCAAGAGCTGTGTACAGGGCAGTTTAAAACAGTAGAAGACAGGAAGCAGAGAAACCTGCAGAGCAGGCAATGACTTTAACAATCCAGGCAACAGGGCAATAGGGGTCTAGATCACATGGGGAACCTGGAAAGGAAGCGGGAGAGAGGCCATGCTAAAAGTCTGAGAGTCAGAGGAGCAAGAGGATACTGGGAGTGCAAAGGGATTTTACACTTTCTGGAGGATGGAATGGAAGATGAACTTACATTGATTTCAGGTGATCACTGGCTCAATCGAAAAGGTTCCTGTAGAGCAAGGTCAGCAAACTACTGCCCAGGGGCCAAGTCCAGCCCGTGGTTTGTTTTTATATGGCTGAGAGCTAAGAATGACTCAGATTTTTAAAGTAAAATGTTAAAGGGTTGTAAACAAACAAAAACAAAACAAATAAGAATATGCAACAGAGACCTATGAGACCTGAAAGGCCTAAAATACTTCCTATCCAGCTCTCTATAGAAAAGTCTGCCAACTCCTGCCCTAAAGCACTATTAAGGCAGATTCCAAAATCAGCTGGAACTGATGGATAATGAAGAGGTTAGGGGCTGCACAGTGTAAGGTCCATGATTTCCACTTTCTCTACTCTCTGCTCTGCTGCCTCAAGAGAAGAGTTTTGTTTTCTACTCTATTTACCTAATAATCCCTAACATGATTATAAAAGTAAAACTGTAATACTCATTAAAAACATCCTCCTCAGCACTGCAAACCCCAGGCCTACAGAGTCCACTCTGAATATCTAAATAACAAGGACCACTTTAAAGTCCTTCATCCTTCTTCATCATCAACAATAAACCTACAAATAAAATCCAAGTGATCTGTATTAAAAAAAAAAAAAAACACTAATACATGAAATTGTGAAATGCAGATTGAAACAGTAACAAACTATCTACAAAAATATATGCTTGTGGAATGAAAAGTCATTTTTTCCCATCTCCAAAATCAAACTAGTATACTGACTTATAAAAAGTTCTAGGCAAGAACTTCACGCTTCCTCCTCACCTCAAAACACAAAACAAGCACCTCAAATATATAGGAAATATATATTATGTGTGTATGTGTCTACTTATGACATTTCCACTTAAGTTTTTAAAGAAGGCTTATCACAATCTTGCAGAGAGCCACTTACCCCAAGAATAAAAATGTTGATTTTAAATTTCTTAAATAAAACTTACCTTTCAAGAAAGCAAATTAGTTAATTAGGGCAAAAGTCACTGTGCATGTAGACAGCAACAGAGACCCATCTCTGTCAGGAAAGCAAACCTGTAAAACTTAGGTCTGAAGTATGACTGGACACAATGGAAATCAACACCCAAACAATAGGCCAATGGACCCGAGTCTGAGAAACATTCAACTAGTCCACAGCACGGCAGATAGAGCAGGGAACTGTCAACATGGTATGACAGTTAGGAGTATAAGCTCAGGGGTCAGACGGGCCTATGTTTGCGTGCTGGCTCACCTCTTCCTGTGTGAACCTGGACAAGTTACTAAACCAAGCCTCAGTTTATTTGTCTATAAAATAGATTAAACTACCATCTAAATCATATACGTATAGTGTTCGGCACAGTGCCTGAAACACCGCAAGCATTCAATCACTGTTAACTAAACTAATGTTATAATGTTTGTGTATAAAGCTCCACGTTCAACAAATACTGGCTGTGGTTGCTGTTAGGGGAGAGCTGAGAAGCAGGCTACAGGAGACTCGACAAAGGAACAGTCAGTATTAGGAATGGCCGAGGCCAAACAACTGATGAGTCAAGCTCCATCACCAGAATCTGGCAGTTAGAATGAGATGGTTCAAACAGGTAGGCAAGCCGACATGAGGGTAAATCAGCAGTAAGTGGTAAAAACAAAGGAAAAAAAAACAGCTTTGAGGATTTATTCCTAAGAGTTAGAGTGAACTGAGAGGAAAAGGTGGAACCTCAGTCTCCCAGCAACTAAAGTGCTGGGCTGGAAACCAGGGAAGGGAGTTCAATATGGGAGGCGGAGGAGGGGAAGAAAGGAAAGGAGGAAGGAAGGGAGGGAGGGAGTTAGTTGAGTTTGAGGGGGAGAAAAGGGGCCCCGGAAGCAAGGCAAGAGCTTAGTTTAGTTACGAGAAAGAGGTAACAAAGGACATGGCTGGGACCCAGTAGCCATGTTGCCTTGATCTTGGTCAGGCTGGGTCCCAAAATACCAAGTGGAGCTGAAACTACTGGGAGGCTTTGACAGGAGAGAGAATGGTAAGAACCTCAGCCACAGATTAGCGGGGTACTGGGGCAGGGAACTCTGTTGATATGTAGGAATCTGTCCTTTCCTCAGAGCCACATTTCTTTGTAAAGTATCCAACGCCAACCTTTACCTCCCGTGTCCTGGTCCCCCCACCACTCCATGAACATGCTCACTCATGAATCACTCGCCCCAGCCCAAGCCCCAGCCCCACGCCCAGCCCATCCAGACTTCTGTTAACATCCCTATTCTCCAGTTTTCTTCTACTTCTCCAGATTCTTTTGAATCTTTTCTAATGGGATTCCTTCTAATGGAAGCCCCCATCAACAAGTCCTTTAAACATGGCAGCTTCTATACATGTGCGTGATTCCAGCTCTGGCTTCTCAGGCTCCTAACCTCCACTCACTTCCGTGACTTCACCCGTAACTCCCACATCTCAAGGTCAGCTCAGATCTCTTTCCTGAACTATATACTGGTACCCAACTGGCTGCTGGACCTCCCTTCTAGGAAGACCCACAAATATGAAATCTAAATGCAAATTAAACTCACCATCTTCTCACCTCCTAAAGCTTCTCCTCCTCATATATTTTCTCTCTGGCTTCCCCACTGGTTACTCAAATCTAAAACCTCCTAGTTATGCTGGACACACTGTTTTTTGCTTTTTTCTCTCCATATCAAATTTATCACCAGCCAAATCTCCATTCTCAATCTCTCTAATCCATCCTTTCCTTTCTCCATTCCTCCTGCAGCCGATTTAGTTCAGGCCCTCATTTGTCTTACCTAGATGACTACTGCAATAACGTGCCTTATCCATCTTAAGTCAATATACCTCATCCTTCCACCCTGCTTGCCAGGAATGGTTTTCTAAAATGCTATATTGTCATTAGTTAGTCTCCTGTGAAATATTATTTAATGATTCCTCCACAACCTTGAGATGACAGTAACAATAATTATACCAACAACAACAATAATAGGAACTAACACTTACTGAGCACTTATTCTCATCACTTTCCTATGAGGTGGGTACAATTTTCAGCTCCAATTTACTGAGGAGGCAACAGAGACCAAAGGAGTTGTCCCAGGTCATAAAGTAGGTTAGGAGTTGGCAAAGCCAGGATCCAACCCAGAGCCATGCTTTTAACCACTGGACAATACTGCCTCACCTAAACTCCTAGCACACAAAGGAAGTTCTTCGACCTTTGCAGGCTCATCTCTCCGCATGTTCTATTTTAACCTTCCATCCCTGTAGTCACACTAGACCCGCTGGCAGCACCCCAAACATCCCAACATGCTTTCATTTCTCACTGATGCCCCCCTGTTTGGAATGTCCCTCCTTACCTCCTTCACCAGGTTAGCTACGCTTCTCATCCTACAAATCTTGGTGGAGACATCTGCTCAGGAATGCTCTCCAGGGCAGGGGTTGTATCACTCATCTCTGCATCACAGTACTTAATGAATGAATGTGATTTGCTGTCAATGCCAAGCAGCAGGCAGGTGCTAATCCATGTTAAACAGGAAAACTTTTTAAATGCATCTAGTTCCTCATATGTATTGATTAGTGTTAGAAAGTCTCTTCAAAGTGTAAGAAAGTCATGTTTCTTAGCACATAAAATCCCGTCCAATTAATTTATTAAATCATTTTTCAGAACTGAGTTTTCTTTGCAAATATCTAAGTGACTTACAGGTCATGACAAGTACCCCCTTGTAATCTACCTTCATTGGATAAATCTTTTTTTTTTTTTTTGTGGTAGGCGGGCCTCTCACTGCTGTGACCTCTCCCATTGCGGAGCACAGGCTTTGGACGCGCAGGCCCAGCGGCCATGGCTCACGGGCCCAGCCGCTCCGCGGCATGTGGGATCTTCCCAGAACGGGGCACAAACCCGTGTCCCCTGCATCGGCAGGCGGACTCTCAACCACTGTGCCACCAGGGAAGCCCCACTGGATAAATCTTATACAGATTTTCTAAAGAAATTATGCTCTCGTCTCTATTTCAGTGGGTATATTTTATTCTTAATTTCAAGGGAATTTCTTTGTGAGATACTTATAAAGCATCAAATTTAGGGGAAAACGCAGATTTTCAAAAGAAAGGTAAGAAAAAAGGGGGAAATTAAAAAGAAAACCCTTACTGGATTGTTAAATCATAAAAACCAATTCAAACTCCGAGCTTAATAATAAAAGAGAAGACATGTTTTTAAACTTGTTTATCAACGAATGCTCCTTTGCATTAGATCTGGGGAAGCCCATATTTAGAAAAATCATCAGAATACACTAATTAAAAAAGGCGAGGGGGGGGCTTCCCTGGTGGCGCAGTGGTTGAGAGTCCGCCTGCCGATGCAGGGGACGCGGGTTCGTGCCCCAGTCCAGGAAGATCTCACATGCTGTGGAGCGGCTAGGCCCGTGAGCCATGGCCGCTGGGCCTGCGTTTCCGGAGCCTGTGCTCCACAACGGGAGAGGCCACAACAGTGGGAGGCCCGCGTACCACAAAAAAAAAAAAAAAAAAAAAATAGGCGGGGCGTGGGGGGCGCGTAGTTCCCAGGTGGTCCAGTGGTTACGACTTGTTGCTTTCACTGCCGTGGCCCTACGTTCAATCCCTGGTTGGGGAACTAAGGTCCCACATGCTGCATGGTGTGGCCACAAAAAAAAAGGGCAAGGGGTAGGCTAGAAGAAAGTGAGAAGAGAGCAAAAGCAGTCTTTTAGTCAGAAGAGGGTAGGAAAATCAGAATTTAGTTTCCCAAGAAAAAAAAAGGATGCCATTTGAAACAATTATGAAAAATCATTTATACTAAAAGGCCATCGGCAATAAAGTCAACTGTTTCATATCGGTGTGCATGGAGCACAAATGTGATAGCAAATTACAGTTTTACCCTAACACTGAAAAATAATCATTAGAGATTCAATAAGCTAGGCCTGAGAAAACACTTCTTTTCTAAGCTGCCTTTAAGCTTCAGCACTTTGAAAGATGGGAAACTCTCCAAGTCTAGAAGTAAAGCTTAGCCAATACTATATACTCCCATTGAGTTTAGTTTCCTATTTCTGTAGCATTCATTTGAAATAAGGTTGTAGCATGGAAAGATGGGCTTGATTTAATCACTCTGAATAGAAAGATGTGTGCTAAAGTTTGTAATAAAAGAATCTTCTCCTTGGCTATAGGAATCCAAGCTGATTACACTCAGACTTAAAAATAATGTGATTTTTATAATTACTTTATTCAAAAAGAGAGAAAGTGTCTCACAACAGTAAAAAGTAGTGTGCTCATTAATTTGCAGGGTAGTGATTTTTTTAAAAAAGGTATTAATCCAAGTCACCTAAGGCCTGACTTCCCTCGCATCCACTTAAAATTTATCTATTTGGATTCTTAACCATTAATGACAATATCTGCAATTACTAATTATCCATTTCAATAAAAAGCACCATTTTCAATAAAGACAAAAGTCTTAACTAGCCACTTAAGTTAATAGTTGTTCCCTATTACCCTCTTACAAATCCTGCCACAAAAAAGTTTCAATAATATAAGCTGTACTATCTTGCTTTCCTAGCAGAATTTCATAATGCTCCACTAATTTGAAACATTTGTCCAAAGATCATGGAAATAATACAGCAAGAACATTCAATGATGTACCAAAGAGCCGTCATATTGCCGACAGGAAATTGCATTTCCCTTTGCAGCTCAAGTAAAGCATACCTATGCAGAACCAAGAAGAACCAAGCAAAACCACAGAGAAACGTGGTAGGAAACTTTATTTTGTATCGCTGGTGATTATTAATACTTTCATTTTTTCATTATATAAAATAAATATTATGGAGTTGAACGGAGATTTTACGTAACATTTCAAGAGGAAACTTTAGTCTTTACCGCAAAGTCAGGCTAGCCTGTCTGCCTCAGCTTCTGTTCCTACTCTCCAAGTATGTGAGCAGGCCTAATTACTGACTTTTTACTTGTAAGAAAAACTATGTAACCGAACAAAATTTATTTTCAAGCAAATCCAATCATCCCACAAAACTCAAAAGAAGTACAAACCAACCAATAATTACTAAGCACTTACCAAGGCAACAATGAAAGCATGCCTGTCTTCGCTTGTCTCGGGCACGGCTGAAAAGAGCCTCTTAGACTTCAAGTCCAAGTCCAAAGGCCTCAAGTCCAAACCTGCCAGGTCTCTGGCCAGCTCCTTAACTCACCACCTGAAAACAAAGCAGTCTCCCTCACTGCAAAATCAGCTGCCTGTCCCATTTCTGCAGTAATAAACAACGTTCTCCCAGACTCCAGAGCTGCAAAACCTGGGTCACCTTTAAAACCTCCCTCCCTCTTGTCATCCATATCCACTTAATCAATTCACCCTGCAGCCTTCAGAGTATCTCTTGCATCCGTCCTTCCTCTCTCTTCCCCACGTCACCACCCAGGTTCAAATTCTTGACCTTAACTGGTTACTTCCCTCTCAACTACGGCGACAGCCAACTAACTACCCTTCCTTCCCCTGGTTCCTCCCAACTGCACACTCCGGCATACACTCCACTACCAGGAGCTACTGTGGGACCCTCTTCCTGTCTCACCTGAAGCTCGTGACTTTCTCTGGGACATTTTAAATCCTTGTAGTAGTTGTAACGATAATATCTTAGCTTTCTAAACCTAGGGATCATGTGCTTTTCTAGATTACCAAGCTTTATAGACGTTCAAGAATTTACTCTTTTGGCAATAAGTTTTATTCCAATACTTTTGAATATACCATAGCTTGTCCTGCCTTGTCAAAAATCAAATAAATGGTGAATACTTCTTCTTGATTGCCTTGAGTCATCATTATTAAAGGATATGTTAAGAGTATAATAAATGATATTCATAAAAATGTCCTCAGGGAGCTGGCTGGCTCCCACTTTATGAGTGCTACTTCTGATATACCCCAAGTGCTTGCACTTAAATTCTGTAGTGTCTATTTGCGATGTTTAGAGGGCCTTTTACTAGCCTCCTGGCTCAAGGATGTGTTTGCAATTGGTAACACTGCCTGATAACCAAAAAGGTGAGATGTACTTGTATTTATAAACTTGTTTATAAAGTGTTGCCTTTCCAAATTCTTTGAAAAATTGTGAAGGCAGTGACTTTGTATGCAATCTACATTTCCTGTTATTCCTATCTACTGTTTTATCATCAAATCACTAGCCTCACACAGATTTTACTTAAAAATCAGCTGGGAAATAAGTATATTTACACATAGAACTACAACCACAATAAATGACATATGGAGTGTGCTAGAGAAAAAGCCAGAGAATTTAAGTTGTTGCTATGAAAGCTTAAGTTGTTGCTATGAAAGCACTAAAGGTTTGTATGTTTAGTTTTCTTATAATTTATGTATATATATATATATATATATATACATATATATATGGACTATACACAAGCATAATTGGTCTCAAGTGCAGCCTGGAACTATTTACCGCCGTGAATCAGAATTTCTGCAGTCAGCCACAGATAAAAGCTACGTTCCATGGGCATCAGGGAATTACAGCATGAAGAAACAGAAGCCAGACAGTGGGACCGTGGTAGCTGGAGACTAGACATCAGAGGTGCAGAAGGTCTGATGCTGAGTGAGGAGACGCTGATGAAGAGTGGAGAGAGGAGGCCTCCACTGGGGCCGCTGGGTTTTCCTACTGCACGTGCAACCTTCACGGCAGGGAGCAGCATCAGTATTTCACCTCTACACAAAACCATTCCTAAAACAGCCTAGAAAATTCCGGTAAAAGTTCAGGATTTTACAAAATCTGAGATATACCTGCATGTTAGCTTCTTCAAAAATAAAGGCACTGTTTCGCTCTCACTCAAAAATAAGTTTATTATTTGATTGCTATATAGCTACACATATACACAAAAAACCATCTCTGATTTTTTAAGCAACTAATCTCTCAGGGCAGCAGTGCTTCCTGTGAATATGAAATGTTTGCTGCTAATGTCTGTTTCTGTGAAAACAGACAAAAAGTCTTACATATATTCACGAACGCTCGAGGAAAGAAATTACACAGTGTAGTTCAGACTCCTAAAGTATCTTTAGTCAACCTTCCTCTCCCACTTCTCCACGTGTGCTCATCTGACGCTGTGTCAGAGCTGCCCTCCCTGTCTGGCTTGTTGCCTTGACACAGGCTTTGATGTGGCTTCGTCTAATTGAGTTTTATGGGCTTCCCCGCCACAATGTCAGCATCTCCAGTGATGGAAAGTCAAGCTAGCCACCTCAACAGCAGGTTAAAGCTGGTTTTCTACTCTCTCCATACTTGCTAACACCAAGACGGAAGGCCTGGGAGAACTGGTTCTCTTTGCACAACACAGAAATAGACATAAGAATACAAACGGAAAAAAAGGAATATAAGATACAAGTTTCTGCATACAATCAATTAAGCGTGCTAACAGAAGCTAAGAATGGTATGTAAAATTTCGGATACTCCCCAAAAAATCATTCTTCAATGTGATTTTTCTGAAGCTTGGGCCAAAATTAATATTAGTTTGCACTCCATGAACATATAATAGTAACTAATGCCTGCAAGAGAAAAGACAGTAAGGAAAGAATGGGTGGGAATGGCCAAGATATTCTGGAAGTTACTACTTGCCTACAGTCCACATAAAGATAACTGGAGTTAACCATATTTCAAAAATTGCGAGCAATTTGCTAA
The DNA here is from genome assembly GCF_949987515.2 of Delphinus delphis. Lineage (NCBI taxonomy): Eukaryota > Metazoa > Chordata > Mammalia > Artiodactyla > Delphinidae > Delphinus > Delphinus delphis. The sequence continues at coordinate 76,400,383 of NC_082695.1, read as the reverse complement.
GCAAAAGGAGAAAAAAAGAAAAAGGAGAAACAGGCATCCTGAATAAACCATCTTTTCTTTGAAATCCAGAATATCTTTTCACATAAATCTGTTTTAGGTTTATCCATCCAGTATTAAAAACAGAAGCTATGGTTATTTTAAACTCAAGACTGGTGTGTTTAAACACACAAGATGTAACAAGTTTTAACTCCAATTTATGGTGACACACCACAGTAGACTGAAAGAGAATAGCCCCTAGGTTTAATTAAAAAAAAAACCTCTCACCCATCTATTTTTGAAGGCTCACTTGAACCACATAAAATGATGCTCTGTTATAAATAGCATACCAAAGGAAAAAGCTTTTACCCTTTGCCAGAAGGCACAATTCCAATATAAAATGAGAAGGGAAGGGGCTGACTTCATGTTAGGCTCATCCCGGGTGATTACAGTAGGAGCCCACACCCACTGCAGGCCCTGCCTGGTCTTGGCCATCTCTGACAATGGTCATCCCTCCCTCTTCCCACTGCTCCAGTTCCTACTTTACTACCTTGGCTTCCTACACCCCCGGTATCCAGCTCATACAAGTGTGCCAAGCTACACAAAACCCAGGCAGTGAAAGACATCCATCTCCCAGAGATACCCCCCAGAGTTCTCTGTAACAACTCATTCAAAGGAATTTAAAGGAAATAAACATAAAAGGGTCTCTCAGCTGAGCTCAGGAGAGCATAGCCTTAAACAGACAGAAAATGCTATTGGCATAACTTCTTCATTGACAAATTATTGGAAAATACCAAATAACATAAAACAGACATGAAATGTTTATGATAGGAGGGTACTGACTGAATACTGTGCCACTGAGGTCTGATAAAGCTAGAAACATTCTCCCAAAGGCAAGAGACTTGATAAAGACTCTGAACAGAGAAAATACTCTCTTGACCAACGTCCTTTCAACCGACCCACCAGATTAACCACATCTCCATCCCTGCACTAAAACCCACCAGTGAAATCCACGGCACTCTGAGGTCCCCACAGCATCAGGGCACATTTCTACCCGTACCTGCTGAGTGGTAGGTTCAAACCAACCCTATAATACCAATTGTATTTGTAATTATATCAACTTTAATATAAATGGAGAAATATGAATATAAAAGGAAATTTTATTTCTATAAAAACTAAACTGAATGCTTTGGAGAAACTCAATAAAGTGAATCAATTAACAAAATAATAGGTTTGTGGAAAAAATGTAAATGGAGGGGCAGTAATAAAAATCTAGTCCCCTGGTTCTGAAGCAAGAACTAAAATAACTCTTCTGTTCCTGATTTAGCTCTTGGAACTACCTGTCAGTCTAGGCATACTACATTAGAAACTGTTATTCTTTGCTCCTCTCAGATCCTTTCTTCAATATAATGCTTTAGAGGAATCATACCTCCATGCCTCCACACAAAGTCTAGGATAAGGATAGTATAAAAAATACCTTAAAGCATTTCATACTCTGCTTTGACCAACTTTTTCAATTAACTGACTAAATACTAGTTCCAATCTTATTAAATAAACTTAACACAAACTATCCAAAGGCACAAAAACAAAACGTCAACACTTGTTTGACACAAGTGGCAGCTGTGCAACTTTCAGAGGGAGCCGTTTAGTAGGAAAAGTCAGAGCAGACCATCAGCACCATTACTGCAAGTTAATTCTGCCAAACGTAGCTGCTACTCAGGGCAATGGCTTCAGACATTCTTCAAGTGTGGATGTGGGAAAAGTCCTCTGCTTTGTAAACTGCATTCTTAAATTATAGATGACGGTGTTCTCCTTAATATTGGTCAAGAGAATTATATATTTAAATGAAAAGTCTGTGGCAAAAAGAGAAGATGATAATAAAGCTTGTGGGAGCAGTTACTCTTTTGTAAAAAATTGTGGTAAAATACACAACAAAAAATTTACCATCTTAACCATTTTTAAGTATACAGTTCTGTGATATTGAGTACATTCACACTGTTGTGCAACCATCACCACCATTCATCTACAGAACTCTCTCATCCCAAACTAAAACCCTGTATCCGTTAAACACTAACTCCCCATTCTCCCCTCCTCCCAGCCCCTGGGAACCACCATTCTACTTTCTGTCTCTATGAATTTGACAACTCTAGGGACCTCATATAAACGGAATCATCCAGTATTTGTCCATTTGTAATTGGCTCATTTCACTAATCATAATGTCCTCAAGCTTCATCTATGTTGTAGCGTATGTCAGAATTTCCTTCCTTTTAAAGGCTGAAATGCATTTTGTTTACCCATTCATCTGTTAATGGACACTTGGGTTGCTTCCACCTTTTGGCTATTGGGAATAATGCTGTTATGAACATGGGTGTACAAATATCTCTTCCAGACTCTGCTTTCAGTTCTTTTGGGTATATATATGCCCAGAAGTGGAACTGCTGTATCATATGGTAATTTTATTTTTGATTTTTTTAGTAACTGTCATATTGCTTTCCATAGCAATTGCACCATTTTACATTCTCATCAACGGTGCACATGAGTTCCAATTTCTCCTCATCCTTGTCAACACTGTTTTTTGTTTTTTGTTTTTTTGCGGTACGCGGGCCTCTCACTGTTGCTGCCTTTCCTGTTGCAGAGCACAGGCTCCGGACGCGCAGGCTCAGCGGCCATGGCTCACGGGCCCAGCCGCTCCGCGGCACGTGGGATCTTCCTGGACCGGGGCATGAACCCGTGTCCCCTGGATCGGCAGGCACACTCCCAACCACTGTGCCACCAGGGAAGCCCAGCAATGTTTCTTAATAGTAGCCATACTAATGAGTGTGAGGTGGTATCTCATTTGTTTTGATTTGCATCTTCCTAATAATTAGTGATGTTGAGAATTTTTTCATATATCTATTGGTCATTTACACATCTCCTTTGGAGAAATGTCAATTCAAGTCCTTTGCTCATTTTTCATTGAGTTGGGGTTTTTTGTTTTTGTTTTGTTTTTGTTTAGTAACTCTGACTTTTAAGACTTCCAGGTACTTCTACTTCTTTTTTCTAGAAAGAGACACCCCTCAAGGCACACACCTAGATGGTCCCATGCAAGCCACTGCACCCAGCCGTACCCTGTACAACTCATACTGCACTGTGAGTGGCACCCCAAGGGGCGGTACAGTGCTGACCCCTTATAGCTGACACATCTATAAGCGGTGGCTCTGCTTTCACAACTCAGGGGCTAAATTTCTAATTTACGTTTCCCTCAGCAGAGGCTCGCCACTGCCAGGCACTCACTGTGTGTACCACAAACGCTAACTTCTCTCTGCATCCATCTTATCTCTAAGTCTGGCCCTAACTCTTCCCCTTTTTCATCCATTCTTCCAAAGAAAATTCAGGTTTCTAGATTGAAACGGATCCTTTAACAAACACTCTTTTGGCATTTCTCTATCACTAAACCTGCTAAATTATGGAGATACAGAGATAAGTACCAGTCCCTGTCCTTAGTAGAATTCCAAAGTACCACAAAATACAGAAAACTGCAAAAAAGAAGAGAGAGGCTTGCTTTGGAATCAAATCCCAGCTCTGTTATTTACTATAAATTGAGTAACATCTCTAAACCTCAGTTTTCTTATCCATAAAATGTGAATACTATTTAATCACAAGGTGGTTATGACGATTAAGTGTAATAAAGTTTATGAAGCCTAGTCCAATGTGCTTTAGTTTTCTTTCTTCTGTATCGGTATTTTCTTTCTCTTTGTCTGTCTCTCTCTCTCTCAAACTGATGGTCTAAGGCAGGGGTGGAAGGAGAAAAGAGGGTGATAAAAGATATATTTAGGAGGCAGTAATCTCCCTATAAAGTACTCACCTGTCGTTACCTATAAATTATTATAGTTACTAATTACGTACTTCTTATGGGTCAGGTACTAAGCCATGGACTGAAAATATTGAGATAACATTCAATTCAAGGACTAACTTACCTAGTTCTCAAGACTCACCACTCTTGCCCCTGAGCTGCCCACCCCTGCCATGCCAAATGAAGGCATGGCTTCCTCATCTCTAAAACAGAAATGCTAGACAGCATACTCCTTTCTAACTGAAGCTCCAGCAAGAAGGGTAATAACCCAGAAAAAAGACATGCCAAAAACTTGACAAAAAAGCACAGTATACAGCTGATAGTGAAGGCCTTTTGGCATTTGGAAAACCAGTTTTAAGTTAGGCGCTTCCTGCCTGTAGGAAGCTTTTTTTACACCTCTCAGACCACTTAAGTCTATGTTAATGTCATTTTCCTCTCCAAAAAGGGATGTTACATAACTATAAACTAGATTAAGTTTTACAATCTAGGTAGGTCAGTCTTGCTCACCACCACCTCTAAAAGTCACATCACTAAGTTAGAAACCAGAATTATTTTCTCTATCTCAGTCCCAAAGTACTGCTTTGAGTTTCTGCTTCTGCTCTAACAAAGACAGCAACTGCTTTGCCCCCTATAAACAGTACTCTCTCTTTCCCTGGATGATGTTAAATATCATTTGTAAATTATATAAGTAATTAAATGTTGAAAACATTACCATTTAAGGCAACAAAACAGAGGAACACAGTAGGAATCTTAACACTGCTTCAGCTTTTGCACAAATTCTCTCTGTCCTTCTAATGATGGTTATAAACAGTCTTAAATGGCTCTTTATCTGCTGACTGTGACATCACCACTGGCAGCCGCTGCACTATAATTGTTTTTGGGGAGAAGCACTGCACGTCTCTGAGCTGCTATCACATGCATTCTCCACTCCCTCCCTATCATCCAAACACTGTATTTAGTGAACAATATAAACAATACATCAATTAGAGTCCTTTAAAATTGAGAGTCAAACAGAAAAACATACCAATTATCTGGTTTTCCGTGTTTTATAACAACATAATTTTGGAACTATGATTTATTTGCTTCGTTACAAATAATGATTTTTCAAATTATTCTCCCCTCCTCTAGCACTTACTTATATCATATTAATCTTTTTCCACAAGTATCTATATGTTTTCTGACTTCATGCCTCATTTTGCCCTGAGGAGGCCATGCTTCAATTTCTTGATTATGGCAACTACGTCAAAAAAGAAGCCACAATTACTAAATTCCAAAAAAAGATACCAATAATATTCTGTTGATTCAAGTGTCACTAAAAGTAGACTTGTGCTCTGTTACAATTCACTCTGAAAAAGTCAAATTAAGACTGAGTGAAATGACAGGAAAATGTAGCTCCAACGATGTCACACATACTGATGCAGGCTATATCCCATTTTGCAAGCCAAGTGAGAGGTTTTTGGTGATGATTTCCTCATTTCTTCAGACCAATCTGTGGCTTCAGTAGTCTCTGAATTTGCACCACTCACTTCAATGCAAGATGGCCTGCACTGGAACTTAGACCATAAACTTTTCTTCCCTCTAAAGATGAGGACTTGTGGATGAGGCCACAAAACCTGTGTCATGACTTACCATAGTTCGCCAATTTCTATTTCATCATTCTAAGGCAGGAACTAAAATTAGAACCTGTTCCTGTTTTCTTTCCTAAAACTACCCTTCAGGGTGAGAATATTAATTATACTAGAAATTTCTGTTCTCTCTTTGAGATGATGCTTTAGCAGTAGGTTTTTCAACCATGAAACTACTGACAATTGGGGCTAGATGATTCTTTCTTGAGGCGCTACCCTGTGTATTATAGGGCATTTAGCTGTCCAATGACAAGGAACAATCCCCTTAGTATGAAACCAAAAAAGTCTCCTGATAGGGAAAATTGTCCCAAATAAGAACAACTGCTTTAGAGATATTCCACTGTTTGCTTCTATACAAGTCTAGAATGAGGACAGTGTAATCAGAGAATGGGAATGCCTTCAAGATTCTTCCCATTGTCTCAAATTTTAAAGATTAAAAACCTTGAAGACCATGAGGCTGGGTCTGGGGTTACTCGGGCACCCAGCTGCTTAGGCTCTGACTAGCTGGCTGGCAGACAGGAGGCCCCTCCTCGCTGTGGCCATCCTGCTTCTCGAGAAATCAGATTTAGATTTTGAGAAGTATGAGTTTCCTAAAAGACAAATATAAATATTCCCTTTTTTTCCCCATTACAGAGGCTGTCATGCCTACAGTCACTCATTTCACCCTGTATGAAAGACAATTTAATTAGATTAAGATACAAGTTATTCGGCTGTATTCAAAAATATAAACTGGTAGCTGCTCTAAAGGGGGAAAAAAAAGTGCATGAAGAAGAAAGGGCAAAAGAAAAACTTTTCTTCAAGGCTTCAAGTATCCCCTTGATAATGGTCGTATTCATGGATCAGAAAAGATATTCATTTCACGAATGCAGCACAATAGCTTCTTGTTGCAATAACCATTACAATACAGCATTTATCTAAAGGCCTGTGAGGACTAGTATCAAAATCTAGTAACTACACAGGTGACTCACCTTACCTTTAATTTTTTTAAACTCCAAAAACAAATATTCTAACTCATCAAGTTTTATTTAGCATAGGTACCATTTACAGGTACTATTTTCATCTTCCGGCAAGAATGATGTTTTATTGGTCCCTAAATTATTTAAGAGAGTCTCATAAACTTTCACTGAAGCTATTTACTTATGAGAGCTGAAATCAACCCAAACCATGGTAAGTGTTCAAAACATTATAAAAGCAAATAAATTCATTTTACTCCAACACAAACAGATGCTAAGAAGCACACTGGAAGTCAGAAAACAAAGAGCGCTTCGCTCCAAAAACATCTGATCTTAATCTGTCAAAAATTACTACTACATTGCTCTCTGCTGTACAACCTTCAGCACTGAAAACTATTAGCATTGTTACTTCTCCTACTCTTGGGTGCATCTTACTTAGGGATAGAAGAATGGGATAAAAATCACATATTACTGAAATTATCCTTGTAAATTCCTTTAGTTGTAAATTCTTTGACATATACAAATGTATAGTTTATCCAAAAGATGGAGTGCATATATGGCTGAATTCATATAAGTTAAATCTGTATATGATATGCCTATACTATAATAAAACAGTTTTAAGCAAGAATACATAAATGGCAGGGAGAGCTCCATTATGTATTATTCAATCCTTCATACTATAAAGTCATATCTTTTAGTATCATATAGGTATGACTATAGAAAGTGATAAATTTTTAGGTAATAATATTGTGTCCTGGGCTTCCCTGGTGGCGCAGTGGTTGAGAGTCCGCCTGCCGATGCAGGGGACATGGGTTTGTGCCCCGGTCCAGGAAGATCCCACATGCCATGGAGCGGCTGGACCCGTGAGCCATGGCCGCTGAGCCTGCGCTTCCGGAGCCTGTGCTCCACAACGGGAGAGGCCACAACAGTGAGAGACCCTTGTACTGAAAAAAAAAAAAAAAAAAAAAAAAAAAAAATATATATATATATATATATATATATATATATATATATATCGTGTCCCAATTCTGAATTGTTCTACCAATACTCAAATATCCCAATTCAATCAAGTAAAACTGCTGTATCTTGTTCCTTACATCCATCATATTTTTTTTTGTAATTGTGAATATAAATAAATGGTAGTCTATCTGATGCTTCTGTTCTCTCTACACATACTTGCAAATGCAAGCAAAGATCATGCTTAGGAGACAACTGCCCAGTCAGACACATATATCTGCTGAGACGCCCTGCTGCTGCCAGTGACTAGATGAGCATCGGTACACTGAAAAGGAAATAGGAAGCAAAGTGTGTAAATACGCAACAAAGACAAACCTCTTCTGTGTCTGAAAAGCATGAAATCATAAATACGGATGAAAATACATCATCACAATAGACCTTAGGACAAGAGAATTCATGGTGATATCCAAAAACAATGAAAAGCCATTGAACCCCTAACACTGCCACCAAGCATAATCTGTGACGGGAGCAACTGGCACTTTCTCACAAAACATCTGTTAGTGGCCAAAGCAGTTTCTTAGGGGATTTTCCATCCCAATCAACAGAAATCATAGTTGAAAATTTCCCCAATGTATCCCCAACTAGCTAAAATCCAGTGAAAATAGGTACTTTGTAAGAGGACACACAGTAAATCCAAGTTCTTTTCATTAGGCTATGTGTCTGCTGAACATCCAGTATGAAAACTGGAGCTTCAAATGCACAAGAAAAACGTGTCCTCTGAATCTAGTAAAATTAAAATCATACACATTTTGAAAGACATATTTAAAGATGAGAACAGTTATTTTTGTGATCAAAAAAGTCATCCCATCCCAGGAAGGGGTGGAGTTACGTACCTCCAAATACACTGGTTTTCACGTGGAGCCAGAAAGAGGAGCATGAGATCACTCAGAACACAGTGAAGAGCAGAGGCAGAGAAACAGGTTCTCAGAGCAAGAAGGGCTTGATTCGGGCACCAGAAGCCAGAGCTAAGGCACCAGGGATACAGAGCCAGGTTACACAGGAACAAGACACAGCATTTCCAAACAAGTAAGAGAAGTGGGATCTGTGCAAACACAGTAGACAGCTACCCATCTACTGCCCATGGCCAGCCTCCTGCAAGCAGGTTGGGGGAGCAATCCACATCAGGGCAGCCATGAACAGTGCTCTGATACAAAACTACCCAGAAGTTATGACCAGGGCTTCCCTGGTGGCACAGTGGTTAGGAACCTGCCTGCCAATGCAGGGGACACAGGTTCGAGCCCTGGTCCGGGAATATCTCACATGCCGCGGAGCAACTAAGCCCATGCGCCACAACTACTGAGCCCATGTGCCTAGAGCCCATGCTCCGCAACAAGAGAAGCCACTGCAATGAGAAACCCGCACACCACAACGAAGAGCAGCCCCCGCTCACCCCAACTAGAGAAAAGCCCGTGCGCAGCAACGAAGACCCAACGTGGACAAAAATAATAAATAAATAAATTTATTAAAAAAAAAAAAGAAGTCATGACCATTTGGTTTGCAAGTGAAACAAATCACACCACTTTTGAATCTTTCAGATGTTTTATTGTTCTGGTAAATTAAACAAATTTGGCTTTCCGTTCTTGTAATTATTGAGTACCTACAAAGTACTTTATGTACCTTATTTATTTAAGTCCTCACAAAAATCCTATAAGGCAGATATTATCAACCCATTTTAGAAATAAGGAAACTAAGATTCGGAAAAGTTACATAATTTTCCGAAATTCAAATAGCCAATAAGTGGCAGAGTTAACCTCTGAGCCAAAGTATTTCTGATTCTAAAGCCAGTGTTGTCAAACTGACAAGAATAAATCGCCTATCACCTCTAAATGCACATTTTCCCCATTTAAACACAGGATCCAAAAGGTTAGGCTACTAGCAGTATGTTGCCTTAAGGGTTCCAGCTGCATTTGACCATTTGTTATGTATCACACTTTCCAGGAGACTGGAAAGGATGTGAGATACCTTATAATACCAGGGCCCACAAGGTAAAGAGGGAAAGGGGGCCAGTACTATTGAGATGCATCACTATACAGTATGGAAGGACCTACACTCCTCTGGATCAAGATGTTGGCAGCAGGTACAAATAAAGAACTTGACAAACTACAGCAGTAGTTCTCAGAGTGTTGGTCTCAGATCAGCAGCATCTGGGAACTTAGAAATGTAAGTTCTCAGGTCCCATCTCAGACCTACTAAATCAGAAACTCAGGATGGGGCAGTAATCTGTGTTTTAACAATCCAAGAGGCAATTTTGACTCCCCTGCTAAAGTTTGAGGACCAGTGAACTACAGAATACAGAATGGGACACAGTATTCTACAGTATTTCTTAAAACTGACATGTATCTAATGTCAATGAAGAATTATATGAACTTGTCATATGAACTTGTCAGTAAAGAATTATATGAACATGTCAGTAAAACTGACATGCTGAAGTAGACACATTAGGCCAAGTCAACTGTCAAATTCTTAGATGATCTCCAAAGAAGAAGAAGACTGGAATCCTTGAAACAGTGATAAAGCCAAAATCAGCATCTTACAGACAAATCCTTATTATACACTTAAATAACACGGTTAATTTTAAAATCAATACCTCCTGTAAATCATATTCAGTATTTCTTACCGCAGGTGCTACCAAAAAAAAAAAAAAAAAAATGCAAGTGAAACAAACCAGACCGCTTTTGAATCTTTCAGATGTTTTACTGTTCTGATAAACTAAACAAATTTGACTTTCCCTTCTTGCAAAAGCTTAATGATATCTGGACAACTATCTCATATACATACAACCTATAAAAATTCCCAAAAGTGAAAAAATGACTCGTTCATGCTTGAAATTAGATAATTATACACTGTTAAAAGAGAACAGACATTTAAGATCATTTCATTCAACCCTATTATTTTATAAATTAGGAAAAAGAGGGCCAAAAGACTCATGTGGAGAGTTGGCTACTGACAGAACTAAAACGAGAGTCTGGGCCTTCCGACCTCCAGTCCAGAATGCTCTCAATCTACCACCCTGCCTCAGCCATGATTTAACTTAATAAAAAAAGATCTAATGACATTTTAGCAATTTCCAAAAAGCCTCTAGAACATAAAACTTTAAAAGTATATATTATTCAGCTATCTCTCTTAAAGAATTGACAGAAATCATGACCTGATAAATTGAACAAAAGATATTCTTGTATCTGTATACCAGCTCCAGCCCTAAGAGACAGTATCTGTTTCTAACATAATTGAATTCTGTACTATGTAATGATAAATCAATTGTTGAGTAATTTAAACAGACAATCGTATGAATTAGTACCTGTTTAGCCACATGCTGTTTTTATCACTTTGATTCAGTGAGGATAATTATAAGGATTCCATTCATCTCTCTGAACACTTACAAAGCACCCACTATGTATCTCCACACACAGGGACACAGCAGTGAGGGAAGTGATAAAACAGCAAGGTGCAGGCTCTCCTGAGGATTACTGACCAACAAGGGGGACAGTGACGAGTACTGTGGAGACAATAAAAATAGTGTAATCGAGTAGGGTGACGGGGGAGGAGGAGACACTGGTAAAGACCTCTCTGAGGAGGTGACATTTGATCTGAGACCTTGAAAAGGCATTTGAAATATCTGGAGGAAGAAGAATACAGGCAGAGGTGACTGCAAGTACAAAGGCGGTGGGAGGGAATGAGCTGGCGTGCTCAGAGGGCAGAGTAGCTGGGGCCAGGCTAATGAGGGGAAGAGGAGTAAGGCTGAGAGGCAGGCAGGAGCTTGTAGGGATAGTAGGGTGTTTGGATTTCATTCTAAGTGTAATGGGAACCTCTGGAAGGTTTTTAATAGGAGCACAACAGGATCTGATTACTTATGAACACAACAGAGTCATTACAAATTCTAAATACACCTTTGAGTTTATCACCCCCAGCAACTCTCATGGGACCACAAGAGTCAGAAGGCTTAATTTAAAATATTTCCATAGCACAGTGTGAGCAGACATGCTAAGGAAGGACTCGAAATCTACACCAGATCATCAAGCTACAGACATTAAGTCAATACATTGACACACAGTTACTCCACAGGCTAAATTATTCTAGCTCCTGGATACTCAGCTTGTGTACTATCTAGAATACAGTCACAAAACAGTTTAAGGAGATTCCTGTTAGAACTCTAATGCTACCTCCGTTAAAAAAAGAATCCTCTGAAGAACAAACTCAATTTGAACACATGCTTCTACATTTCTAAAAATATGTAATCTTGCTGCTTAGAAAGCTATGTCTCAAACCAAAACAACAAGGCCCTGATAGAACAGCCACAGTATACAGTATGTCAAAAAAATTCAGAATAATCAACCAACGATACTGTCATCATTCTCTTCAACACATCTTTCACTGCTAGTTCAACAAAAGTTACTTCCTAATTAAACTGAAGACTATATTTACTCTTCCAGATTATTCTCTTTAGATTAGGGCCTCTAAACATAAAGCTACAAGATTAAAAATATATATACAGCATCCAAAAATTACTGGCTGCCTAGTCTTCAATTCAATGATTTCCACCACTGGTGTTTTAATTCCCAAACGTTCTCTGATTATTCCCTCAAAAGAAGAGATATGAAAGCCTCCTATATCACAATGGTCTGTTAGGAGCTAAGGAGGATATCAAAGGCAGTATGTTAAAAAGAGTTCAGGCTAATAAAATAAATAATAACAACAGAATCTGTTAAATATAATAACAGAAGTCATACTTGAGTCCTCGAAGCTGGGGATTATCCCTTTACACAGCAAACTGGCTGATGTGTTCTCTCCGTGCCATAATCTATAACATGGAAATTCATCAGGAGACACTACCTAGACTCAGGCAATTGTGGGGAAATGGACAGTTACTGAGGATTCTTCCAAGGAATAACATGAACAGACTGAGATTTAGAATAATAATCCACGGCATTATAGAAACAGACTGAAGAAGGAAGACACCATACCCAGGATGTCAATGAGAAGAATACTTTAACGTGAAGGTCAAAGACAATGAAGGCTTGAACACAGACAAAGGAGTTTTAACAGAAAGAGTCCTTAACTCCAGGAAAAGGAAAAAAAAAAAAAAAAGCCCTTTTTGAAGAAGAAATTTACAACACATGATGATATCCAATTATAAGGAGTCGAAAGCATAAGAACAAAAACTGGGGTGTCTCAGAGAAGAAGGAATTCTGCCTTAGGACAACACAGAAATCCTGTCTGAATTTCCAGCCGGTCCTACAGATTTTAGACTCAAGACTATAATATCAACTCCTGTCTGAGTTTGCAGCTAACAGGCTGCCCTGCAGACTTCAAACAGAAGCCTGCAATGTCAACTCTCCCATGGGTTCCCAGACTGCCAGTCTGCCCTGAACATTTTGGACCTTCCAGCCCCTACAATCACGTGAGCCGGTCCCTTAAAATAAATCTTTTTATATATCTATATCTCTATCCTCTTAGTTCTCGTTCTCTGGAGAACCCTGGAATTGCTACTTTAAATAATCATCTCAACTAGTTAAGACAACTTTCAAATTTACTACAATTTTAAGTGTGTGTGTGTGTTGCCTCTTTTAAAAGAAGGGGTAGGGATCCTCATGATATTAGCTCAATCAAGGGTAAGGAAAGAGGCAATTTACTAAGGGACCTTTACGTCAAAAGCTTTCACATTTATCATGGCATGAAACATCACAACTTTGCAATTCATTTGTAGATGAAGAATGAGAGGCTCAGAGAAGTCAAGTGACTTCCCTCATGTGGAAAATCCAGTCAGCAGCAGAGTAAGGTTCGAAATGAAACTGATCTGACTCCAATCCCCTTGTGCCTCCCCATGCCATGCTATGTGCCCAACAGTGTGGAAGTATCCCAGGAGAGCAAGGCCAGTTTCATTCAGCTGCAGTGAGTAATATGTGGGAAGAGAAAAAAGACTGCCTAGGACCACAACTTACATGGCCTTGAATCTAGCCCAGCGAATCAGATTTTGTACAATAGGCAGAATGAACCAATGAATTAACACTCATGCCACAAGCAGGTTGTGTCATTTTTCTATCAAATTCACAGCAGCATCGAGAACAGCCTTTCATTTCTCTGAGCTTCCTCAGAGTTAAAATACTTTAAATTTTGTCTAAGAACAAACAAATAGAATATCCTCCTCCCTTCCCACCCTTCCGAAAAATATTTAATAGTCCTTCCCCCAAATCTGGCACCTTGTGGTGACAAAGACAAATAAGGAGGACACACAAATAAACTAACAACAAGAAAACATTACACATAGCCAAAGTTATTACCAACACCAGTCTCAAGTTTACTACTTTACCACAGAGAGGCAAAAAAGGCAAATTAAATCAAGGTCGATAGGAAGTGCCAAAAAAGTAACCTGATGCACAAAGCCCCAAAGTACATTACAGGTCTTGAAGGCCTTTGACAATGTCCCACCTTCTACCTAATTCCGATAGATACCTGGACTGCTAACACAAACATCCCATTGTATTTCCTAAAGTTTTGCAACTAAAACCTATGAAATATCAAAAAAGAATTTTTTTTTTTAATTAAAAGGTAGGGTGAGCCATCTTAGAGTAGATACAATTCAGCAGTACCACAGAAACTAATGCTGAAAGGATATTCTCTAAACCCAAACAGCCTAGGATTTCTGGTGTGACCAAATCATCCAGACCTTCCTTGCTCATGCTGTTTCTAGCATCCATCTCTAAAACATCACATACTGCTTACCATCTCAACTGGCCCTTATTATACCAACAGAGTCCACTGTGCCCAATTTTAGTTTCTGAGTTTCTTTTTCAAGCAGTTTTATTTGTATTTCATGACTTATTCTTTCTTAGGGGTCTTCCAAAGAACAAACAGAGAAACTGATTATTTTTAAAAGCAGAATAAAATTCATTCTATCTTGCAATTACCAGATGGGTCCAAGAGACTATCTTATAAATCTAAGATACATTATGGAATCTTATTGACTTATTTTTCCTGTATCTTGAAACACTTTGCTATTTGCAAGGTGTTTCATGCTTACAAATCACCCTGAGATTATTCTATATTTTACTCATCAATTATTCCCAACTTGGACTTCCCTGATGGTGCAGTGGTTAAGAATCTATCTGCCAATGCAGGGGACACGGGTTCGAGCCCTGGTCCAGGAAGATCTCACGTGCCATGGAGCAACTAAGCCCGTGTGCCACAACTATTGAGCCCGAGTGCCACAATTACTGAAGCCCACGTGCCTAGAGCCCGTGCTCCACAAGAAGCCACCGCAATGAGAAGCCCGCGCATCACTCACCACAACTAGAGAAAGCCCGCATGCAGCAACAAAGACCCGATATGCAGCCAAAAATTAAAATAAATAAATCTTTTTTAAAAAGTAAAAGATTTTTAAAACAAAATTACTCCTGTGTTAAAAAAAAAAAGACTAAGAAAACAGAAGAATAGTGGAATCACCTACAGAAGGATGATATAATAATGAAAGAAAATTATTACTACTGTATCATCCTTCAGTTTTCTTACTGCATTGTCCAAAGCATTGCATCATTTTTCAAGAAAGTTTCAGACTAAAGACACTAACTTTGTCATCTGCTTTTAGCTTTCACTGAACACAACTGAGAACTCAGAATTTTTCATTTTTTGCCCATAATGGCAAAGAGAAAAAAACTGATAAAAGAGGTCATGTCACAGTTAGACAAATCAGGAGATAATGCAAAGAGACAGATGACAACACTCTAGATTCTAATGATGATGATAAATTAATCATAAGCAAACTCTCAGACTATGAGTCTTCCAATGAAGACAGCATAGATGAATTTTTCTCAAATACGAGAACTGATGCATGAACAATGTATTTCTAAGTACAACAGGAGAGCATAGTATTCTCATCCAATAAGTCATTCAACAGGAAGGACTACATCATGCAGTATTTTACAACAAGAACTTGGACCATACCATTTTGCTAAAAGGGCCTGTGACTGTATTCATTCATCTACTACAATGCTTATATGTCAAAATTTGCTTCATATGGTTCGTTAGTAGACTGCAAGTTGACAGGTTGGAGACAGTACTGAAAGGAAATACGTGATACATCTTTGGAAATGAAAATATTTATTAGATTGACCATGCTAATTAGCATTTACAAACTTAGGAATAAAAATGTTTTGCAATTATGGAGCAAAGATGATGGCCGCCTTCTTTTCAACAGAACTATGAGTTGTCCACGATTTCAAAAAATTCCTCAAGCATGGCCTTTGATGATGCAAGTGCAAGAAGAACAAGAAGTAATGATGAGTCATTAGAGATATATTTGAAATATGGAATCCCTATTTACAAGATGAATATTTCTAGATTCATGCATAACTGATGGTCAGCAGTTAGTTGTATTCAGAGAATGTTACCCACTTTGGATGTACACACCTTAAAAACCTAGAAAACATGGAATAAGAATTTGGGTTTGCTATGCTTAAATTCTTATTTAAAAGTCCTAATAAAGCTGTTTTTCACATCCTTTTATTGTTCTGTAAATTACTTGTAAAATGGCTTAAAAAGACAAATTTTTAAGGAGCCATTTATCCCAGATAGTAAATGGTAATGGATTATTCTTCCTGATGTATAGACGATAAAGCAGCTTTGAGTCAGCTCTGTGAAAGTTTAAAAGATGTCTTTTGGAAAGACAGAATATATACTTTTGAATCCTGGCAACATTAAACAAGAGTTTGTTGAAAATTATGGTTGCTTATCTTCCCTCCCCATAGCAAGCAAAGCTAATTACTCGTTTCAAAATCAGAAATCATTTTTATCAACTGGTCAATCATTTTTATGATAGGCTTCAAAACTCTGTAAAACAGCCTGGAAACCAGGGATTATATGAAATCTTCAAGACCCTTCCTATCTCCAGACTTCTGATTCCACAATACTGAAAATTTTAGTCAAGATTTACATCCAACAGCCTATTAAAATTCAAATGTATTTCTAATCTACAACTTCAAATCACTCTATGTTGTTTCTTTAAACTAAATAATCATCTCTGAAACTTCATATATAGAATGTTAAGTGAACGCGCAATTCTTTTTTTTAATTTTATTTAT